>NC_090444.1:1087219752-1087525930 GCF_031143425.1 Pleurodeles waltl | reverse complement strand
GCGCTGTTGATGACGGCAGAGGCCATCTTCAGCCGTGTGGAAAGGCCCTACCTGCCCACCATATAATGAAACACCACACCACCATCATTTCCGAGGTAGGAACCACCGCCATGTGAAGCTTGGCGGAAACGATCCATATAAAGGGAAACACTCACTGGAGGCACATAGAACATGCCGACACCGACATGGAGTGAGAGTTGGAAATAATCCCAGTACTCTCCTTGTCATATTTCTGCAGGACCGTGACTGCAGACGAAGACGGCGACGGTAAGTACCGCAGCCTAGCATTCATGGGAGGAAAAGGCACAATTACACAACCACCCTCCCCCCACACCACAATGCACACCCAACCCCTCCCACCACCCCAAGCCATACATACCAGAACAAAATGTACTTAGCAGACACAAGCCAACAAATACCTGCACCAATGCACACACCTGGGCACACCACACTCCCACAGTGAAACGCTGCACAACAGGTTAATGTTGTACCAGCAGGTCTGCTGGGCACTAAAATGTATTTTAAACAAATCATTATAAATGTCCAAACAAGGCCATAGGCCAGTCCATATTGAAGTCACGTAAGGGCAAAATAGCCCACCCTTGACTCCTACGATGAAAAAAATCCTCCATTGAGACGGGCATCAATGGGGCAGCCAGGCGCTTCAGGGATCAGGGGCAGAGGGTGGCGGGGGTGGGGACTAAGGTTTGGAAGGGGGGTCTTGGGCTTAGGTTTTGGAGGTGGAGACTGTTTGGGCTTGCCCTTGGAAGGAGAAGGAGTGGGCCTGGACCAGGTGGGTGGCAGAGGGACCAGGGGCAACACGGACCTTCTTCTCCCCGTGGTAAGGGGCACGGGAATGGGAAGGGCAGACTGGGGAGGACTTTGAAGAGGAAGGAGTGGACTTGGGGAGGCCAAGGGAACATTTAGGGACAAGGCGGGGTGGGCCTCTTGGTTCAAACAGGTCAACACAGGAGAGGAAAAGCTTTCTAGGTGCAGCTGGAGGGGTTTTGGGGACAGGTTTGGGAGTCGAGGTTGAGGGAGTGGTGGTACAAGGTGTAGGTGTGCTGGACGTGGATGCAGTATGCTTATGTTTGGTGGATGTGTGTAGAGTCGATGAGTGTGAACGTTTGTGTTTTTTGGGAGGGTGGGTGGACACAGTGGGAGAAGACAGGCTGCCAGTGTATATGGATGTTGTGTGGGTGTCTGCAGGTCTGGTGAGTGTACTGCAGGTGTCCTTGAATTTAGTTGTGGTGAGTGCAGGTCTGGTGTCTGGGGTGCATGACTGTATATCAGCTGTTGTGGTGACTGCAAGAATGGGGGCAGCAGTGACTTTGGGTGCAGTGCATGTGGGTGTGCATGGTGAGGTGACAGACAGGAAGGAGGGCGAGGGCGACACAGTGGGAGAGGTGGATGCTTTGGTATGTTGGGTGTGGGCCTACAAGTGGTAGGACTTGTGGTGCTTGTGTTTCTCTTTGTGCTTCTTGTATGTTGATTTGGGTGCATGGCTGTCTGTATGTTGGGTGAAGGGAGTGGGGTGCTCGAAGGGGTAGAGGTGGTGGGAGGGGGTACAGAAAGACCAGGGACACTGGCTTTCATTGAAGAGGAGGCCAGAGCTTGAAAAGATCTTGGTAGGCCAGACATGGCACCGTGAGTGCCTTACAGGTAGGCACTGCATTGCTGCATCACAGATGCTAGCCCCTGGGTGGCATTCACAGTGGTTGTCTGACCTATAGAAATGTTTCTCAGGAGGTCAATAGCCTCCTCAGTGAAGGCAGCAGGGCTGACAGGGGCAGGAGAAGAGGTGCCTGGGCGAAGGAGACACCTACCCTCCTGGGTGAACGGGCATGGGCAACTTGGTGGGGAGCTACTGGGAGGAGGAGCAGTGTGCCACACATGACAGGACAACTACAGGGGGACAGGGCTTGGCTCATAGGTGAGCGTGTATGACACTGTATAAGTTACATACCTGAAAGGAAAGCTGTATGCAAGTAGAAAGTGTGTTTTAATCCTTTTTCACTCACTTTTCCAGGGGATCCAACCATGCAGAGGCTCCTGACACCTGCGAGAAATGCCTGGACAGATGCAGAAATCCGTTATAATGAGGCACATGTTAGCACTAGGAGGGTGGTTGAGCAGACCATAGGACTCCTGAAGGCAAGATTTTGTTGCCTGCATCTCTCAGGAGGATCCCTGTGCTATGTCCCAGACAAGTTGTGTCAGATAGTGGTGCCCTGCTGCATACTGCACACCTTGGCTGTGGGAGAAAGCATCCCACTTCAGGAAGAGGAGGATGCTGTCCATCCACCCCTTCCACCTCAGAGGAGGGATGAGAGTGATGGAGAGGAAGAGGGGGAAGACCAACTCCAGAACCCAGCTAATCCGGCTATACTTTCAGTGACTCTCAGGTACATTTTCTATTATGCAAATGGGTTTACTGCATTGTTTCAGGGTGACTTATGTACTAAGTACCAACACAGTGCTGTATGTCCTTGGGTATGTTTCACTAAGGTGGTTTTGGGGAACCACCCATGGGGCACATTCCTGTATTGTAGTGTGTTTAATGTTACTGAGGACACCTCATAGTTACCTGTTTGCAGCGTTAACAATAGTTAGAATCAACATCCCTCAGACAGGGTACTTCTCTGGAGTAGGTCCGCATGCTTCATTATGAGACATCAGTGTTGTTTGGGCAGCGGCACACTATTCTTCTGACATGTTTCCATGTGTCTACACTCTGGTGATTAGTGCAGGAAGCACTTTCCAGGTGCCAATCCACATCACTGTATGATAGCAACTGTGCTAGGTCACATGTTGATAATATTATTAAGGGCCTAAGTGATACTTGTGCACTCTCCCCTATGTTGCAATTGGTGAATTGTGTGTATCTGTACATCAGAAATGGAAATTGTGAAGTATTTTGTTTGAACAGTGCAGTACTGACTTGTAACATTTACCTTGCAGACAGATGCTGCTGTGGTGTCCCTTACCAGTTTATGTGGCAACTTTATGAATGAAGAAACAAATGTGTGTTACAGCAATGGAATGTACAGTGTGACATACTTCAAACATTATAGTCTGTTAGACCCCCTCCTGCAAGAAAAGCAGCATTATGATGGAAACTGGCTAATACATACACATTAACATTTGATTGCTTACATTAAATAAGGAAAGATATTTTGTGTGTCCAAGTGTAATTATTTGAAGATAAAACATACATGAGTGATTGAACAGTGGAAGGGAGTAGGCACATGGTGAACAATATACTTAGGTACATTTCCACAGCTGTTGGTAGCACAGGGGCAGAAACGATGGGGTCATTGTAAGATTGTGAAATGGTAGTGGCATGTCAACAAGGTAGCTCAGTGGCAAACAAGGGAGACTGTTCAGGGCAGAGTCGCTTCCAGGTGGTGGGCTTGGTCTTTGCTGGTGTTTCACTGGAATGTCTGGGTCTGAGACCACATTTGCGAGGAAGAACCTGGGCTGCAGGGGAAGGGGTGCTGGTGTCCTGTGAGTCCTCTGGCAGTGCCAGCAGTCCACTAGCTGCTGCAGATGTAGATAGCAGGGCAGTGTCCTGGCTAGTGGAAGGGGCCTGCAGGTGGGTGGAGGACTCATGCTGTATGTTGGTCTGGCACTGCAGCACCCCTGCAATGGAGGCCATGGTAGCACTGAGCTGTTTCCATTGCTGCATGGCCTTCTGGTGGTGTGCTACCTGCAGCCTCTGATTCTCCTCCAACGTGGCCAGGATCTGGGCCATCTTGCCCTGGGAATTGTGGTATGCTCCCAGGACCTCAGCAATGGCCTCCTGGGCAGCAGTATCCCTCCTTGTACCACCCCCGGGCCACTGATACCCTCCCTTTGGCCCTAGCCCCCTGTGCCTGTGTCCCTTGCACAGGTCTGGCAGTCCCACTTGCACTGGGCCGTTCATCATCCTGCCTGATAGTGGGTGGAGACTCAGGCCCCTGTACAGGTGGGCAGACAGTCCATGGCCTGGAGATACTGGTGTGTGGCGGAGTGATGTGTACTGCATTTCTGGCGTCATTGGTTCTGGCGGTGGATGGAGGTTGTCAGTTATTTGGAGGCCTGTCTTTTTGGCATCATTATATGGCGGTATGCAATCTGCCACCACCGACGGTCTTTTGTTGGCTGTTAGCACGACGGTCGGTGGTGTTTGCCGCCAAGTTCATGATGAGGGCCTATGTGTCCCAATGCAACCCTTTTTGCATGCATTCATGTGTCCTATGTGCCTGCCCCTTCTGCCGTTTGTGAACTTCCAGATAGTCCCTTCTGCAACGTACCATGCATTTGTGGTAGTTCTTTGTAGTCAGCCCTGTCCTGTCCCGTGATTCCAGTGATCAGGAATGACCGCTGCCCCCATCTCTTCCAGCTCATTCGGGTCCTCCTGAGGTTCAGGACTTCCACCTCCACTCTGCAGTGCTGCCTTTCGGTTCTTGGCCAGTTTCTGTGCTTGCAATCGTGCCAGCGCTTTTAACAATCAGTGACAGTCCTCTTCACCTTTGCCACGCTGTTAGCTTTATCTACTATTGCCTGCCATACAGCCTATCTTTTACCTATTGGCAATTTGGAGGTGACGAAGAGCTGGTGTTGGTGCTCCGTCACCTCTCTGCTCAAGATTTCATTCCCCTCCTCACTAAAGGGACACTTCTGCTTTCTCTTTTCCTCCTTGCTGGTCCCTCCTGGCTGGTACTAGGCTGATTGGGATCTCTCTGGATTTCTCTTCCTTGTGCATTTTTTTTTAACGCTAATGCTGTTAAATATGATGCTAACACACTTTGGGGGTCATTCTGACCCCGGCGGTCAAGGACCGCCGGGGCCGGCGGTAGCACCGCCAACAGGCTGGGGGTGCTCCGCCGGGCATTCTGACCGCGGCGGTACAGCCGCGGCCAGAAACGGAAAGTCGGCGGTGTACCGCCGACTTTCCGCTGCCCATGGGAATCTGCCATGGCGGCGCAGCTTGCTGCGCCGCCATGGGGATTCCGACCCCCTCACCGCCATCCTGTTCCTGGCGGTTCCGCCCGCCAGGAACAGGATGGCGGTGAGGGGTGTCATGGGGCCCCTGGGGGCCCCTGCAGTGCCCATGCCATTGGCATGGGCACTGCAGGGGCCCCCGTAAGAGGGCCCCACTTTGAATTTCAGTGTCTGCTCAGCAGACACTGAAATTCGCGACGGGTGCTACTGCACCCGTCGCACATCCTCCACTCCACCGGCTCCATTCGGAGCCGGCATCCTCATGGAGAGCTGTTTCCCACTGGGCTGGCGGGCGGCCTTTTGGCGGTCGCCCGCCAGCCCAGTGGGAAACCCAGAATAACCGCGGCGGTCTTTTGACCGCGCAGCGGTATTCTGGCGGTTCCCTCCAGGCGGGCGACTCCCGCCGCCCGCCGGGGTCAGAATGACCCCCTTTGCGTCATGTTGCAGATGTTAGCGTAATTGTTTTTTACGCTAACCACTCCTTAGCGCCATTCTATAAATATGGTGCACAGATGGCACTAAGGAATGGTGTTAGCTCGCTGTAATATTTTTGACGCACAACTTCACTTGTGCAGTTGTGCATCATTTTTGTTAAATATTGGGCCCTAGTGAGGCACAGGAGTTTGCTCAAATCCATGTCTATAGTTATTTGCAGTAATGGATATGCCTCAGATCCTTGGTTGAATGCTAGGAAACACTTATTCACCTCCCATGGAATGTCCATTTGTTGCAAAGTGACACAAGGCTGTGCAATTGTTGTGTTACTTTTGGTTACAAATCAATTCAAATTGCCATTTGTGTCGATTTGTAAATAACAACTTCGATTTTACATTGGATCTGCATTAAAAAAGTAACTCTGATGCAAAACCTTTGCAAATCTGGGCCACAATATATATTAATATTGCAACGCTGTCTTCTGGTAGGCTGAAATGTAAATGGTAACTGAATCATGATACGTTCTGCGCATAAATTAACCATCTCTTCCTAAAGAACTAAACTGAGTTAAATTTTAATAAGAAAAAAAGTCTTCCTTTTTCCTATGATCACACTTTTTTGAGAATGTTACCAATTCGCCATTCTAACATAGTCCAATGTGGTTGAAAATGGCTTAAAATGCCATGACAGATTACACTGGAATCTGTAGATTAATCATTACAGAATGGTATAATGATATGCACAGTAGTGTACTGGAGGCAGGGTGTGGAAGATATGCTTTCAAGGTCGAATGCATACATATCTAGATCTAGTCAATTGCTTGAGAATCTTCAGCTCCATTTTCAAATATTTTTTATCAATCTTTTTTCTGATTGTATAGGTGACAAACACAAAAAAAACATGCATACATCTTCATAAATAATGCAATATTTCATTGAAAAATTACAAATACTTTGTTATGTGGTATAGTTTTCCAAAAGTCCCCACTCCCATTGGGTTCTGTCAGGAATCCCCAACGTGCCTCCTGCGTTATCTGTCAGCATCCCAAGGGATGAGGGTTAAATCATACCTCTGTTCTTGGTTAAACCTTCATGTTTCTAAGTAAACATAATGTGCTGTGTTACACAATTGGTTTTATCAACGCTTTTTACACGTGCTTGTTTGCTAATGCGAGCAGGTGTAGACATGTGCTTCTAATTGGGTGTGGTGACTCATCCACACGTGGAAACTCAACTGTTTTCCTGATTGGCTATAAATAGCAGAATGAAGCATGCCTCCCTGCTTGGCTTTGTTTTGCTTCCTGATCTCTGCATCCGACTTGGCAGTCCAGCCCCTACTGTCATCCTCATATTCATGACATTTGTGGCAATTCTTTTCTTTGTTCCAGTACCAGCTGACACCAAGTATTCCTCCAGCAATCCAGAAAAGACTGCAGCTAAGTGACTGCAGCTAGTATTCTCCAGGGAGTTTGTTCTTTGAGCGCCACGCTCTCTTTCCTAGAACAGCTAGTGTATTTCAAACCTTGTATTTTGGAAAAGTGCTTATCTTGAAGAGACAAATGCATTTCTGAACATTCTACATTATTATTGTAGTTACTTGCCTAAATGTGCTGCAGGAAATCTGCTTGAACTCAAGTACTACAAAAAATGACAGTGCAATTTTAAAAGAGCATTTACGTGACTTTTCTTTGTCTAATAGCATTACTCTTGGATTTAAATTGTGTCATTCATGCCTGTGTTTCAGGTTTGAGGAATTTGCTTTTTGAAGGGGTTTTCACACACACAGTGAAACCAAACCAAACTGTGCCACCCTAACTGTTTGAACTCAGAGTGGACATTTGTATTTCTTGGATTGTTTTTGTTCCTTTTAAGTTTTACCCTATGCATGCAGGAAAGTTATATGTGATATAGGGGGTCATTCCAAGCTTGGCGGGCGGCTCCCGCCGCCCGCCAAGCGGGAACCGCCAGAAGACCGTACCGCGGTCAAAAGACCGCGGCGGTCATTCTGGGTTTCCCACTGGGCTGGCGGCCAACCGCCAAAAGGCCGCCCGCCAGCCCAGTGGGAAACACCCTTCTACGAGGAAGCCGGCTCCGAATGGAGCCGGTGGAGTGGAAGGTGTGCGACGGGTGCAGTAGCACCCATCGTGAATTTCAGTGTCTGCTAAGCAGACACTGAAATTCAAAGTGGGGCCCTCTTACGGGGGCCCCTGCAGTGCCCATGCCATTGGCATGGGCACTGCAGGGGCCCCCAGGGGCCCCACGACACCCCTCACCGCCATCCTGTTCCTGGCGGTCGAAACCGCCAGGAACAGGATGGCGGTGAGGGGGTCGGAATCCCCCATGGCGGCGCAGCAAGCTGCGCCGCCATGGGGGATTCCTCAGGGCAGCGGAAAACCGGCGGGACACCGCCGGTTTTCCGTTTCTGACCGCGGCCATACCGCCACAGTCAGAATGCCCTTAGGAGCACCGCCAGCCTGTTGGCGGTGCTCCCGCCGACCCCGGCCCTGGCGGTCAAGGACCGCCGGGGTCGGAATCACCCCCATAATGCCCTTGTTTGTCTTTCTTGTGCATGATAAGTGCAACCACAGTTCTAATTGTAGTGTGCAACAGTGAATCTCTGTGAAGCCAGCCCTAGTGTCGCAGTACTTATTGTTATGGTACTCAGTTTGGGTTTTTGGTAATGCAGTGTTAGTAATTGTGCCAACAGTTATTATTATCCAAGAAATGTGCTTGAGCATCCCGGTGTTCTTCTACCGCTCCCGTGCCCATATCAGAAAGAAAGATTCAGTTTCAAGGAAGTTTAGTGCACTAACTCCACTATCACTCTGTCAATAACAACGTGCCCCCCGAAGATACAGGGTGCCTGGCTGGACCGGCAAGACGTGGCAGTGTTTTGTCTCTTTCTCTTCCACTCCCCCTTTCCTTTTGGGACACCTGCTGGGGTTTCTGTGTCTACCAGGAAGTACTGAGAGGTGTTCCAGGAGGTCGGAGGCATACCATGGCCCCTGCAGACATCCTGCTTTCAGGTGAGTGGCCCTGTCTCGACAGGTTCCCATAAATTAGGCTCGTTGTCCAGTCAAATAGTCAAACATATTTTTGTGCTTATGTGGAGACCACTTCTTTGGCTTGATCACTTATAGTCATACCTGTCATCATTCCGCTATTGAAGGGGGGACTGGATTCCTACTAATGAGCAATGTCACCCTTAGCATTAAGCATAACTATTCCAACAAGTGTTTCTATGGCCATTGGCCCTCCACAGTCATTTACCAGTCCTATAAATTCAAGTTGAGGGTCAATATCCACAGGTCCCAGAACCAATTTTCCGAGTATCATGATGGTCTGGGTCCAATACATTCTTAAAATCAGAAATTCCTAAATCATATGATTAATTTTACCTATATCCATCCCACATCTAGGGCAGTCCATTCCCTGCTCAGCTTGCATCCTACCTGTCGGTTTAGGTGTCTGAACTGCGTTAACCAAAGATGGTCAAGATTGCCAGCATCCTGGGTTCCATTTTGGCTTCCATCCATTAAGTTTCTTCCAGTTGCCCAACATCCCCTTCCTATTTCTCCTTCAGGCCACCTTAGGCATCAGACATACCAGTCGCCAGTTATGTATATGTCCAGGAGATTCAGTTTCCTCCCCAGGTGTTCACTAGTAAACTTGGCTTCAAGTGGACTGAACTCTGGCAAATCTATCAGCTCACTTATGTATGCATCTAGTTATGCAATGTGACATACAGTTTCAACTCATCAAATGACCTAATGCAATTACCTTCCAAAATATTCCCAATCTTAGAGCTACCTATTATAACTAAAGGGCAGAAACCTTCTAGATTAACCACCTGTTTAAGCCAGCACCTTGTCATGGGGTTTTGTCAAGTCTCTCTAGTGAGCTGGTAGTACGATCTAATTTATCTCAGCACTTTGTGCTAGCTACAAAACGTCAGTTGAGTTGGCAGGGGAAAAAAGCTGGGACTGCAGATCCATATTGCATCCCCACACCTCTGCCTCCTCCATTGTGTAGAGCTGAAGCCCAAATGCAGGTCTGTGCCTAACACTACTTGTTTATGGGGAACATCTGTGCTGCTATATAAGAAAGGGGTACCTCAGCAAAGCCCAGCCAACAATCAAAAGGTCACTGGATGCACTTATAAAATGAGACCCTAGAGGCCCTGCTTGAATACATGAAACTACTTATCTGCCTTCTGAGATTTATGAAAAATAGCTGTGGAAGATGGTAGAGGTAGTTTGGGAGATTATATATTAATATACGTTGATGGATGTTCTTCAACAGAGCTAGTTGGTCAGTAATTGACAGAGGGAGACAGTCCTTGGCCTGTAAGTCAGACTGTACTTGATACAGCAATTGCTATACTAAAGCTTCAACACTTATAGGGTCAGTGGAGATAAAAATATTAAGTTATTTGAAGCTTTCACATTAATTTGTTCCAAATGACCAATAGCCCAGTTGCATCCTCATAGACCCTTATTAAGTTCCTTAGGCAGGGTTTGAAATCCTATTGCCTCTGGAGAAATAAGAGCATGTCCACACCTAGGCATCACATCCATTCCACTGGACCATACACTAAGTGACCAGAGCAAACAATGGTGGTGCTAGTGGACATTCCTGTCTAATGCTATTTGTAGTTGGGATGGAAGATAACATTAATCTGTATCCAGGCCCATGCCAGGCTTCAGGATAACTTCTATAATCACTTCCTGTAAATCTGTCAGAATGGAGCCCTGTGTAGCAGGTTCCTAAAAGGTAGCAATGATATGCAATGTAAGAAGGTAGGAAAACATCTTATAGAATTCCACTGGGAGCCTGTTGGTCCCCATACCTTACTTGTTGGTAGTCCCATGATTGTTTCAATAATTTCATCTTTGGTTAGGGGGAAGTTCAACATCTCCCTCTATGCCTTATTTACAGTGCTCAGATTCTGGGCTTGTATAAACGGGTCCAGCTGTTTTGCACTGGGAACTTGCTTGGGTGTAATTGTAGTAGGCTACACATTCATGAAATATGGCAAGGAAACCCATCACATTTCTGCCTACAGATCAGAATTATCCTATGTGCCAGGATTTTAGGTCCCAATAGTATAAATGGTTTCCAGCTTTATCGCCTGTCTCAGATACCCTATGTTGAGAATCCATCCCCGTCTTCCTCGCAGCGTCAGTATTTTCTTTAAATCAAGGTCATACTCCTTGCCCCTACCTTGTACTAAAGCCATTGATTTGCCTCAGATGGTGGCTATATAAGCATCACAGAGCATCATGGTTGACCTCACCATAAACTTGTTCAGTCAGAAAGAGGCCTCCATCTCTATACTAATATGTTCAGTGAAACTATTATTCTGGAACCACTATGCACTAAGGTGCCAAGCTCCTCGATGACCCACCTTGGTATTACTGAGTAATATGTCCACTGATCTGAAAAACCCTGTGGGAAGATTTGTATTTTTGTCACCTCATACAACTCAGAAGCTGGAATGAAAAAGTAATACAGCCTAGAGAAGGAGATGTGCCAGTCCAAGCAGAATGTATACACTCTTTCTCTCTGGTGCCAGAGGTACCACACACCTATGAGTCACACAGATGTAGTAAATTCAGCAATAGCTGTTGGTTTCCTTATTAAAGCAACTTTAGTCCACCCACATCTCAACACCCATCTATGATCACTAAAATCCACCCAATAATCACCCTCCCCAAAGCTATTTGAGTCAGGTCTGTAAGAACATTCAGCATGCCTTGGGGAACTCCGGGTGTTACATAAACAATCAGGAGAGATCATGATTGCTTCTTATGACTACTACAAACCATCCCACTGTAACAGTTTGCACCTTTGTAATATATAATGGGATGTATTTGAGAAATACATTCAACACACTTCTAGAACCTAGCATGAACCCAGAGTGAAAAACCTGCAACTATAAAAAAATTCAGGCAAACATGCAATTTGTACCCAGCAAGTGAGTCATCGCCAGAAAGAATATGCTTGGGGAATGCCTTATTGTGTATTGAGACACTATTCCCTGCTTCAGTTTTCCACTTAAACAATTGTAATTTCATTTCACGATCTGATACTCAGTCAGGTGTGTCATTGGCTTTGTATGGTTATAAATTAACACTGTATTGTGCAGTAGTTGCATGATATGTCTGCACCTTACCTTGAGTACTAAAACATCAGCAAAACCCATCCTGTATCTGCTCTACATTTCATCCCCAGAAGCATTTATCATCCATAACACTCACAAATAAACTTCTGAGAAACTTCAAGAGTGAGCAAATGTGACCAATGCCAATGCCGTCCATTCCACCTCACTTCCATCCTGATTTCAAGAGATTAACTAAAAGAGTTATGTAGACATCCTGCCCCAGGGATATTATCAAATTATGTTGAGGTTTGAAAGTACTTTTCTGTCTCCATGGTGAAAATCCTCCACCTAAGTCAAGAAAGCAGTAGGCTCTCTCTGTTTCTGGCTCAGCTTAAGATCCTGAAATAAGCTCGGGCCACAGTGAGTGGAGTTCTGGTGCAGCCCATCATTTCCATCTCTGTTGCTTCAGTGAGTTGAGCTTATGGTCCAATTCCGTCTGCATCACCTCCTACATTTCTCCCTTGGTCCTGCTTCTGACCTCAGGGAGTCAGGCCAATGGCATAAACCCATGCTGTCAACCATCTTTGCTGGACATCTATTTTTTTCCACCCTTTCTCAGGCTGCATCCAGGGATTCAAAGAAGCAGGCCTTTCATAGGAAAGTGACCCTCAATTTAGCAGTGAACAGAATAGGGTATTCTAGCTGCATTGCTTTCAGTTTCTGCTTGACTTCTGTGCAGAATCTCCTTTATTCCTGAATCTATGGAGTATAGTTCTGAAATATCATGATTCTACTGAAGTAAATCTTGATCTCACTGTCCTTCTGTGCTGCTTTCAGTATCATGTCTCTGTTAACATAGCCAAAAAGCTGCATAATGATCAGACAAGAAGGGCCTCCACCCTCTGGGTGGTAGAGACAAAAGGTTCAATTGGCCCTTTCTAGCTAAAGGTCTTGTTGAGAGATTTATGGGCCAGATGTACGAAGCGTTTTGCATGGCGCAAACTGCTAAATTCACAGTTTGCACCATGCAAAACGCGCATCGCGATGCACAATCCCATTTTGCGAGTTGGTTCCGACTCGCAAAATGGGAATGCGACTCGCAAATAGGAAGGGGTGTTCCCTTCCTATTTGCAGTTCGCACCGCGATGCAGAATTGCTTTGTGACTGCGAACGCAGTCGCAAAGCAATTCGCAGTTAGCACCCATGTCAAGTGGGTGCCAACTCATTTGCAAAAGGGAAGGGGTCCCTATGGGACCCCTTCCCCTTTGTGAATGTCGCCATAAATATTTTTTAAGAGCAGGCAGTGGTCCAATGGACCACTGCCTACTCTGAAAAAACGAAACCAAATGGTTTAATTTTTTCTTTTGTATTGCAACTTGTTTTCCTTTAAGGAAACGGGCTGCAATAAAAAAAAAAACTGCTTTATTAAAAAAGCAGTCACAGACATGGAGGTCTGCTGTCTCCACCAGGCCACCATCCCTGTGAGTGTAGGGAATCGCAAGGGGGTCGCAAATTGCGACCCACCTCATTAATATTAATGAGGTGGGTCTTTGCGACCCCCTTGCGATTCGCAGAAGGTGTCTGTGACACCATTCTGCATATGATTTTGCGAGTCGGAAATTGCGAGTCGCACCGACTCACAATTTCTGAGTCACAAAATCTATTCTTCCTACATCTGAAGACTCCAGAAAGGTCTTGTTGAGAGATTCATAACTTGAACCAATTTGTGAAGAAATGTGCAGGGATGTGACCTTCTGCCCCCTCCGGAACACCTAGGCCCTGATTTATACTTTTTGACGCAAACCTGGTTTAGCGCAGGTTTGCGTCAAAAAGTTTACCACCAGCTAGCACCATTCCTGGATGACAGCCGGGCGTCATATTTAAGGAATTACGCTAGCCGGGTGGGGGAGGCATTTGGGAAACAGGAGGTTGTGCGTCAAAGAATGGCGCTAGTCAGGTTAGAGTAAAAAAAAATGACTCTAACCTGACCAGTGTCATTGTTTTGACACCCATGGACATGACTCCTGTCTTAGTAAAGACAGGAGTCATGCCCCCCTGCCCAATGGCCATGCCCAGGGGACTTACATCCCCTAGGTAGAGCCATTGGGCACAGTGCCATTTAGTGGGGCCCAAGTTAGGCCCCCCATGGTACTTTTAAAAACAAATGTAAAACTTACATGGACTTACCTGGGATGGGTCCCCCTATCCTTAGGTGTCCTCCAGGTGTAGGTAGGTGTGGCTGGGGGTGTCCCTGGGGGCAGGGAAGGTGTCCTGTGGACTGCTTCCATGGTCTCCGACCATGGAAATGGGCCCACAGGTCCCCTAAAGCATGCCCTGACCCAGGCGTTAAATAATGGTGTTAAACAGGCTTAGCGCCATTATTTAAGGCCCTCCTCCTCCCGTGCGTGATTTTTGCATGGGAGGATAAATAAGGTGCTAAGGCCTTAGAGTCATTTTTTGTCCGGTAACGCCTACTTTTCATCTCATTGACGCATGTAGGTTTTCACTGTAAAAAATTACGTTAACTCCAATATTTTGCAGCTGGACGGGTCTAGCGTCGAAATATAAATATGGAGTTAAGTTTGCACCAGATTTGTGTAAAAATAAATTACGCAAATCTGGCACAAATGGAGTATAAATATGCCCCCTAATTTTTTAAGGGTATTTCAGCAAAACCCTGCTTCGCATGCTCCACCCTTTCCATTAGAACTTTATTTGTCTCTTAGGTTTGGACATGGAAATGACATGGAAGTGAAATAAATCTTCTGTTTTTAGTGCTCATCCACATTTGTGACATTGTCAACTGTGCTGTATTAATCTTGGTGGATGAAGGAGATATCCAGGGAGACCTCATTGTTTTTAAGTGACGAGCATGGACACTTTCTTAAGGTCTGTGTCACTAGGGAGAGTGGTTATTGTTGGATTTGCATGTGTTTTGCATACTTATTAATCTTTGTCTGCATTACTGGAACAGCCCCCTTGTCCTTCGCCATTTTGAGATGTTAAGGTGCCAACATTGCAGGCAGATAATCCCTCTACAGACAGGTGATCCCCAATGGGCCAGACAGTGCCTGGCTGCTAGAACACAGTCATTAGTCTGTCAGTATTTACTTGTCCCCACAAGCACCAGCCAATAATATGGAAAGATCCGGAATACCACACAAGAGCAAATTTAATAAACTATCACTAGGGGTAAATATGCAGCATTTTGTCAAGGTTGCGTATACCATCAGGACGTGGGCAGACATTGTGCACAAGGTATCCAAACAACATCAGTGACCTCACAATGTACTCACTCTGTTTGTTAATTTATTGCCTCAGACATTAAACTCATTCTGTCATGCGTTGAATCTTTTTTCAAATTCTCTCCCTCACTTATCCATCCAAATACAGACACAAACTTGACAATCAATAAAGAAGCATTTTACTTTAAAAATGCCAGACCTATCGTCTCTTACAATGTTATTTTATTTTTTGTCAGACCTATCCTATGTGCCTTGTTAGATGGAAATGGCAACAACAGGTAATCCAAACACCACACTGTTTCACCATGCAGATGCTTCTTTTGAATGTTGCAGCTCAATTATTCCACTGATCCCAGAAGATTATTGTCTATTTTTCTTTGTATGCATGTGGTTTTAAGACAAATTGACAAGGTGAGGTCGCTTGATGGTATGACTGTTGATTGAAATTGCAAGGTTTTACTATATGATTGTTTTACTCTCTGAAAGTTTTGTGAAAGCCTTGTGTGAAGGCGAAACTCAAGTTATTTGAATCACAATTTAGCATTATAGCTTGCAGACACAAACTTTGAATTATCTTGCAGGCCTTTTCTAATGAATTGTGAAGCATCTAGAAACACCTGATACTTTGTTCTTGTATGGTATCCTTTCTCAGCAATATGCCACTTCATATATTCTTCCTACATTACTTTCTGTAATATTCCAGGCTGTCCAGTTACTATTTAAATGGTCGCTAAAACAAAACAAGTATTCTCTAATTGTGAAAGAGCTTGCTTTTTTATGGGTGAATTTGTGTGTGTGTGGGAGGGGGCTCAATGGGTGGGCAAGCCAGTAAACGCATGGATTGAGTGAACAGGTGGTTGTATCTGGGTGACTAGGTGGTGAGTAACTACATGAATCTGAATGTGCGGGCAGAAGTGTGTGAGAATGGCTAATTTGGTTGATGTGACTGGGTAGGAGTGTGAGAGATACAGGTGAATGTTCAAAGCGAATAGGTAGATAGTTGAAACTAAGGGCCAGATGTAGCAAAGCTTTAGCGACTCGCAAACGGCGAAAATCGCCGTTTGTGAGTCGTTAAAGCCACTTTGAGATGTAGAAATGAATTTTGCGAGTCGGAACCGACTCGCAAAATGCATTTCCGAGTCGCAAATAGGAAGGGGTGTTCCCTTCCTATTTGCGAGTCGCAATGGTATGCATTTTCATTTGCACCGCGATTGCGGTCGCAAATGAAAGCGCAGTTACCATCCACTTGAAGTGGATGGTAACCCAGGCGCAAACGGGAAGGGGTCCCCATGGGACCCCTTCCCCATTGTGTCTGGCACAAAAAATAATTTTTCAGGGCAGGCAGTGGTCCAATGGACCACTACCTGCCCTGAAAAATACCGAAACTAAAGGTTTCGTTTTTTTTCAAAGTGCAGCTCGTTTTCCTTTGCACTTTAAAAAATAAAAACTCTGCTTTATTTAAAAGCAGTCACGGACATGGTGGTCTGCTGTTCCCAGCAGGCCACCATCCCCGTGAGTGCCCTGAATCGCTATGGGGTCGCAAATTACGACCCACCTCATTAATATTAATGAGGTGGGTCTTTGCGACCCCATAGCGACTCGCAGAAGGTGTCTGAGACACCTTTCTGCATCCCAAATTGAGACTTGCAATTTGCGAGTCGCAGTGACTCGCAAATTGCAAGTCGCAATTTGGGAATTTGCTACATCTGGCCCTTAGTTAGAAAAAGTGTACGAAAATGGGTTATTGGTAAGGGCAGGTAGGTACCTACACTTAGCAATAGGCCACTAACCTCCACTTAGGTCCAATTAGGTCTCAGTGAATTAAACCCAGCTCAACCCTTGGTAGCTTGGCAACGAGCGACAAGGCTTAACTTAGGAGACAGAGGTGGTCATTCTGACCCCGGCGGTAAAATGCACTTACCGCCGGTCAGAAGACCGCCATAACACCGCCGCGGCCGCGGAAACCCGCCACGGTCATTCTGACCCGCAGAAGGCAAACCTCCGAAAATCCGACAGCCACAACCGACCGCCAGACCAGCGGTCGGCGGAAAGGTGGAGGTGACAAAACCTCCACCGCCACGCCAACAGAAATACGCCCATGCCATTACGACCCACGAATCCACGCGGCGGTCATTCAAACGCGGTATTCCATTGGCGGGACACACCGCCGCGGTCAGAATACACACAAACGAACAAAACTCAGCCACATTGGACGATTTGAATCCCACACACCTGATACACATACACACACCACTCCCACACACACAATACAATATAAAACACACACCCACATCACCCACAAACCCCTACGCCAAAAAATTCAGAAATAAGGCCAGAGCGAGACACCAGGATCCACAAACTAGCAGCCACAGCCACTCAACACCATCACCCACACACTATCCACACACAAAACAACACACACCACCACACTCAACACACTTAACTACACATACTCCATCCCACACATCATACACACCACCCCATGGCACCCCAAAGACAACCCCGCTTCACAGACGAAGAACTCAGGGTCATGGTGGAGGAAATCGTTCGGGTAGAGCCCCAGCTGTTCGGCACACAGATACAATACACCAGCATTGCCCGGAGGACGGAGCTATGGCAGAGGATTGTCGACAGGGTCAACGCTGTGGGACAGCACCCCAGAAATCGGGAAGACATCAGGAAGCGATGGAACGACCTACGGGGGAAGGTGCGTTCCATGGTATCCAGGCACAACATCGCCGTGCAGAAGACTGGCGGAGGACCCCCACCTCAACCCCCACAATTCACATCATGGGAGGAGGAAGTCTTGAACATCCTGCATCCTGACGGCCTCGCAGGAGTCGGCGGAGGAATGGATACTGGTAAGTTGAAGCTTCACTACTGCTTCCCCCCCACCTGCATGCCAAATCATACCCCAACCCTCACCCCCATCCTCGAACCCCACCCTCACCCCCACCCCCACCACCATCCTCACCCCCACCACCATCCTCACCCCCACCCCCAGCACACCTATTCCCCGCCAATGTCTCACCATCACAACCCACACATCCCAAAACCTAGGCCTGCATGCGTCCACTAAGCATGGACACCCATCACCAAAGCATGCCCAATGCATATACACATCCCCCCCACAAGCCACCCTCACCAAAGCCCCCACACACGAATGTCAGCACTTGGGGACACGAGAACCCATAGATACACCCATATGCCACACATTGAAACTATAACCATACCTCTATACCCCTGCAGGACCCGACCGTCAACACACCGCGGCGGAGGGGCCAGAATTCTCCACACCCCCCACCCAAGAGGCCGTCAGCGATGACAGCAGCTCTGTCGACCTGGACACCGATGACCAGCCCGGACCATCGGGGACCTCTGGACAGTCGGTTCCCCTCACACAGGCCCAGGCCACTACAGACCCACACCCCTCTGGGAACACCAGCACAGCTCCCACCCAGCGGGCCCATGCCTCTGTCTCCAGGGCGCGTCAATCTGCGGTGTGTCTACCACTACAGGGCACCCAGGATAACCCACCACCCCAACAACAACAGGGACCTGGGGGCAGTGGTAGTGGGCACACCGGCCAGGGGGCAGAGGCCCAGGGAAACAGGGCAACTCGGAGGGCAGCTGTGCAACAGGGGGGGGACGGGCCCAGGGAACCCACTCTCCACGAGGTCCTCACCACCATCATGGGAGCATACAACCGCTCCCAGGAGACGATGGCGACGGTACTGGCCCGGTTCCAGGAGATCCAGGTACTGCAGGAGGAACACTATCGGGGGTACAGGGAGGACATCAGAGCCCTCAACACCACCCTGGTTACCATGGTAGGGCTGCTGTAGGACCTCGTCAACACCAGGGCGGACACTCAACAACACCCAAGGGCCCCTGCCACTAGCCTGGACCAAGAACCGCCAACCACCTCCGCCGGCGCTAGTGGACAGGAGGCCCCCGCACAGCAGCAGCCCACCAGACCCCCACCTCCTGCAGGAGAAGAACCACCCCGCAAGAGGGCCCTGAGATCTCGCAAGAAGACAGAGTAGGATGTCAAGACCCCCGCCAGCAATGGATACCACCTGATGTCATCCCACTGTCCCACATTGTCACCCTGTCCATCCTTGAACTGCCCATGCTCCATCTCTCCACAGGCCTCTGGACAATGCACCTGTGTGACTGTTACTCTGGACTCTGCCATGGACATTCCTTCACCATAGCCCCCACCCACTTGAAACCACCCATCCCATTTTGAGCACTGAAATAAACACCTATTTTGCACAAAACTATCTGGAGTCTGGCTGTGATTTCAATATATTGTAATTGACATGACAGTGCAAATATGTCCTTGTACATGGTGAAGTCAACAAACAGCTGCCACAAAGCTGTAGTCCATGGGGAAACGAAGCACAGGACTCGTAGTGGGGACCCCAGATCTGAAATAGGGAGGGAAAAGCCACAACTCAGTCATCATACACTGGGGCAAATAGACAGGCAGCAGAGATGCAGGAGAGTAGTTCACATTTACTAAATTATCTTTGAAATGTTACCTGTGTCCTATTGGAAGTACTGTTCAATGATTCTGTCCCTGTTGTCTGTTTCAGCCCCGTCGTCTTCCTCCTCGTCACTCTCCTCAGGTTCCACAGCTGCCACAACACCACTGTCTCGACCATCCTCCTGCAGGAAAGGCACCTGGCGGCGCAAAGCCAGGTTGTGAAGCATGCAGCAGGCCACGATGATGTGACACACCTTCTTAGGTGAGTACATTAGGGATCCACCTGTCATATGCAGGCACCGAAACCTGGCCTTTAGGAGGCCAAAGGTGCGTTCGATCACCCTCCTAGTACGCCCATGGGCCTCATTGTACCGTTCCTCTGCCCTGGTCCGGGGATTCCTTACTGGGGTCAGTAGCCACGACAGGTTGGGGTACCCAGAGTCACCCACTAGCCATACACGGTGTCTCTGTAGCTGTTCCATCACGTAAGGGATGCTGCTATTCCTTAGGATGTAGGCGTCATGCACTGACCCTGGGAATTTGGCATTTACATGCGAGATGTACTGGTCAGCCAAACACACCACCTGGATGTTCATTGAATGGTAACTTTTTCTGTTCCTGTACACCTGCTCCCTGTCTCTTGGGGGAACCAAAGCCACATGGGTCCCATCAATGGCACCAATGACGTTGGGAATATGTCCAAGGGCGTAGAAATCACCCTTCACTGTAGCCAATTCGCCCACCTCAGGGAAAATGATGTAGCTCCTCACGGATTTCATCAGGGCAGACAACACTCTGGATAACACCTTCGAAAACATGGGCTAAGACATCCCAGAAGCAATTCCCACTGTTGTCTGAAATGACCCACTTGCCAAGAAATGGAGTACTGACATGACCTGCACCAGAGGGGGAATCCCTGTGGGTTGGCGGATGGGGGACATCAGGTCGGGCTCCAGCTGGGCACACAGTTCATGGATAGTGGCACGGTTAAGACGGTAGGTCAGGATAATGTGGCGTTCTTCCATTGTCGACAGGTCCACCAGCGGTCGGTACACGGGAGGATTCATCCGTCTCCTCGCCCAACCCAGCGGACGGTGCCTAGGAAGGACAACATGGAGCACACAGTCAAGCAACCCACAGGTACGTACTCACAGCTAGCACAGTAAACGATTCTCTATGCAGTGAATGGCGTGTCTGAGTGGCTATGCAAGGCCTAGGCCTGTGTGACGCAGTTGAAATTGAGCCATGTGGGCCCTGGAAATGGCGGCTGCCTGACCTGTGAAGTGTGACAATGGGATGTGAGGTCAATGCGCTGGCGTGGCACACCGCGGCGGGCGGCGGGCGAAGACCGCGGCGCGAAGCCGCATTGGTTAACATTGAAGCCTATGGGTTTCAGGAGCCAATGGCGAAGGGCGCCGGCGGTGGCGGGACGCACCGCCGCGGTACGCACCGCCGCGGACGTGACCGCCATTTTCTATCTACTTATCCACTTGCGACTTGAACTTTCACAGGAGAGGACCTATACTGCAAGTGTTGCTGTGACCTCGGTCTGGAAGGGACAATGGCTGCTGCGCCTGGGGAAAGGGCCCCTGCCTTCACTGGAGAGGAGTTGGAGAAACTTGTGGATGGGGTCGTTCCCCAGTATGCGCTACTCTACGGTCCTCCAGACCAACAAGTGAGTTTAATTCAATCTGGATTTGGGGCCACTGGCTGGCTTGGGGGCCTGGCGGGGGGCCTGGCGGGGATGGGGGGCATGTTGGGCCTGGCGGGGGGCCTGGCGGGGGGCATGGCGGGGATGGGGGGCATGTTGGGCCTGGCGGGGGCCTGGCGGGGGGCATGGCGGGGATGGGGGGCATGTTGGGCCTGGCGGGGGGCATGGCGGGGGGCCTGGCGGGGATGGGGGGCATGTTGGGCCTGGCGGGGGGCCTGGCGGGGGGCATGGCAGGGATGGGGGGCATGTTGGGCCTGGCGGGGGGCATGGCGGGGGGCTTGGCGGGGATGGGGGGCATGTTGGGCTTGGCGGGGGGCCTGGCGGGGGGCATGGCGGGGATGGGGGGCATGTTGGGCCTGGCAGGGGGCATGGCGGGGGGCCTGGCGGGGATGGGGGGCGTTGGGCCACTGGCAAGGAAAATGCTGACAAACTTGAACGTGGTATTTCTCCCTCCCTGTACGTGTCACATAGGTCCGCGCCCATGAGAAGATCGGGATTTGGCGTGCCATCGCCAAGGAAGTCCGGACCCTGGGGGTCCACCATCGACGGGGCACCCACTGCCGCAAGAGGTGGGAGGACATCCGCCGCGGGACCAAGAAGACCGCCGAGTCTCTGCTGGGGATGGCCTCCCAACGTAGGCGGGGTGCCTGCCGTCAACTGAGCCCCCTGATGTTCCGGATCCTGGCGGTGGCCTACCCTGATTTGGATGGGCGCGTGAGGGCAGCACAGCAGACACAAGGGGGTGAGTACAAGCATCATCTACTCTTGTCGCGCAGTGGAGGTGTCTGGGTGGGGGAGGAGGGCTGGGGGTCCCCCTAGGCCAGGGCGATATCTGTAGGCTGGGCACCCCCGTAAGCCCCTGTGTCCCCAGCCACCACCCTCAGTAGTTTGTCAGTACAGCCATCCCTGGGCCGTGTCATCCATGGGTGCAGTTGTCAACTCTAGGCGTGTAGGGCATGTTCCACGGAATGCGTAGCGGACCACAAGTGCGCAACTTAGTGCAGGGGGCATCTGTGTCTGTCATGTCCGCTAACTGTACCGGAGATCCATGTACTCAATATCCCTTTATTTCTCTCTCCCCCCCCCTTTTTGTTTGTCTTTCTGTGCTTGTGTGCATCAGCATCATCAGGCGGAGGAGAAGTGGCATCGGGGCAGGAGGGAGCTGCATCTCACATGGCCCAGGAGGGCCATGCCACAGAGTCAGACTGGACCAGTGAGACGGAGGGCGAGGGGAGCTCCACGACGGGGACGACTGGACCCTGCAGCGACACGGACACGTCCTCGGAAGGGGGCTCCCTTGCGGGGGTGGCACCATCCGTGCCCCCCGCCATTACAGGTACAGCCGCCACCCAGCGCACCATCTCCGCCCTCCCAGCAGCCCCTCAGCGTTCGCCCCGTGCCCGCTCTGCCAGGAAGCCGGGCATCTCCTTCGCCCCAGGCACCTCAGGCCCTGCCCCTGTTACCCCCGCTGCCCTCAGTGAGGAGGTCATTGACCTCCTCCGAACGCTCATTGTTGGGCAGACTACCCTTTTGAATGCCATCCAGGGGGTGGAGAGGGAGGTTCATCGCAGCAATGCGTACCTGGAGGGCATTCATTCGGGTCAGGCTGCCCATCAGCGATCGTTCCAGGCTCTGGCCTCAGCACTGACGGCAGCCATTGTCCCTGTCTCCTGCCTCCCTCTACTAACTCCCTCCTCCCAGTCTCCTGTTCCTCTGCCTGTCCCACCCACACCATCAGACCAGCCTGCACACACCTCAACACCCAAGAGAAGCTCATCCAAACATAAGCACCACAGATCACGCAGACATTCACACACGCAACATTCCGATGCAGACATGCCAACAGTCACTACCACCTCTGTGACCCCCACCTCCTCGTCTCCCTCCTCCCTCCCTGTGACGTCTACACTCACACCTCCATTCACCTCACCATCAGCCAGTGTTTCCATCACCAGCACACCCTCCACTCCAGTCCGCACACGTGCAGTCACCACCCCCACTGCCATTTACACGTCCCCTGTGTCCTCTCCCACTGTGTCTGTCACCCCCTCTTCCACACCACACAAACGCAGCCACCCACCCACCCAACAGCCATCCACCTCACGACAGCCTATCCCTCCTGCACCTGCACCCAAAGACAGCAAACGTGACTCACCTACAACCACATCCTCTCCCTCCACTCCCATTCCCACTGTACCTACCACTCTCCATTGTCCCAAGAAACTCTTCCTCGCCACTACTAACTTCTTTCCTGACCCTGAGCCCCCCCCTCCTTCTCGTCGGGGTAAGAAGAGCACCTCAGCCACCACCAGCCCTGCAGCCCCCTTGACAAGGGTGCAGGGGTATTGGAGCCCGCCAGCCCGCATGTCTGGATCTTCGCCCAGCAGCAAGGGGACAGCCAGCCCACCCCCTGGGAAGAGGAGCAGAAGGCGGAAGGGGCGCCGCAGGAGCCCGCCTTCTACATCCCCCCCGGACACCACCCAGAGACAGTCACCAGCCACAGCTCCAAAGGGAGGAAAGGGCCACAGGCCCACGACTAAGGAGGGCAAGGGCAGCAAGTCGGAGAGGTCAGGCAGCAGGCCTGCTGCCCAGGAGGAGCCCACAACCCCCATAGCCGCTGCCCCGGGAGGAACCGGCACAGCTGCCCCGGGAGAGCCCACCACCCCCATAGCCGCTGCCCAAGGAGGACCCAGCCCAGCTGGCCAGGAGGGCCCCACCACCCACAGCCCAGGTGGGCATTGAAGGAGCACCATCCCCGCTGCCCAGGAGGGCACCACCAGGCAATGAGCAGTTGGCCATAGACCGGCCGCCGTCTCCAGAACCGCTGAACTGGGCCCCGCCGTCTCAAGAACCGCTCCTCTGGGTCCCGCCGTCTCAAGAACCGCTGAACTGGGCCCTTCAAGGCAAGGACCGCTGAACTGGGCCCCGCCGTCTCAAGAACCGCTCCGCTGGGCCCCGCCGTCTCAAGAACCGCTGAACTGGGCCCTTCAAGGCAAGGACCGCTGAACTGGGCCCCGCCGTCTCAAGAACCGCTGAACTGGGCCCTTCAAGGCAAGGACCGCTGAACTGGGCCCCGCCGTCTCAAGAACCGCTGAACTGGGCCCCGCCGTCTCAAGCACCGCTCCGCTGGGCCCCGCCGTCTCAAGAACCGCTGAACTGGGCCCCGCCGTCTCAAGCACCGCTCCGCTGGGCCCCGCCGTCTTAAGAACCGCTGAACTGGGCCCTTCAAGGCAAGGACCGCTGAACTGGGCCCCGCCGTCTCAAGAACCGCTCCGCTGGGCCCCGCCGTCTCAAGAACCGCTGAACTGGGCCCTTCAAGGCAAGGACCGCTGAACTGGGCCCCGCCGTCTCAAGAACCGCTCCGCTGGGCCCCGCCGTCTCAAGAACCGCTGAACTGGGCCCTTCAAGGCAAGGACCGCTGAACTGGGCCCCGCCGTCTCAAGAACCGCTGAACTGGGCCCCGCCGTCTCAAGCACCGCTCCGCTGGGCCCCGCCGTCTCAAGAACCGCTCCGCTGGGCCCCGCCGTCTCAAGAACCGCTGAACTGGGCCCTTCAAGGCAAGGACCGCTGAACTGGGCCCCGCCGTCTCAAGAACCGCTGAACTGGGCCCCGCCGTCTCAAGAACCGCTGAACTGGGCCCCGCCGTCTCAAGCACCGCTCCGCTGGGCCCCGCCGTCTCAAGAACCGCTGAACTGGGCCCCGCCGTCTCAAGCACCGCTCCGCTGGGCCCCGCCGTCTCAAGAACCGCTGAACTGGGCCCCGCCGTCTCAAGCACCGCTCCGCTGGGCCCCGCCATCTCAAGAACCGCTGAACTGGGCCCTTCAAGGCAAGGACCGCTGAACTGGGCCCCGCCGTCTCAAGAACCGCTCCGCTGGGCCCCGCCGTCTCAAGAACCGCTGAACTGGGCCCTTCAAGGCAAGAACCGCTGACCCTTTGGCAGACGTGGCAGGGCAGGATCTATCTCGGGCTGGGCTGCAGGATGTCCTCTGGCCAACTTGCCTCCTCCAGTGGCAGTGGGGTCTGTTATGGACTGTATGGACCGTGGCTTCCCACTGTATGGACTGTATGGACAGTGGCTTTGCACTCCCCAGAATGGCCCAGTGGGCAGGCCACCCACTGTATGGACTGTATGGACTGTGGCTTTGCACTCCCCAGGATGGCCCAGTGGGCAGGCCACCCACTGTATGGACTGTTTGGACTGTGGCTTTGCACTCCCCAGGATGGCCCAGTGGGCAGGCCACCCACTGTATGGACTGTATGGACAGTGGCTTTGCACTCCCCAGGATGGCCCAGTGGGCAGGCCACCCACTGTATGGACTGTATGGACAGTGGCTTTGCACTCCCCAGAATGGCCCAGTGGGCAGGCCACCCACTGTATGGACTGTATGGACAGTGGCTTTGCACTCCCCAGGATGGCCCAGTGGGCAGGCCACCCACTGTATGGACTGTTTGGACTGTGGCTTTGCACTCCCCAGGATGGCCCAGTGGGCAGGCCACCCACTGTATGGACTGTTTGGACTGTGGC
This sequence comes from Pleurodeles waltl, assembly GCF_031143425.1. NCBI lineage: Eukaryota > Metazoa > Chordata > Amphibia > Caudata > Salamandridae > Pleurodeles > Pleurodeles waltl. The sequence continues at coordinate 1,087,500,434 of NC_090444.1, read as the reverse complement.
TTTGCACTCCCCAGGATGGCCCAGTGGGCAGGCCACCCACTGTATGGACTGTATGGACAGTGGCTTTGCACTCCCCAGGATGGCCCAGTGGGCAGGCCACCCACTGTATGGACTGTATGGACTGTGGCTTTGCACTCCCCAGAATGGCCCAGTGGGCAGGCCACCCACTGTATGGACTGTATGGACTGTGGCTTTGCACTCCCCTGGATGGCCCAGTGGGCAGGCCACCCACTGTATGGACTGTTTGGACTGTGGCTTTGCACTCCCCAGGATGGCCCAGTGGGCAGGCCACCCACTGTATGGACTGTTTGGACTGTGGCTTAGCACTCCCCAGGATGGCCCAGTGGTCATGGAGTCCCCTCGTGGATCTGGCGTCGTGTACTCAAGTGGCTGAGGTGCCCCCCCTTCCCTTCCCCCTGAGGTGCCTGTCCTATTTTCTTTCTGATGCCCCTGCAGTGTTCTCTCCGTGGAGTTCTTGTCGTCGGACTGGGCCTTGCCCCTTTGCACAGGACCCCTGTGATCCACGGACAGTGGTTGGACTACATTTAGTAGCTGTGTATATTTTGTACATAGTTTATTTATTTATTGGGATTACTGGTGTACATATTTCAATATATCTGCCCGTTTATGATCTCTTCTTTTGGTCTTTGCATTATTTCGGAGGGGGGGGGGTTTGTGGGTTGTGACAGTGATCTGTGGGAATGCATTGATGTGTGTGTTGTAGTGGGTGTGGGTGGGTGGGTGTGTGCCGGTAATCTTTTCCCTCCCCTGTGTCGTAGGTGCAGTACTCACCGATGTCTTCCGCGCCGCCGGGCGTGCTCCTGGTATATGAGCAGGTATAGGAGTGCGAGGATGACCTGCAACTCTGGTTCCATACTGCCGGAATCTCGCGTGGAGTGCGTAGAGGTGAGCGTTTTCCCGTTCGTAGTCTGTTTCCGCCGTGTTCTTATCGGCGGTGCTCCCGCCCCGGAAAAGGTGGCAGATTGGTGGGTCGTGATAGGGTGGGCGGTACATTGTCTGCCGCCTGGCTGTTGGCGGGGACCGCCGCGCTGTTTGTTTGTACCGCCGTGGCAGGCGGAGTGTTAATACGGCGGGCTGTGTTGGCGGTTCCCGCCAGGGTCAGAATTGCATATTTTAGACCGCCGGCCTGTTGGCGGCTTGGCCGCCGCTTTATCACCGACCGCCAGGGTCAGAATGAGGGCCAGAGTGTAAAGCCTTCAAATATCACAAAAAATAATTAAATAAAACACAGGAAACAGTTTAAAAATCCAAAACCAATTTATAAAAATAGATTATATTTTTATCTTTAAAATGACACAAAAAATGAATAAAATCGGATAAGGGGAACCAGAGATATGAATTTTTAAAGAATTATTTTTTTTTTAGCATCTAGAAACAAAAAGCGCCAATCGGGACATCTGGTTGCACCTCGACCAGTGCAAAGTCAAAGTTTAAGGCTGACCGCGATGGAGCCCTGCTCGGCTACAGCCCGCGGGAGGCCTCGTCAAAAGTTTACCTGCGGACTTAGGGGGTCATTACAACATTGGCGGGCGGCTAACGCTGCCTGCCAAGCTGTAACCGCCATGCGGCCGCCAATGCGGCCGCACTCCCGCGGTCCCCATTACAACATTCCCGCTGGGCCGGCGGGCGCAAACCTAGTTTACGCCCGCTGGCCCAGCGGGGATGCGGGCGCAACATAGGTGCCGGCTCCTAATGGAGCCGGCGGTGTTGCGGCCGTGCGACGGGTGAAGTTGCACCCGTCGCGCTTTTCACTGTCTGCTATGCAGACAGTGAAAAGCTGCAGGGGGCCCTGTTAGGGGGCCCCTGCACTGCCCATGCCAGTGGCCCCAGGACTCCCCTTACCGCCAGCCTCTTCCTGGCAGTGCAAACCGCCAGAAACAGGCTGGCGGTAGGGAAGTCATAATACCCTGGGCAGCGCTGCTTGCAGCGCTGCCCTGGCGGATTATCACTGCCGGGGCTAAAACGGTGGGAAACCGCCGGCCCCGGCGGTGCGACCGCGGCGCTACCGCCGCGGTCAAAATACGCCGGGAGGCACCGCCAGCCTGTTGGCGGTGCTCCCGTCATTTTGGCCCTGCTGTTGTAATACCGCCAGGGTCATAATGACCACCTTAGTCTCTTTTCTGAAGATTTTCTTCAGCGGGACAAACCTGCCAGTCCAATCCGACCTCCTGGAACACTTCTCCGGATACGCGTCACTGGAGCCCTCGGTGGAGATTTTTACCTTTGGACTTAGTTGTTTTTCCGAGGTGAAAATCCTTCGACCGGGGCAAACCTGGATCTTGATTAGACGTCCCTGGAGCCCTCCTCGGATACGCCAGCTGGAAGGTCCCGGTCAACTTTGTAAGTTCGGAATTAGTCTCTTTTTTGGAGATTTTCTTCTGGGCACCTCAGCAGTGCACCTATGGGTGCACTACCTGTGCTGTGGTCCCTAAACCTACATGCACTACCATATAGATGTAGATGGTTGAAACTAAGTTAGAAAAAGTGTTGGAAAATGGGTTATTGGTAAGGGCAGGTAGGTACCTACACTTAGCAATAGGCCACTAACCTCCACTTAGGTCCAATTAGGTCTCAGTGAATTAAACCCAGCTCAACCCTTGGTAGCTTGGCAACGAGCGACAAGTCTTAAATTAGGAGACAGAGTGTAAAGCATTCAAATATCACAAAAAAGTAATTAAATAAAACACAGGAAACAGTTTAAAAATCCAAAACCAATGTATAAAAATAGATTATATTTTTATCTTTAAGATGACACAAAAAATGAATAAAATCGGATAAGGGGAACCGGAGATATGAATTTTTAAAGAATTATAGTTTTTTTAGCGTCTAGAAACAAAAATCGCCAATCGGGTCATCTGGTTGCACCTCGACCGGTGCAAAGTCAAAGTTTAAGGCTGACTGCGATGGAGCCCTGCTCGGCTACAGCCCGCGGGAGGCCTCGTCAAAAGTTTACCTTCGGACTTAGGGGGTGATTCTGACCTCGGCGGTAAAATGCCCTTACCGCCGGTCATAAAACCGCCATAACACCGCCGCGGCCGCGGTCAACCGCCACGGTCATTCTGACCCACAACGGCCAAACCTCCAAAAATCCGTCCTCCACTGCAGCCCGCCACATCGGCGGGCAGCGATAAACTGGAGATGACCAAACCTCCACCGTCACGCCAACAGAAATACGCCCATGCCATTACGACCCACGAATCCACACGGCGGTCATTCAAACGCGGTATTCCATTGGCGCTACACACCGCCGCGGTCAGAATACACACACATCACCAAAACACAGCCACATTGGACAATTTGAAATACACACACCTGATACACATACACACACCACTCCCACACAATCAACCAACTATAAAACACACACCCACATCACCCACAAACCCCTGCTACCCTAATTACTGAGAGAAGGAGAGAGAGACACAGCAGACAATCCATAGCAAGACACACTGAGGCACACTACACCATCACACACACCACATAGTAGCACAAAGGACCACACACCAACATACTCATCATCACATACACCACCCCACACCTCACCCACACCACCCCATGGCACCCCAAAGGCACCCACGCTTTTCGGACCAAGAACTCCGGGTCATGGTGGAGGAAATCCTAAGAGTGGAACCCCAGCTCTTCGGCTCGCAGGTGCAGCACACCAGTATAGCCAGGAAGGCGGAGCTATGGCAGCGGATCGTGGACAGGGTCAACGCGGTGGGACAGCATCCCAGGAATAGGGAGGACATCCGCAAAAGATGGAACGACCTACGGGGGAAGGTCCGATCGATGGTCTCCAGGCACAACATCGCGGTCCAGAAGACTGGCAGCGGACCCCCACCCACCCCTCCCGAATTTACATCGTGGGAGCAAGAGGTCTTGAACATCCTGCATCCTCAGGGCCTCGCTGGAGTAGCCGGAGGAATGGACTCTGGTAAGTCCCATCTCAACTACTATATCCCCCCCACCCCACCAGCATGCCAACCCACACCCCCACCCTCACCCCCAACCCCCCAGCACATATCCTCCCTGACAATGTCTCACCAGCACAACCCACCCATCCCAACACCAACTCCTGCATGATAACACAAATCATGGGCACCCATCACCTATGCATGACCACTGCACTAACCCCTCCCCCCCACTAAATACCCTCACAACACCTCCCTCAAGGGAATGCCTGCACTGGGGAACAAGGGCACGCTATTGCACACACAGAAACAATAACCAAACTCTCTTACCCCATGCAGGACCCGAACGACAACACACCAGCCAGGAGGGTCCAGAACTGTCCATCCCACCACCGGAACAGGCCCACACTGAGGATAGCAGCTCTGTCGACAGTGAACCTGATGACCAGCCCGGACCATCGGGGACCTCTGGGCAGTCGGTTCCCCTCAGGCAGCTACAGGCCACACCAGACCCGACCCCCTCTGCCGACACCAGCACAGCTCCCACCCAGCGGGCCCATGCCTCTGTCTCTAGGACAGCTCAATCAGCGGTGTGTCTGCCACTACAGGGCACCCAGGCTAACCCAACACCCCAACAACAACAGGGACCTGGGGGCAGTGGGAGCGGGCACACCGGCCAGGGGACAGAGGCCGGGGGAAACCGGGCAGCTCGGAGGGCTGCTGTGCGACAGGGGGGGGAGGAGAGGCCCAGGGAACCCACTCTCCAAGAGGCCCTCACCACCATCATGGCAGCCTACCACCACTCCCAAGAAACGATGGCGACGGTACTGGCCAGGTTCACTGAGGTCCAGGCACAGCAGGAAGAACGCTACATGGGGTTCAGGGAGGAGCTGAGAATCATCGGGACCGCAATGGGGACCATCGTCCTGGCCCTCCACAGGATAGAGGACGCGTTGCGGGACCATGGTGCACCACACAGGGCCCCTGTCACTAGGCCGGACCAGGAACAGCCTACCACCTCCGCCGGCGCTAGTGGACAGGAGGTCCCAACACCTCGACAGCCCCCCAGAACCCCACCTCCTGCTGAAGAACAACCACCCCGTAAGAGGAGCCTGAGACCAAAGAAAAAGACAGAGTAGGATGTCAAGACCCCCGCCAGCAGGACATACCCCCTGAACTCTTCCCACTGTCCCACATTGCCACCCTGTCCAACCATGAACTGCCTATGCTCCATCCTTCCCCAGGCAAAAGAACAATGCACCTGTGAGACTGAGAACTGGACTCTGCCATGGATATTCCTCCACCCCCACCCATCACCCTTAGAATCACATGTACCGATATCTAGCACTGTAAATAAATCACATTTTGCACAATAATCTGTTTTGAGTCATGCTGTATTATTAACAAATGTATTACATATCACTGTTCAATTTCTGTTCTGTCAATTAGTCATGACAACATACCAATGTCAATACGCTGTATTTCATGGGCGAACCAAGCAGAAGTCAGGTACTGAGTCAGACAGCACTGAGAAGGGAAGGGAAAGGCAAAAATTACTGAAAAACATCTGTGGGGAACTACAGAAAGTACAGATGCAGGAGGCTAAAAGCAATTGGGAAATGGTGTGGGTGAATCTTACCTGGGTGTCACTGGAAATACTGTTGTATCACTCTATCCCTATTGTCTGTGTCGTCCTCTGAGTCTTCCTCCTCTTCACTCTCCACAGGCTCCACGGCTTCTACAACACCACCATCTGGACCATCCTCCTGCAGGAAAGGCACCTGGCGTCGCAAAGCCAGGTTGTGAAGCATACAGCAGGCCACGATGATATGGCACACCTTCTTTGGTGAGTACATTAGGGATCCACCAGTCATATGCAGGCACCTAAACCTGGCCTTCAGGAGTCCAAAGGTTCGCTCAATCACCCTCCTAGTACGCCCATGGGCCTCATTGTAGCGTTCCTCTACCCTTGTCCGGGGATTCCTTACTGGGGTCAGTAGCCACGGCAGGTTGGGGTAACCAGAGTCACCTATTAGCCACACACGTTGTCTCTGTAGCTGCTCCATCACATAGGGGATGCTGCTATTTCGCATCACATACGCGTCATGCACTGACCCAGGGAACTTGGCATTTACATGGGAGATGTACTGGTCAGCCAAACAGACCACCTGGACATTCATCGAATGATAATGTTTTCTGTTTCGGAACACCTGCTCATCGTCTTTTGGGGGTACCAAAGCCACATGGGTCCCATCAATGGCACCAATGATGTTGGGGATATGTCCAAGGGCATAGAAATCACCCTTCACTGTAGGCAAGTCACCCTCCTCGGGGAAAATGATGTAGCTCCGCATGAGTTTCATCAGGGCAGACAACACTCTGCTCAAAATCTTAGAAAACATAGGCTGAGACATTCCAGATGACATGGCCACTGTGGTCTGGAATGACCCACTGGCCAAAAAATGGAGGACTGACAAAACCTGCACCAGAGGGGGAATCCCTGTGGGTTGGCGGATGGGGGACATCAGGGCTGGCTCCAGCTGGGCACACAGTTCATGGATAGTGGCACGGTCAAGTCTGTATCGAAGTATTATATGGCGTTCTTCCATTGTCGACAGGTCCACCAGCGGTCGGTACACGCGAGGATTCCTCCTTCTCATCGCAAGTCCCAGCGGACGGTGCCTAGGAAGGACAACATGGAGCACAGAGTCAGCCAAAACACAGGTACGTACAGACAGCTTGCACAGATAAAGAATGGCAATGGGTTGAAAGGCGTGTATGTGTGGCAATGCAAGGCCTAGGCCTGTGTGTCGCAGTCAAAATTAAGCCATGTGGGCCCTTGAAATGGCGGCTGCCTGACCTGTGAAGTGGGACAATGGGATGTGAGGTCAATGCGCTGGCGGGGCACACCGTTGCGGTAGGCGGTCGCAGACCGCGGCGCAAAGCCGCATTGGTTAACATTGAAGCCTATGGGTTTCAGCAGCCAATAACGAAGTGCGCCGGCGGTCGCGGTACGCACCGCCGCGGACGTGACCGCCATTTTCTATCTGCTTAATCACTCGAGACCTGATCATCCACAGGAGAGGACCTATACTGCAAGTGCTGCTGTGACCTCGGTCTGGAAGATACAATGGCTGCTGCGCCTGGGGAAAGGGCCCCTGCCTTCAAGTCTGAAGAGTTGGACAAGCTCGTGGATGGGGTCCTCCCCCAGTATGCGCTACTCTACGGTCCTCCAGACCAACAAGTGAGTACACCGGGTGCTAATGGAATGGGCTATGCCTGTGTGGATTGGGGTGGATGTAAGTTGGTGGGGTGGGGGGCGAATGAGGAGTGCAACGCCCGACAGATGAGAGCATGTGCCATATGGCAAAGTGGGTGGGGGGGGCCAATTACATCTAACATGCAGGTCATTGATGAGTTCCTCCTTTCCACCCTGTACATGTCTAATAGGTCAGCGCCCATCAGAAGATCGACATTTGGCGTGCCATCGCCAAGGAAGTCCGGACCTTGGGGGTCCACAACAGACGGGGCACCCACTGCCGCAATAGGTGGGAGGACATCCGCCGCGGAACAAGGAAGACCGCAGAAACACTGCTGGGGATGGCCTCCCAACCTAGGAGGGGTGCCAGTCGCACCATGACCCCCTGATGTCCCGGATCCTGGCGGTGGCCTACCCTGAATTGGATGGGCGCTTTAAGACATCACAGCAGACACAAGGGGGTGAGTATCAGCACATTCTCCTATCTTTCTGCGCAGTGGAGGCGTCTGGGTGGGGGAGGAGGGCTGTGGGTGACATTAGGCCAGGGCGCTTTCTGTAGTGTAGTCCTCTCCCTTAGGCATGGCCCTGTGCCCCCGGCCCCCACCTCGGTAGGGTGACAAGTACAGCCATTGAAGGTCCAGCATCTCCCATGTGCGCGTTTGACGTCTCTTGGCCTGTTGTCTTAGTCAGTAGTACTGAGTAGTGTACCCCGAATGCGCGGCTTAGTGCATTAGGCACCTGTGTCTGTCCTCTCCGCCAACGGTGTTGACATTGCATGCACTCAACCTGGTCTTCTTTTTTCTCCCCCCACCCTTTCTCTTCATCTTCTTGTGCATGTGTGCATTAGCATCATCAGGCGGAGGAGATATGGCATCGGAGCACGAGGGAGCTGCAGGACACAAGGCCCCGGTGGGCCCAGGAACAGACACCGAGGGCACCAGTGATCCGGAGGGCGAGGGGAGCACCACGACGGGGACCGCTGGTGAGAGCAGCGAAAGCGACACGTCCTCGGATGGGAGCTCCCTAGGGGTGGCGGCAACATCCGTGCCCCCCGCCTCTACAGGTACAGCCGCCACCCAGCGCACCAGCCCCGCCCTCCCAGCAGCCCCTCAGTCTTCACTCCGTGCCGGTTCGCCCAGGAAGGCGCGCGTCTCCTTCGCCCCAGGCACCTCAGCCCCTGCCCCTGTTGCCCCTGCTGCCCTCAGTGCGGAGCTCATTGACCTGGTAAGGACTCTCATTGTTGGGCAGACGACCCTTTTGAATGCCATCCAGGGTGTGCAAAGGGAGGTGCAACAGAGCAATGCGTACCTGGAGGGCATTCATTCGGGTCAGGCTGCCCATCAACGAGCGTTCACTGCTCTGGCCTCAGCACTGACGGCAGCCATTGTCCCTGTTTCCAGCCTCCCTCTTCTGACTGCCTCCAGCCTGTCTCTGTCTCCTGTTCCTCAGCCTATCCCATCCACACCATCAGACCAGCCTGCACACACCTCAACACCCAAGAGCAGCTCATCCAAACACAAACACCACAGCAACACCCAGATGCAGACATGCCAACAGCCACTGCCACCCCTGTGTCCCCCTCCTCCTCGTCTCCCTCCTCCCTCCCTGTGACGTCTACACTCACACCTGCATGCACCCCAACATCAGCCAGTGCTTCCATCACCACCTCACCCTCCAGTACAGTCCACACTCGTGCAGTCACCACCCCCACTGCCATGTACACGTCCCCTGTGTCCTCTGCCACTGTGTCTGTCACCCCCTCTTCCAAGACACACAAACGCAGGCAGCCACCCACCCAACAGCCATCCACCTCACGACAGCCTACAGCACCAGCACCTTCACCCAATGACAGCACACCTGACTCTCCTACAACCACCTCCTCTACCTCCACTTCCATCTCCACTCCTCCTACCCTTTACCTTGGCCCTAAAAAACTTTTCCTGGCTAACCTTAACCTCTTTCCCCCCGATGACCTCCCCCATCCATCTTCAAAGAGTCCCAAGAGCACCGCAGCCACCACCAGCCCAGCTTCGGGTGTCACTGTTGTGCCTGGGTTCTGGAGCCCACCCTTTGCCAGCAGTGACACATCGAGCTGCAGCAAGGACACGTCTAGCCCCCCCCCCGGCAAGAGGACCCGCAAAACCAAGGACCGCCGTGCGAGGACCGACAGGGCTGCCCCCAAGGAGCAATGTGCGGCCACTTCACCACCCACACCATCTGGGGGAGGCAAGGGCCCGAGAGCCCCATCAAAGGAGCGGAAGGGCAGCAGGAGCGCGGAGAAGGTGGACCCCACATGCCACATCCCAGCTGGGAAGGAGGACACTAAGGAGGCCAGGAGTCCGTCCCCGAAGGGTCCCGAAACGTCACGGTCCGAGGGCGACTGAGCAGGGAGTCGAGGCCAGGTCTGGCTCCCTTGACCTGCTGGATGAGCACCGCTGAACAGGGCCCACGGTGCAGGAGAGCACCGCTGAACAGGGCCCGCCGTGGAGAAGAGCACCGCTGAACAGGGCCCGCGGTGCAGAAGAGCACCGCTGAACAGGGCCCGCCGTGGAGAAGAGCACCGCTGAACAGGGCCCCGCCGTGGAGATAGGCACCGCTGAACAGGGCCCGCGGTGGAGAAGAGCACCGCTGAACAGGGCCCCGCCGTCTCAAGCACCGCTCCGCTGGGCCCCGCCGTCTCAAGCACCGCTCCGCTGGGCCCCGCCGTCTCAAGCACCGCTCCGCTGGGCCCTTCTTCTCAAGCACCGCTCCGCTGGGCCCTTCTTATCAAGCACCGCTCCGCTGGACCCCGCCGTCTCAAGCACCGCTCCGCTGGGCCCCGCCGTCTCAAGCACCGCTCCGCTGGGCCCTTCCTCTCAAGCACCGCTCCGCTGGGCCCTTCTTCTCAAGCACCGCTCCGCTGGGCCCCGCCGTCTCAAGCACCGCTCCGCTGGGCCCCGCCGTCTCAAGCACCGCTCCGCTGGGCCCTTCCTCTCAAGCACCGCTCCGCTGGGCCCTTCTTCTCAAGCACCGCTCCGCTGGGCCCCGCCGTCTCAAGCACCGCTCCGCTGGGCCTTTCTTCTCAAGCACCGCTCCGCTGGGCCCCGCCGTCTCAAGCACCGCTCCGCTGGGCCCTTCCTCTCAAGCACCGCTCCGCTGGGCCCTTCTTCTCAAGCACCGCTCCGCTGGGCCCGCCGTCTCAAGCACCGCTCCGCTGGGCCCTTCTTCTCAAGCACCGCTCCGCTGGGCCCCGCCGTCTCAAGCACCGCTCCGCTGGGCCCTTCCTCTCAAGCACCGCTCCGCTGGGCCCTTCCTCTCAAGCACCGCTCCGCTGGGCCCTTCCTCTCAAGCACCACTCCGCTGGGCCCTTCTTCTCAAGCACCGCTCCGCTGGGCCCTTCCTCTCAAGCACCGCTCCGCTGGGCACCGCCGTCGCAAGCACCGTTTATGGTTCACTGTGCCCACCATGCCTCCTCCTTGACCAGTGGAGACTGTCATCCACCTGATGGACTGTGGCTTTGCACTCCCCAGGATGGCCCAGTGGGCAGCCCACCCACTGTAGAGACATTGAGAGACTGTGGCTTTGCACTCCCCAGGATGGCCCAGTGGGCAGCCCACCCACTGTAGAGACATTGAGAGACTGTGGCTTTGCACTCCCCAGGATGGCCCAGTGGGCAGCCCACCCACTGTAGAGACATTGAGAGACTGTGGCTTTGCACTCCCCAGGATGGCCCAGTGGGCAGCCCACCCACTGTAGAGACATTGAGAGACTGTGGCTTTGCACTCCCCAGGATGGCCCAGTGGGCAGCCCACCCACTGCAGAGACATTGAGAGACTGTGGCTTTGCACTCCCCAGGATGGTCCAGTGGGCAATCCACCCACTGCAGAGACTTGAGAGACTGTGGCTTTGCACTCCCCAGGATGGTCCAGTGGGCATGGTGGCTCCTCGTGGATCTGGCGTCGTGGACTCATGTGGCTGTGGTGCCCCCCCCTTCCCTTCCCCCTGAGGTGCCTGTAGTTTTTACATCTGATGCCCCTGCAGTGTTCTCTCCAAAGGACTCAGGTCTCCTGTGTGGGCTTTGCCCTTGTTTCTCAAGACTTTGGCCCACGGACATGCTGGAATCGTAGGTTGTGCAGGACTTGGTACTTCAGTTATACACTGATGTGTGTGTAATTAGTTTTGTTGTGGATATCTTTCATGGTTGTATGCTAATTTTCTGGAGCTTTTTGGTACATAAATATTTATTCCAAATATGATTATGTCCTAGCATTTTTCAGGGGTGTTTGGGTGGTGTCACTGTGACTTGGTGCGCTGCATTGGTGAGTACATAGTTGGGGGGGGGGGTCGCATATGTGTGTGGCTGTAACCTTTCGTCCTCCCCCTCCCGTGTGTCGTAGGTGCAGTACTCACCGTTGTCGTCTGCGCCGGACTTCGTACTCGTGGTAGATGAGAAGGTAGACGAGAGCAGGTAGGATGTTTAATTCGGGTTCCATGCTGTCCTCCTTCCTCCTGGAGTGCGTAGTGGTGAGCGTTTTCCCGTCCGTAGTCTGTTTCCGCCGTGTTTTTATCGGCGGTGCTCCCGCCCCGGAAAAGGTGGCGGATTGGTGAGTTGGAATAGTGTGGGCGGTACATTGTCTGCCGCCTGTCTGTTGGCGGTGACCGCCGCGCTGTTTGTTTGTACCGCCGTGGCGGTCGGAGTGTTAAGGTGGCTGTCTGTGTTGGCGGTTCCCGCCAGGGTCAGAATCCCATATTTTTTACCGCCAGCCTGTTGGCGGGTTGGCCGCCGCTTTAACACCGACCGCCAGGGTTAGAATCAGGCCCTTAGTCTCTTTTCTGAAGATTTTCTTCAGCGAGACGAACCTGCCAGTCCAATCCGACCTCCTGGAACACTTCTCCGGATACGCGTCACTGGAGCCCTCGGTGGAGATTTTTACCTTCGGAATTAGTCGTTTTTCCGAGGTGAAAATCCTTCGACCGGGGCAAACCTGGATCTTGATCAGACGTCCCTGGAGCCCTCCTCGGATACGCTGACTGGGAGGTCCCGGTCAACTTTGTATTTTCTGAATTAGTCTCTTTTTTGGAGATTTTCTTCACCGGGACGAACCTGCAAATCAGTCCAGGTCGCGGTTGAGGCAAGCCGGCTAGAGTTGCCGCCGCGGGTCGGTCCTTCTATGGAGCTTTTTTCAAAAGTACTCTAAACTTCTCCAAACTTCTGGGGCTTCTCCCAGATGTTCTTTTAAGGTTCTTTTGGAGTCCACAGCTCACCCCAAGGGTCCAGAAGCTCTGAGATGATCCTTGGGGGGTGCAGACTACAACTCCCAGAATGCACCTGGCGCAAACTTATTTTTGGCCACTGGGCAGTGGTCAGCTGGTTGATTTCTTCAGGAATTGGTGCAGGGGACTCTGGTTAGCAATTTTCAACCTGTAGCAAACAGTGTGTCCCTCCTTGAACCAGTTGAAGTCAGGCAACGTCCTTCTTGTGGGGAAGCCCAAGTGTGCAGCTGGTTCAGTCCTTCTGAGTGCAGGATCCAGGTGCAGGCCAGGGGTCCAGCAGGGCAGTCCTTCTTCTTCTGTAGTTCTTCTTGTAGTTCTAGTAGGTGACTGAGGTGTAGGTGCAGGTCTGCCAGTTTTATCCTTGCTCCTGGGTGAAAAACAGTGGAGTCCTGATTCTCCAATCAGGTGCAGGGTCCTTCCCCCTGTGATGACCACTTCCTGGGAAGTGTGGCAAAAATCAATCCCAGAAGGCAACATTCTTCAAAAAACCATCATGGGTGAAAATTATTTTTGGAGGTTACATCTGGCTGAGCCCACCCACTGGTGTGGCTAAAAATCATAAACACACCCCTATCCTGCCCTCTCCTAATCTAATCAAGGGGGCACCTAGTGGTCTGGGGTTGCAGGATGTGGGGGTGTTGCTGGGTTGCTCCAAATGTCCTTCTCTGCCTTTGAAGACCAGTTTGGCAGCCCCCCACCCTTCCGGCCTCACCATCTGCTGAGGGGAGATTCCCTCCCACAGGCACATCTCTTTGTGTGAAGCCAGGGTACTTCACACCTCATCAAGGCAGCCTGGCCAGGCTGCCAGAGGCTGGCCAATCAAGGCACAGCAGCAAAGACAATGCAGGGCTGAAATTTGCAACTTTTCAGGCAAAGTTTAAAACTCTTTACCTGAACAAGTTATATTAAATCCCACAACTGGAAGTTGTGGGATTTATTATAACAATTAATTTGATACCAAACTCTTGATATCCATTACTTAAGGAGACTTTAAAAATTAAAATAAAGTCTCCCCATTCTAGCCTATGAAGGCCATTCACTACAATGAGGGAAACATGAATTTGGCTGTTTTTACCTCACCAGGGCTTATAAAACAACTTTTATAAGGTCCCTGCTTATAGTTACATGGCACCCAGCCCTAGGGGCACATAGGGCACACCTTAGGGGTGACCTATATGTAAAAATAAGATAGTTTAAGACTTTTGAACTACTTTTAATTCCAAAGTCGAATTTGCATATAACTTTAATTTAAAAGCAGCCAGCAAGGCAGGCCTGCCTTTAAAATGACACTGGGGACCTCAGCAGTGCACCTATGGGTGCACTACCTATGCTGTGGTCCCTAAACCTACATGCCCTACCATATACTAGGGACTTATAGGTGGGCTGACTTAGCCAATTATAATTAGCTTAATTTGCATATTGATTTTACACAGAGCACAGTCCCTGGGACTGGTTAGCAGTACCCAGGGCACCATCAGAGTCAGGAAAACACCAGCAAAAAGTGGAAAATGGGGGCAAAAAGGTAGGGGGCCTCTGCAATCAGCCCTGTTTTCTCACAAAAGGCTCCTAAACATTAGTTAATTATGTGTGCATAACCAAATCACTTTTCCCTCTGTGCTGCAATAGGTTTATTCCTGCGCTATCAAGATATATCTCAACCCGTCATGTTAACCCACACATTAAACCTGCCTTATTTCCCTACCTCACCCAGCATCACTCATCTGAGCCTTTTTTTTTGCTTCTCTTTAGTAGTCTTCATGACCTGCCATCTTCCATAACTGTAGCCTACTACAGTTATACACAAGCAAGTCCCTAGTGCAGAAGAGCTGGACCCCATTATAGAAGACCTGAATTTAGGCTTCACAATAGTGGGAGTTTTCCATTACCAGGGCAAGTAAAACTTAAAAGGACATGCCCTGCCTTTCATTTACATAGCACCCTGCCCTATGGATTACCTCCAGCCTACCTTAGTGGTGACCTAAATGTAATAAAAGCGAAGTTTAAGGCTTGGCCAGAGGTTTTAAATGACAAGTCGAGTTGGCAGTGAAACTGCCCACACAGCCTCTGGACTGGCAGGCCTGAGGCATGTTTAAGGGTTACTTAATTGGGTGGCACAATTGGTACTGCAGGCCCACTAGTAGCATTTAATATGCAGGCCCTGGGCATGTGGAATGCCACTTTACAAGGGACTTATAAGTAAATTAATTATGCCAATTGTTTAAACACCAATGTTACCATGGACAGAGAAGAGAGCACTTGCACTTTAGCACTGGTTAGCAGTGGTAAAGTGCTCGGAGTCCAAAGTCATAAAAACAAGGTCAGAAATAGAGGAGGAGGAAAGGAAAAGGTTTGAAGTAACTCTGCTAAAAGGGGCATTTCTAACAAATACACAAAACTACTAATGCATAGGAATCTACTACATGCCTCAGCACAACCCTTTCATGCAACTAAGACATGCTCAATGTGTTTCTCTCCAGTATCAGTGAACACATTCAGTCCACCTGCCTCATATGCGCAAGACCCATACACCAAACAGTCGCAGATGATAACATGTATATAATAGGTATGACCATCACACTTACAGAAACACATACACCCAAATTATCCCTCATTTCAACTTGTCTTCACATACTCCAAAATACTGCAATCCAGCCTAATTGCAATCCGTTACACTACTCTCTTTCCCTAACATCAATTTTAAATGTACTCTACCTCATTGCATCCTTGCCTCACCAAACCTACCTCAATTTCCAATGGAAATGTGCCCTCATGAGCACAATTAAATACCTCACCTTTCTAGATAGTTATATCCCCATCCTGCAACTATGCACTCACTTGCAAGAGCATATTCTGCAAGACACAAGGATACATCATATACAGCATGCACAGCAGATCCTTAACTTTGACAGGCATCTGCTCTAGCAGTGGCTCCTCCTTCAGACTGTTTTACATTACTCAGACCTTACCGTACCACACTCAAACATCCCAATATATTTGGCAAGGTATATTCCAGTCCCTATTGGGTTTTACACTACAGTCTTTGCAAACAGCGCTGCCCTGGCGGATTACAACTGCCGGGGCCATTGTGGCGGAAGGCTGCCGGCCCCGGCGGTGCGACTGCGGGGCTTCCGCTGCGGTCGTAATACCCCAGGAAGCACCGCCAGCCTGTTGGCGGTGCTTCCGTCAAAACAGCCCTGGCGGTCTTGGACCACCAGGGTTGTAATGAGGGCCCAAGACTTTAAAACTGCAATAATATGACTATGAGATTGTGCACGAACCAGAGAAGGACCAAAACCCAGCAGAGTACTTTTCATAAGTGCAACTGCATCATCTGAGTTTGGCATCCAAAACAGCTTATTCACATCTTAACTTTTATGGTGAATTCTAGCACATCAGCAAATCTATTTGTGGAAAAATCATTGCTGCCACCAGTGTGGATAAAGACATAAACATAATCAAAGTTCTGAGTACCCGCAATCCTGGAGGACAAATACCCGGCCCCTTGCCAATGATGTTGAATTCCAAAAGTTTAAAAATGTACAGGATAAGCTAGCAGTCACCCAAGAAGGCATAATACTAGGAGGCTTGGGAATCATAATACCTGGAAGCCTAAGACAGCGGGCCATCGTGCTGGCCCATGAAGGACACCATGGTGTTGTAGCCACCAAATGAGCATTAAGAGATTGAGTGTGGTTCCCTTGGGAAGATGACCAAGTTGAGAAGGAGCTGAAGGCATGCTACATTTGCAATTTATGCCCCCTATGATGATGCAGCACCAAGTGGCAATGTCTGATTATCCTGCCTATGCCTGGGAGAGAGCTGCAGTTGACTTTCCTGGCATTCGAGGAAATTAACACCATCTCATGGGAGTCATAACCGAATATTCTTGTTTTCCTTTAGTGAAGACATATCTTCAACAACCCATGACAACTTTATAGCAGAGCTTGATGACATCTCTGAAATGTGGGGTATCCCTGAAATCCTCAAATCTGTTAATGTCCTGCCCTTCAACAGCAAAAAGTTCAAAGAATTTCTCATCCAACTGAACATCAAACACTAAAAGAGCCATAATGCAAGTAAATCTCCCCTTGGAAATCAACATTCCTCAATCTTCTATACCACAAGCTGATTCATCAACCATTCAGACACATTTCACACCTAAGGATTTTCTCAAGCAATTACAGTATCAAAACATTGGTTAAGAAAGAAATACCATGCTTTATTGGTGTGGTGTGGTGTGTTATCAGTTAGAAATGATAACATTTTTTGTGTTAATGAAAAGTATGGTGATTATATCACACTTACCCTCTTTAAAATCCTTCCTATCACAAGAACATGATTTAAAAAAAAACAGGTACAGTGCAAAATAAATTTATCAAAATAGGCAAATAAAACGATGAAAAGCAAGGATAGACAGAGAAGACTATACATAATTGTCTAATTCAGTAATACTGATCCATTCATTCATTGCACATGACATACAATGTAATATAAAAATGACCATTTGTTATATCAGGATTTTTACAGATTCAGTCTATCAACAGCGTCAACGCGTTTTGATGAATTCCAGAGAGTATTACCACTTTCCTCAGGACTAAAACACAAAGAGAACAATCATGAAAACTGGGAATACAATACATGAGTTGTGATACTTTTATCACAAATAGTAAAGACGTTTTTCTAAACACAGCTTCACAACTTTTGAATGAATATAAATCACCCCAAACCCAAATATCTCCCATGCAATAGGTGCTGATTAAATGCACAGCTCAAAACATTACGTTGGCACAGCAGTAATGACCTGATGCCTGCCATGCCGCAATTGTATTGTCACCAAATCGTTCATTTGGAATGCCACTTATTCTCACTCCTCCTAAATACATCTCTTGCAATACCCATTCACTTACTGCAACCATTGATCATTTTGTTACGCTTTGTCTGTTCACTCTCAGCTACCATTTAATCACGCTGATCAGTCCCAATACTCATTTGTCCATTAATGTACTTGTAACAACCTTGTAGGTCGCTTACCCATAAAGGCGAATCAGAGTTCCTGTAAGGCAATTATCCTTTCATATTAGTATCCCAAAAGTACTTCTGTCTATAACTTCAAGACTGTTACGCACCCCAAGCTTCATCCAAAAGGGCATTCCACAAAAAGAACATGTAAAAGAGAAATACAACCACGGGCATATTTGCCTCATATCATTTTCAACCACTGCTTTAAAATGGACTAAACCCCTGGTTCTCACCACTGCAGAGGTAGTTTCAATCAGAAGTATGACCAATATCCAAATTTCATCAGGAAAGGTTATTCTCCCTTTCATTCTTTTCAAATCTGGACCATCGCTTCAAACTTATAAAAGTATTGCAGTTCATCATCTAAAATATATATATATATATATATATATATATATATATATATATATATATATATATATATATGTATATATAGATATGCAGTTCATGAGTTACAATCATAATTTAGCACAGTGAGCTATGAACTGGCTTCAAAGAGCTGCACAAAACTGCATGGTACACTTTGATCAACCTAATTTTACAAAAATATGGTTTGTTTGGGTAATAATATATTATTATTAATAAAGCTAACCCTAACCGACTTGCTACATTCTGAGTCATGGATTTATGCCCCCCAGACCAAGTATTCTTAAAAAATACATATTAGTGTAGATGACGTGCATTCTACATCTTTTAGTCCCACTTGTCTTATGTAACATTTTCAATACACTGAATTACACACATATGATATATTGTCTCTCTATGTGTGTGTGTGATGTTGTCAGAACTGGGGTTTCTGGTTGTCAGAGTATGCACCCTGTACAAGCAGTAACCACCACCTCTAGTTAGGGTAAGCTATATAGAAACTCCGAGATAACCTGTGTTCACCCTCTGGTAGCTTGGCACAGAGCAGTCAGGCTTATCTAAAGAGGTAATGTGTAAAGTACTTGTGCAACACAAATACAGTAGCACAATGAAAACACCAGTAAAAGACTCCACACAAGCAATTCAATACCAAAATGACAAAACTCCAATAAGTAGAATCAAAGTTATGAATTTGTAAAGAATAAATGAATAATAGTGCTTAGAAGTCAACAGCACTAAAAGGTTACTTGAGATCATGCTAGACCAGGGGAGATCCAAATTTCAGGCCGATCACGATGGAAGGAAGGTCAGCTACAGGACCTATGAAGAGTCTTCTGGGAAAGTACCTTCGATAGTGCAAGCATCAGTGTCGAAGACTCAATACATCAGTTCCGATTTGTGTAATCAGATCAATGTATCGTTGTCGAGCCTCACAGCCAGGTCCGCATTGGCTTTGGACTCCATTGAGATGCAGGCTCTGTGCCGTCAGCGAGCCACACAGACCATTGCCATCGAGCCACACTGACATTAGAACCTCTGTCATTGAGCAGCCACTGCATCATCACCAAAGGGTGATTCTCCAGTCCCGATTGGCCCAAGGTCACTGATGCATTGATGTTGATGTTGAAAAAGCTGCAGGAACTCACTTTTGAGGCCCAAGACTGGATTGGACCTCAGGCAAGGATAGGACTCACAGATGGCAGAGTCCAGCAGCAGCCGCAAGGTTGTAGGAAGTATTTGATGGCCCTGGGACTTCGGAAACAGAGGGCAAGTCACCAAGCCCTTGGAATCAGGGTTCAGATGAGCGGTGTCCAGTCCTTTCCTCAGCAGGGCAAAGATCAGCAGGCTAAGGTAGCAAGGCAGAAAGCAGTCCTTCTTGGAAAGCAGTCCAGCAGAGTAGCACAGCAGTCCTTATTCCTGAGACACTTTTTCACAGGTCTAGTAGTGTCTGTTTTGGTAGAGTCAGAGGCCCGGTTCTTATACCCAAAAGTGTCTCTTAAGTGAGGGTGACTACAAAGAAGAGTCTTTGAAGTACACAGAGGTCTTTTCTTCCTCAGCTCTGGCTCCAGACTATTAGTAGGGGGTAATCAGCTGTTTGGGTGGGACAGACATTCCCTAATCAGGTGTAAGTGACAGCTCCCCTCCATCCTTCCTGCCCCGGAAGAGCCATCAGAATGCAGATGAATGCAGATGAGTACTCTGACACATCTAATGTTGCTCTGTACATGGCTGTCTAGAGGGAATGCACAAAGAGCAGCTGTCACCCAACCCTAGACGTGTATTGGAGACGGGCTGAAGGCCCACAGAGTTGCAAGAGCAGAGAAATGCCCACTTTCTAAAAGTGGCATTTCTAAAATAGTAATGTTAAATCGGAACTTAAACAGTAAAGAGGATTTATCATTACCATTCCAATGATATGAAACATGATGCAGCTACAGCTCTATGATCAGGAATTACAGATTAAAAGTATATTAATGAATTCCCAATGTTGGCCTCTGAGATGAGTAGGCCTCACAGCAGCGAAAAACAAAGTTGGGAGTGTTTTACCACCAGGACATGTAAAACTTGAAAGTACATATCTTGCCTTTTACTTGCCCGATTGACGACCTACGGCCTGCCTTAGGAATGCCTGGAATGTTCTAAAATAGGAGTTTAGAAGTTTTGCAGGAGTTTTAAATGCCAAGTCGAAGTGACAGAGAAACTGCACACACAGGGTTTGCAGTGGCAGGCCTAAGACATGTTTAAAAGGCTTCTTAAGTGGGTGGCACAAACAGTGCTGCAGGCCCAATAGTAGCATTTAATTTACAGGCCCTGGGTATATGCTACACCACCTTATAAGGGACTTACAAGTAAATTAAATGCGCGAGTTGTGTATACACCATTGCTACCATGTTTTAGGGGAGAAGCATATGCACTTTAGCACTGGTCAGCAGTGGTAACGAGCTCAGAGTCCTAAGGTCAACAAAAAGAGCAAAAAAGTGGAAGGTAAAATGAAAACATTGGGGGTAACCCCTAAGAGAGGGCTATTTTCCAACAGAAGTAAAGTGCTCTAACGCCATACTCTGGTAAGAGAGGTGCTATAAAACAAATGAAATCGATGTGAGAGAGAGGCCATAGAGAGATGGTTGGCACTGTTAGAGGGGGGTGGTGAGGAAATCATTGAAGAGCCCTAATGAAGACTGCTGTATCCTGGTGCTCTACAAGGTCATCATTTACTATGCTTTAAATCTTTAAAAATGAATACAATTGAATATATAATGGAATATGTGTCATTGAATGCACCATTTTGCCATTTCTTCCACATATTCTAATTCACTATGTACCCTACAGGGGCTAGTCTGACAAATCTAGCCACAGCTGCTTTGGGCTCCCAGTCTGGCCCTGACCATAAACTGTATTTTGTGAGAAAGTGCATAATCTTAACATCTTACAATATTGCACATTACTTGCCATAGCAACGTCACACTGTAACAAAAAGAAAACAAGAATCTTGCTATACTTTTGGCCGTGTCATATTTTGCGGATGGAGGCAGCTCACATAGCGGCCTATTTATACTCTGTGCCGCATTTGCGTCATTTTGTTAACGCAAATGCGGTGCAAACTTAATTCCATATTTATATTTTGATGCTAGAC
The DNA here is from genome assembly GCF_031143425.1 of Pleurodeles waltl. Lineage (NCBI taxonomy): Eukaryota > Metazoa > Chordata > Amphibia > Caudata > Salamandridae > Pleurodeles > Pleurodeles waltl. The sequence continues at coordinate 1,087,479,472 of NC_090444.1, read as the reverse complement.
ATGTCTAGCATCAAAACATTGTAGTTTGCATCATTTTTGGGATGTGTGAATCTTCCTTGCGTCAATGAGATGCAAGGTAGGTGTTCCCATCAAACAAATTGTGCTATCCCCACAGCGACATATTTATCCCTCAGTGCAAAAATGATGCATGGGTGGGATGCGGCCAGAAATGATAGCAATAAGCTTACTTAGCGCCATTATTTAACGCCTGGGTCAGACCAGGTGTTAGGGGACCTGTGAACCCATTTCTGTGGTCAAACACCATGGAATGGGCCCACAGGTGACCACCCTAAGTCCCAGGAACACTCCCACCCACACAAGAGGGCCACCAGAGGATGGAAGACCCCATCCAGGGTAAGTAGGGTAAGTATAGGTATGTATTTTGCTTTTTTTTTAAAGTGCCATTGGGGGCCCTAAAAAGGGTCCCCCTGCATGGTACTGGGTGCTGGGAGCTGCTGACACTACAAATCTCTAACCTATTCTGCATACATTATCCATTTGCCATGAATTGCACCTTTTCCATAGGTTTATTAATTATGTCTCAGTTTCCAATGACTTTGGCGCCTGATCATGTTTCTCACTCTAGGTGATTTATCTACCAGCTCAGACATTCATCACAAAGGCCAGCCTCACCTGACCAATTGGATTTCCCTTGCACCATTTTCTCACCCCCCCAATCGGGGAATGCCCCCCGTTGCATACATTATGCCTGGCACAGGTATAAGGTGGCACAAGGGTTTACAAAGTGGCACAAGGGATGCATTGCGCCAGTTTGTAAATGTGGCACAGGGGTTTTGGCCATCTAACGAAACATTAGCATAAAACAAAATTACACTAATGTGTTGGTAGATGGCGCTAGAGGCTCTTAAATATGCCCCCAAGTATTTTTTCCATTTTGGTGAGAAGTCGTTTTTTGTGTGAAAATCGCCCAGTCAATATGTCAATGTGCCCCACGGGGGGAAGAAGCCACTAGAAACCAGGGATCGTTTTTGTGGCTGTTTTTTGTGTGTTGGGGCATGACCCCTTGGGAAAAGGGTGCCCCCAAGGGGCAAAAAGCACTATTGGGCAATTCTGCCCCCCTTGGGGGACGATCTGCCTATATTTTTTAGGCCCATCTGCCCCCAAGTAGGGCAGAATCCACTTAGCGCCAGGGATCATGTGTGTGTGTGTGTGTGTGGGCTTTAAGTGGGGGGTGGCCCCTTAGGCAAGGGTCGCCCCCCCGTGAGGGCAGAAACCATAAAGACGCCAGGGATTTTTTTTCTTCTTTCTTCTGTTTTTTTTGTGTTGGAGCAAGGGTCGCCCCAAGGGGCAAAAATAACTATGCCCCTTGGGGGCAGATCGGCCTATTTTTTTAGGCCCATCTGTCCCCAAGCAGAGAACACTAGACACCAGGAAAATTTATAAATGGTTGGTGGCGGGGTGTTTGTCAGCTAGCGAAGTATTTGCCTTTGTGATTAGAACAGTTTATTTCTCCCTTATGTTCTAGTTCAAAGCTTTTGCTTCCTTTGCTGTGGCTTGTTGTGGTTTTGACAGTGGTTGTCCTACGTTTTGCATAGTTGCATCTTTTAGGTAAGTAAATAAATTTACTCCAAAGGAGTATTGTTGCCATGCATGAATGACATGTTTGTAGGTGGTTTACTGAATACAGGATTGTGTGTGAAATTTTCTTTAGATCTATGCACAATGATATTTGTGTTGTTTTATGTCTAATTTGCTTTTCTTTTTCTTTTTAGTGGGATATCATTGGTGATTGCTGTGGCTGTGCAGAGTAGTTGCTGGTGAGTCAAGCTTTTTCAGGCAAGTGAGCGGTATAGTTTTTTAGTTTATACATCTTAGTGATAAAGCTACACTAGAGGGCATATTTATACTCCGTTTGCGCCAAATTTGCGTCGTTTTTTTCGACGCAAATTCGGCGCAAAACTAACGCCATATTTATACTTTGGCGTTAGACGCGTCTAGCGCCAAAGTATGAGGAATGAGCGTCATTTTTTTGCGTGAACGCCTTCCTTGTGTTAATGAGATGCAAGGTAGGCGTTCCCGTCTAAAAAAATGACTGCGACGCAAATGCGTCGTATTTATACTCCCGGGCAAAAATCACGCCCGGGAGTGGGCGGGGCAAAAACCCCCGCATTTGTGCCTCTTTTTAACGCCTGGGTCAGGCCAGGCGTTAAGGGACCTGTGGGCTCAAAATGAGCCCACAGCTGCCCTCCCATGCCCCCAGGGACCCCCCCTGCCACCCTAGCCCACCCCAGGAGGACACCCAAGGATGGAGGGACCCATCCCAGGGACATTCAGGTAAGTTCAGGTAAGTATAAATTTTCTTTTTTTGGCATAGGGGGGCCTGATTTGTGCCCCCCTACATGCCACAATGCCCAATGACCATGCCCAGGGGACATAAGTCCCCTGGGCATGGCCATTGGGCAAGGGGGCATGACTCCTGTCTTTACTAAGACAGGAGTCATGTAAATGGCGTCTGGGCGTCGTTAAAAATGGCGCAAATCGGGTGGAGGCGATTTATTTGCCTCAACCTGACTTGCCCCATTTTAAGACGCCCTAACGCCATTTTTCCCTACGCCGGCGCTGCCTGGTGTACGTGGTTTTTTTCCACGCACACCAGGCAGCGCCGGTCTGCTAGCGCCAGCTAACGCCATTCAATAAATACGGCGCCCGCATGGCGCTTCAGAATGGCGTTAGCCGGCGCTAAACTTTTTGACGCTAAACTGCGTTAGCGCAATTTAGCGTCAAAAAGTATAAATACGGGCCTAGGTTTATTATTTATCTTACACAGTGCTGGTTGTTGGTGGTGCATTTGGTCAGTTACTTTTTATAGGAAGGATCATGGCTAGCTGTAGGATGACCACTCAGCAGGTTGTTGGTGTGCTTTTTGAATCACCTTCTGACCATGATTATGAGACTGACTCTGCATCTGAGGGTGAGGAGGAAGTGCAAGATTCTAGAAGTTAATTTTCTGTCAGAGAGGAATTATATGATGATGAAGCCACTCTCAGTGCTGATGAAGTGCCTGTTTTAGAGGAGGACACTGATGTGCCAATGATGCAGCAGCCAGCGGCTGAAAGGCTTCCCATTAGAAGACCTGACACGTGGGTTGCACCAAACATGGAGCAGCCACAGTTGCCTGCGTTTACTGGTTTCCCAGGGTGTCGAGTTTATACGGAAAACTTTATGCCTGTCAACTTCTTTGATTTGTTTACGGACGATATATTTTTGGAAAAGATTGTTGAGCAGACTAACTTGTATGTAGAGCAGTATCTGATGGACAACGCTGCCAGACTTAGGCCACACTCTTACAGCTAGCTGGTGGATTCCCACAAATCTGGAAGAGTTGAAAAAGTTATTGGGTTTAACATTTTTGATGGGGCTGTTAAGGAAGCCATCGCTGTATTCATATTGGTCTACTAGTCACTTGGTGGCAACTGCTATATCTCCTGCAATCATGATCCGTAACCGGTATGAGCTTCTTCGGATGTTGCATTTTGTAGATAATGCTTTAGCCTTGCCACGAGATCACCCTGATTCTGACCGTCTTTTTAAGATTAGACCTGTCCTTGATCATTTGGTAGATCGGTTCTTAGAGATCTATGTTCCAGGCAAAGAAATATATGTAGATGAGTCTTTGGTCCTGTTCAAGGGTCGTTTGGTTTTTAGGCAGTACATTCCTAGCAAGAGAGGACAGTATGGAATTAAATTGTATATGCTGCCTGAAGTAATACATGATATGTTTTTATTTCCGGCTCTACACTGGTAGGGATTCCAGTATTGACCCCCCTTTTGGAGTTATTGAGAACATTGTGTAGGAACTTGGTAGACGACTGTTTAACAAAGGTCACCATTTATATGTAGATAACTTCTACACTGGACTTCAGTTGTTCAAGGAGTTGTTCAGAGTGGACACTGTTGCTTGTGGCACAATCTGCTCTAATCAGAAAGGATATCCCAAAGAGCTTGTCTGTAAAAAACTTGAGAAAGGACAGTACAGTGCCTTGCATAATGATGAGCTACTAGCTCTGAAATTTGTAGACAGGAGGGATGTGTACATGCTAGCTACCATCCATGATGAGAGTACTTCACCTGTGGCTGTTTGGGGTTAAGTTGCTGAAGTGTGCAAACCTGTGTGCATGTTAGACTACAATAAGCACATGGGTGTTGTTGATCAGAGGTTGGAACCTCACACTGCTGCTCGTAAGGCTTATGTTAAGAAATTAGCGGTTCACCTGTTCCACTTGGCCACTTTTAATGCTTTTGTTGTGTTCAAGGATAGTTCTCCAGAGTCAAGGATGACTTTTGTGAAATTTAAGGAGTCTATCATAGTGAGCCTTGTTGTGCTGTAACAGGCAAGAGTTCCTAGAGAAGCAGTGGTGGAGGATGAGGCTAGATTGAAAGATTGTCACTATGCTGAGCACATTCCTCCCACGGCCCAAAAAAACTGTCTTGCTAAGGGATGTAGAGTCTGTGCTCCAAGACGTATCAGGAAGGAGACTAGGATGTACTGCCCTGATTGGCCTTCAAAGCCTGGGCTGTGTGTGGGTGGCTGTTTCAGGAGCTACCACACACATACAAATTATTGGGAAATACCGTGAGCTAAATTGCTGTTTTATATTTTCTTATGTTCAGTTTCATGGTTGGCATTACTGTCATGTATTCTGTTAGAGCTTTTGTGTTTTTCGTTTTGTACTTATTTATAATTAGTGGTTTCTTTGTTGTTTAAAAACAAAAAAAAGTGATAGCGATGTGCATTGACTGGCACTTGGCTGGCGGTGTGTGTGGGGTGGCGCATGGCTGGCGGTGTGCGTGGAGTGGCGCTTGGCTGGCTGTTTAAATATGGACTTGCTGTTGGCTACTGCAACATACTGGCAGCCAAAAGCCAATCCACACACTCCCATCAGCTGGTGTGATTACGGTATCAGGCATGTGGGTGTGTGTAAGTAATGGGCCCTTGAGTGGCACTGTCTGTCGATGTGAGTGTTGTAATGTGCTGAGCCCGTGGCTGGCGGTGTGAATGTTCTTGTGCATTTCATGTATGAAAGGTGTGTGAATGGACTGTAAAGTGGTTGGTGCCTTGTTGTGGCTTTACAGATCACAAGCTGTGAGTATTTGGTTCAGTTTTTTGGCCTTTCAGTTATTAACCATGCATTTCATTTTTGTGAAATCTCTTGTTAATAAAATTTGATCTAAAGAACCATCAATCACCCTTGTGCCAAATCCAACCAGTATGTGTGGTAAAAATAACAAAGCCTGCTCCGCTGTCATCAGGCGTCGCAGCACACCCGTCACGCGCTAGGTGTCTTGGGTGGGACCCCGATGATGAAGCATGCCACCAACTTGGTTGGTGGGTGAGGGGTCTTTTTAACATAACCTAAGTGAGTTTCTTTTCACAACTTTAGTGTGTGGAACATCACATAAGTACGGGGACACATCAAAAAACTACCTGTGTTTGGGGGGGGCACCTATGTTTTTGGTCCAGAGTGTGGCCTCGATCTAGGGAAACCTACCAAGCCCAGACACCCCAAAGAGTCCAGGGAGGTGTGGCTTGCCTGGATCCCCCAACATTTAATTACCCAGACTTCTCGGCAAACCTAAAAATTTGCCTAAAAAAGCATGTTTTCCTCACTTTTCTTTGTAGGAACACCGCTCCGGCACAAATTTCCTACCATCCAGCATTCCCCTCAGTCTCCCAAGTAAAATGATACCTCACTTGTTTGGATCCCCAAAGCAGAGTCAGCCTAAAAGATGTATAAAAGTAAAATATGTGCTTATCAACTTGCAGTGCTATCCCCTCAATCTCTACAGGTTTTTGGCATTTTTCTGTTGCAGGCACCTGGGACACCCACACAAATGAGGTATCATTTTTATCGGGAGACTTGGGGGAATGCTGGATGGAAGGAAATTTGTGGCTTCTCTCAGATTCCAGAACTTTCTGTCACTAAAATGTGAGGAAAAAGTGTTTTTTTGGCCAAATGTTGAGGTTTGCAAAGGCTTCTGGGTAAGAAAACAATGGGGGAGCCATGCAAGTCACACCTCCCTGGACTTCATTGGGTGTCTAGTTTTCAGAAATGTTTGGGTTTGGTAGGTTTCCCTATATGGCTGCTGAGCCCAGGACCAAAAACGCAGGTCCCCCCGCACAAAAGCAGTTAGTTTTGTGTTTGATAATTTTGATGTGTCCACATGGTGTTTTGAGGCATTTCCTGGCGCGGGCACTAGACTTAACCACACAAGTGAGGTACCATTTTCATTGGGAGACTTGGGGGAACGCTGGGTGGGAGGAAATATGTGGCTCTTCTCAGAATCCAGATATTTCTGTCACCGAAATGTGAGGAAAACGTGTTTTTTAGTCATATTTTGAGCTTTGCAAAGGATTCTGGGTAACAGAACCTAGTGAGAGCCCCACAAATCATCCCATCTTGGATTCCCCTAGGTGTCTATTTTTCAAAAATGTGCAGGTTTTGTAGGTTTCCCTAGGTGCCGGCTGAGCTAGAGGCCAAAATCCACAGCTAGGCACTTTGCAAAAAACAGCTCTTTTTTCTTTGGGACAATGAGATGTGTCCACGTTGTATTTTGGGGCATTTCCTGTTGTGAGCGCTATGCCTACCCACACAAGCGATGTACCATTTTTATCGGGAGACTTGAGGGAACGCTGGGTGGAAGGAAATTTGTGGCTCCTCTCAGATTCCGTAACTTTCTGTCACCGAACTGTGAGGAAAAAGTGTTTTTTTAGCCAACTTTTGAGCTTTGCAAAGGATTCTGGGTAACAGAACCTGATGAGAGCCCCACAAGTCACCTCATCTTGGATTCCCCTAGGTGTCCAAGTTGAAAAAATGTGCAGGTTTTGTAGGTTTCCCTAGGTGCCGGCTGAGCTAGAGGCCAAAATCCACAGCTAGGCACTTTGCAAAAAACAGCTCTGTTTTCTTTGGGAAAATGTGATGTGTTCACGTTGTGTTTTGGGGCATTTCCTGTCGCGGGCGCTACGCCTACCCACACAAGTGAGGTACCATTTTTTATCAGGAGACTTGGGGGAACACTGGGTGGAATGAAATTTGTGGCTCCTCTCAGATTCCAGAACTTTCTGTCACCGAAATATGAGGAAAAGGTGCTTTTTTGGCCAAATTTTGAGGTTTGCAAAGGATTCTGGGTATCAGAACCTGGTCAGAGCCCCACAAGTCACCCCATCTTGGATTCCCCTAGGTGTCAAGTTTGCAAAAATGTGCAGGTTTTGTAGGTTTTACTAGGTGTCGGCTGAGCTAGAGGCCAAAATCCACAGCTAGGCACTTTGCAAAAAACAGCTCTGTTTTCTCTGGGAAAATGTGATGTGTCCACTTTGTGTTTTGGGGCATTTTGTGTCACGGGCTCTAGGCCTACCCACAAAAGTGAGGTACCATTTTTATTTGGAGACTTGGGAAAATGCTGGGTGGAAGGAAATTTGTGGCTCCGAAATGTGAGGAAAAAGTGTTTGTTTGGCCAAAGTTTTAGCTTTGAAAAGGATTCTGGGTAACAGAACCTGGTGAGAGCCCCACAAGTCACCCCATCTTGGATTCCCCTAGCAGTCTAGTTTTTAAAAATATGCAGGTTTGGTAGGTTTCCCTAGGTGCTGGCTGAGCTAGAGACCAAAATCTACAGCTGGGCACTTTGCAAAAATACATCAGATTTCAATGTAAAAATGTGATGAGTCAGTGTTGTGTTTCCCAGAGCATTAGGCCTACCCACGCAAGTGAGGTACCATTTTTATCGGGAGACTTGGGGAAACACAGAATAGCAATACAAGTGTTATTGCCCGTGTCTTTCTCTACATTTTTTCCCTACATTTTTTCCTTCCAGATGTAAGATAGTGTGTAAAAAAGGCATCTATTTGAGAAATGCCCTGTAATTCACATACTAGTATGGGCACCCCAGAATTCAGAGATGTGCAAAAAACCACTGCTTCTCAACACCTTATCTTGTGCCCATTTTGGAAACACAAAGGTTTTCTTGATACCTTTTTTTCACTCTTTATATTTCAGCAAATGAATTGCTGTATACCCTGTATAGAATGAAAACCCATTGGAAGGTGCAGTTCATTTATTGTCTCTGGGTACCTAGGGTTCTTGATGAACCTACATGCCCTATTTATCCCCACAACCAGAAGAGTCCAGCAGACGTAACGGTATATTGCTTTAAAAAATCTGACATCACAGGAAAAAGTTGCAGAGTAAAACGTGGAGAAAAATGGCTGTTTTTTAACCTCAATTTCATCTGTTATTTTCTGTAGGAAACCCTTGTAGGACCTACACAAATTACCCCTTGCTGAATTCAGAATTTTGTTTACTTTTCATAAATGTTTAGCTTTTGGGATCCAGCATTGATTTCACACCCATTTGTGTCACTAGCTGGAAGGAGGCTAAAAGCACAAACAATAGAAAAATGGGCTATGTCCCAGTAAAAGGGCAAAATTGTGTTAAAAAATTGGATTTTCTGATTCAAGTCTGCCTGTTCTTGAAAGTTGGGAAGATGGTGATGTTAGCACCATAAACCCTTTGTTGATGCCATTTTCAGGGAAAAAACCACAAGCCTTCTTCTGCAGCCCTTTTTTAATTTTTTTTTTAAAAAAACAAGATTTTTTCTGTATTTTGGCTAATTTCTTTGTCTTTTTCATGGAAACCCACAAAGTCTGGGTATCCCAAGGATGTTGGAGAAAAAGGACGCAAATCTGCCGTGGGTGGCTTATGTAGACAAAAAGTTATGAGGGGCTAAGCGCGAACTGCCCCAAACAGCCAAAAAAGGCTTGGTACTGGAGGGAGAAAACGCCTGGCAGCGAAGCGGTTAAGCAGACAGTAAAGTGAAAATGTCATGCTATCACTCTTGATCTTTGTTGTTCGAGGTACAGTTTGGAATTAAGGTTATGCAAAAGGGTACACCTAAATACCTTGCCTTATAAAACATTTTCCCTTTAAATGTCAATAACCTTCTTTGGGTGTTGTTTGAGAATTTCAACACCTTGTGTTTTTTGAAGGTTTGTTTCAAGGATGTTGACTGTAATATAGCCTTCCAGTGCTAAGATTAGCCTCTATAGACCAACTGTGGTGTGGCTCATATTAAGACGGTATTGGCTGCATGCTGAAGGAAGGTTAATGTTTTTTCTGTGAGCCTGAGGGACTGAGAAACTAACATATCTAAGGACTTGTTGAGATCTGCCATGTGCAGATTGAGGGGCTTATTTATGAGAGGCTTGCGCCGCCGGAGCATCACTTTTTGTAATGTTGTGACAACGCAAACCTCTCAATCATATCTATGAGGCCACGCAAAGCCACTTTACGTGACTTTGAATGGCCTCATATAAGGAGTAAGGTAATGCAGCTCAAGTCACTGCTTTCCCTTACTCTGCATCTGGGAGGCATTCCATGGGCGTGGGGGTGAGTTTTCCCACGCAACACTCATGGATTTTGACGCTGCCCCAGATTTACTTAATCACGTAAACCTGAAGAAGAGCCAAAACTTTACGCCTCCCAAGGTGAGACATAACAAGGAGAAATATTTTTGTTTCTCCTTGTTTTTTTCCTCTTTGCATGTGTTCTCTGTAGCAGACATGGGAAGAGGAAAATGCCTCCCAGGATTATTTTTGTGCAGGAAGGTGCCCCTTCCTGCACAAATAAAATACTGCATGCAACACAGGAAGCCTTGCACCATTGTACAATGGTGGCTACATTGATGCTAGGCTGCCAAAATGGCACCAGCACAGGGGGGATGGACAGGAGAGCACTGTATAGCTTATATATGGCGCATTCCTGCAGTTACACTTTTGCGTAGGGCAGCACAACAAAATGACTTGCAGTGCTGGCCTACACCAAAACCATGTAGATAAAGGCCTGAATAATGCTGGCATAAGTACGCAATCGTGTTTCAGACTATGGGTAGTTGTCTTACCATCCCCAGTTTAACTTTAACCCAGGTATTTGATTATATAGATTCAATGGATCACAAAAGTGTCCAGTCCATGTGTCTAGGTCTTCCAGTGGCCTACTTCTGAACTTTTCCACTTCTATGTCTAGAAGGAGTACGAGTGTATAGCTCTTTGGGTCTTCATAATTCCCATTTTTGGATATGGGTTCAGGATGCTGCCTCTCCAGGAATCCGCTAATTAACCTGTTGTTAGGAATTAATTGAATAATGGAGTCAGGATTTGTGGACATATTTCAGGTCCTGATTTGAATAGAGGTTGGGAAAATCATTCAGCCTGGGGGCCCGGTCGATTTTTGCTTTCCGTATTATGTTTTGTAAATGTTCATCGTCTGTTTATAAATGTTTCGTATGAACCATTTGTCATGGATGGTGTTTCTGGCAATGCTGTTAGAGTTCCATAGAGGGCTGTAATATCTTTTAGCCATATTTACTTATTAATATTTGCATTAATCTCTCTTTACTGACAGAATATCCATTTGTTAATAAATTCCCAGAATGACATTGGGTTGTTTTTTTAGGGAGTTGTTGTAACTTTAACTCCTGAAGCGATTGCTGTGCAATTTTTGAATTCAGCACACACATATATATATATATATATATATATATATATATATTTATTACTTTGATTCGAGTTTTGTTTGTAGTAAATGATTAGCCAGAACTAAGCATGTTAGTTATAAGGAGCTTGCGTTGCTGTTGCGTCATTTGTTTGACGCAGAGGTGGAGCATTCTTACCTCCTTATTTACAAAGTGGTGCTAAAGGCCTGTAGTGTAAATTTTCACTTCTGTGCATCAATTTGTTCTAGCGCCAGATCTGACTGCGTCAGGTAACTACAATCATATTCAAGGTAGGCGTTCCCTCTTAAAAAAACACACACAGAACTGACACAGTAGTATTTACAAGGAACTTTTAAAAAGCTGCTTCTTTTGGAAACTATGAGCAGAGTCTCAAATTTGTCCTCAGTCCATACCTACAAATGATGCATTGGCACTGATACATAAGGAGAACATATCCAAATTATTCTAGCATGTTCTATGGCACAATGGACCTACTCCTACTGCAGCTTGGAGCCCCAAGAAGACCACTGCTATCATTATCATCACCACCACCCCACCTCCACCATCATCAACACATATGGACCGCGTACATCACTGATTCAACTCAGGGAGGAAGAGGTAATTACTCATTACCATCTGAGGAAGGACTCCATAGAACGGCTGCTACATCTGATAGTGCCAAGACTCCAGGCAACAGTGAACATGGTTACCAACATCCCTCCACATACTCCTGGCTGTACTTCACCTGCTGGCCTTTGGGTCCTTCCAGAGCACTGCAGCCAGATGGCCGGAAACTCCCAGCCATCATTCTTCTTATTTCTTCCCTCCATCCTGGATGCTGTCATCCACCTGACATCCCCCCACATCCTCTTCCCCAACACCCAGCCACCGCAGCAGGAGATCAAACAAGGATTTTAGGCCATCACTGGGTTCCTGCATATGCTGGGTAGCATGGACTGCACGCATGTGCAAATTGGTTTTCCCTGCTGCAACTGCCCATTTCTACTGCAACAGGAAACACACCCACTCCATCAACCTCCAGGCCATTGTCGATTGTCGTGGATTATTTCTAAATGTGCTGGCAAAATACCCTGGCAGTGTGCATGATATATACATATTCTGGCGCTCAACTATAAATTGCAGATTCCAGCATGGACAATACCGAAATGGCCTACTTGTAGGTAAGCAAAACTCAAGTACCTAACAGACCGACTAACAAGTACAAACGGGTGACAAAATACACATCTCAGTGTCTGCCAACACAGATAGGGACTTCAGTATGAAGGCTATTCTACATACATGCACCATGCATCATGTTACATATACAATTTAAATCCCCCAGCTATACATGTGAATACATCTAAAGCCTGTTTTGCTGATGTTTGTAGGACGCTGGCCTGGCTTATAGTGGGTACCTGATGGTACTTACACCGTGTGCCAGGTCCAGTTATCACTTATTATTAGATTAGTAGTGTTCTAGCAGCTTAGGCTGATAGAGGTAGCTATAGCAGAGCACCTTAGGCTGAACTAGGAGACATGCAAAGGTCCTACTATACCACTTATATCATGTAGCACTATATAATTAGAAACACAATACTCAGAGTTACTAAAAATAAAAGTACTTTATTTTAGTGACAATATGCCAAAAGTATCTCAGAGGATATACTCCCTTAGGGGGTAAGTAAAATACACAAAATATACACACAAACCAAAATCAGGTAGGTAAACAGTTAGAAAAGTAGTGCAAACACTGTAGAATGCAATAGGACACAATAGGCCTAGGGGCAACAGAAACCATATACTGCAAAAGTGGAATGCGAACCACGAATGGACCCCAGGCCTAGTGTTGTGTGTAGAGGGTCACTGGGAGTGTAAGAAAATACTAAGGGTGTACAAGATACCCCACCCCAAGACACTGAAAAGTAGGAGTAAAGTTACCCTACTAACCCAGAAAGACAGTAAAGTTGAGATAGGGAATTCTGCAAAGGCAACACTGACTGCAAAGCATTGAAGATGGATTCCTGGACCTGAGGACCTGCAAAGGAAAGGGACCAAGTCCAAGAGTCACGCAAGTGTCCAGGGGGGGCAGGAGCCCACTAAACCCCAGATGAAGGTGCAAAAGGGCTGCCTCTGGGTGGAAGAAGCCAAAGATTCTGCAACAACAGAAGGTGCCAGGAGCTTCTCCTTTGGTCAGAAGATGTCACACGGTGTGCTGGAGGATGCAGAGTTGTTTCCACGCAGAAACACTGCGAGCAAGCCTTGCTAGCTGCAAGGGTCATGGTTGAAGATTATGGGTGCTGACCGGGCCCAGGAAGGATCAGGAGGTTGCCCCTTGGAGGAGGAGACAGAGGGAGCACTCAGCAACAGAGAGAGACCATGCAGAAACTGGCAGCACCCGCAGAAGCACATGAACAGGCTTTCAAGAAATCTGAGCATGAAGGTCATCGCAACACAACAAAAGAGGGTTCAACGAAGCCAGTGGCCAACTCAGCGAGTTGAGCAATGCAGGATGGGGTGCTGGGGACCTGGGGTGTGCTGCGCACAAAGGAATCCTTGCAAAAGTGCACAGAAGCCCTAGCAGCTGCAGATCACGCAGTACACAGGATTACTGTCTGGCGTGGGGAGGCAAGGACTTACCTCCACCAAATTTAGACAGAAGAACCACTGGACTGTCGGGGTCACTTGGATCCAGCTCCTGTGTTCCAGGGACCATGCTCATCAAGATGAGAGGGGACCCAGAGGACCAGTGATGCAGAGGTTTGCTGCCTGCGTTAGCAGGTGGAAGATTCCATCGACCCATGGGAGATTCTTGGCTTCCAGTGCAGGGTGAAGGCAGACAGCCCTCAGAGCATGCACCACCAGGAAACAGTTGAGAAAGCCAGAAGGATTAGGTGCTACAATGTTGCTGGTAGTCATCTTGCTACTTTGTTGCAGTTTTGCAGGCTTTCTGGAGCAGTCAGCGGTCGATCCTTGGCAAAAGTCAAAGAGGGAGATGCAGAGAAACTCTGGTGAGCTCTTAAACTTGTTATCTGAAGAGAAACCCACAGGAGAGACCCTAAATAGCCCTCAGAGGAGGATTGGCCGCCTAACCAGGTAAGCACCTATCAGGAGGGGTCTCTGACGTCACCTGCTGGCACTGGCCACTCAGAGGCCTCCACTGTGCCCTCACACCACTCCATCCAAGATGACAGTGGTCCGGGACACACTGGAGGAGCTCTGGGCACCACCCCTGGAGTGGTGATGGACAGGGGAGGGGTCACTCCCCTTTCCATTGTCCAGTTTTGCGCCAGAGCAGGCGCTGGGGGATCCCTGAACCGGTGTAGATGGGCTTATGCAAGGAGGGCACCATCTGTGCTCTTCAAAGCATTTCCAGAGGCTGGGGGAGGAAACTCCTCCCCAGCCCTTAACACCTATTTCCAAAGGGAGAGGGTGTAACACCCTCTATCAGAGGAAATCCTTTGTTCTGCCTTCCTGGGACTGGGCCGCCCAGACCCCAGGAGGGCAGAAACCTGTCTGAGGGTTGGCAGCAGCAGTAGCTGCAGGGAAAACCCCAGAGAGCTAGTTTGGCAGTACCCGGGGTCCATGCTGGAGCCACATGGATGCATGGGATTGGCCCCCCAATACCATATTTGGCATGGGGGGACAATTCCATGATCTTAGACATGTTACATGGCCATATTCGGAGTTACCATTGTGAAGCTACAAATAGGTATTTACCTATATGTAGTGCACACGTGTAATGGTGTCCCCACACTCACAAAGTCTGGAGAAATTGCCCTGAACAATGTGGGGGCACCTTGGCTAGTGCCAGGGTGCCCTCACACTTAGTAACTTTGCACCTAACCCTCACTAAGTGAGGATTAGACATATAGGTGACTTATAAGTTACTTAAGTGCAGTGTAAAATGTCTGTGAAATAATGTGGACGTTATTTCACTCAGGCTGCAGTGGCAGTCCTGTGTAAGAATTGTCTGAGCTCCCTATGGGTGGCAAAAGAAATGCTGCAGCCCATAGGGATCTCCTGGAACCCCAGTACCATGGGTGCCTAGGTACCATATACTAGGAAATTATAAGGGTGTTCCAGTGTGCCAATCAGAATTGGTGAAAATGGTCACTAGCCTGCAGTGACAATTTTAAAAGCAGAGAGAGCATAAACACTGAGGTTCTGGTTAGCAGAGCCTCAGTGATACAGTTAGGCACCACACAGGAAACACATATAGGCCACAAACTATGAGCACTGGGGTCCTGGCTAGCAGGGTCCAAGGGACACATATCAAACACACTGAGAAATAGGGTTTCCACTATGAGCACTGGGTACCTGGCTAGCAGGATCCCAGTGAGGCAGTAAAAACACCCTGACATATACTCACAAACAGGCCAAAAGTGGGGGTAACGAGGCTAGAAAGAGAATACCTTCCTACAATGTTGCTTGGTGGAAAGGCAGCAGGCAGGAAGCGTGGCTACAATCACTATGTGCAAGGGAGGTGTTTCATTTCCATTGCGGGGGTGTCTCCATTGGACTCCCACAGTCCATTATTCGTGTCATGGATCCACACCAGGAACTAGGTGCAATGTGACAAACCACAGCTAATGGGCAGGTGGCATGTAAATGTCCAAATGAATAGTAATCATCAAAATCACTCCCATGTCCCATGTGTGCTGTGTAATGTGGGACACAACCATCACTCACCATGTCTCTGAGGCAGCAGCCTTGGCTGTAAGAAGTTACTGCACAAACACATACAATCTGCATGCAATGAAGAACCCTTACAACCCCTGATGCAAATGTGAATGTGTACCTACCAGGCAACTTGTGTGAAAGTCTATTCGGAAAGAATTTTAAAGCATTTTAAAGCACAAGATGCCCCAATAACTGTACTAACTTTCCTTCTCAGAGACTATGTACACTGCAGGAAGTTGTGTGGCTGGACTGCAGAGGACCACTCCCAAATCTTCAGGATCCATGTATCGTGTGCACATATTGGTTACAATGCTGTTAAACATAAACACAATGTTCCCCAACCGTGACATGCACACATGGATCCGGCAATGCCAGTTGTGACACCATGTCACTCATTTGGTATGTGTGAGTGCATACTGTGTGGATGGTATTATGTCAACTGCCTGGCTTAATCTTTTAAGCTCAAAGGACTGTGCCAAGGTAATGTTGGCCAACATCTGTGGATGACCATGGACACATGCCTGTGTCTGTGTAAGTCATGTCTGGTATGTTACCAACTACCTAGGGAGGGCCGCCAAGAAAAAAAACTCATCCACATTCTGTCTCTTCACACATGTAGTGTGAACACATAACATTGAGTGGACTAACCCATTTAGTCTCCCAGTTGGAGAGGTAATATACGTATTCTGTGAAAGAAAGTGGACTCCTGTCCACCACTAGGGAAACATTAGGGCCCCTCCCTTGAAGCCTTGGAAAACACCTACTAAACTCACTTGTCATAGTCCGTTGTGAATTATAAACATAGAATACAAGATACTGAGTAAATTACTAGCCTGTGAACTACTCCCTCTGTTGCCTCGACTGATCCATCCTGATCAGAATGGCTTTGTTCCGTGATGCAGCATCTATTTAAATGTCTGTCGGCTTCCTGGTGTAACGGAGTCAGTTCCGGATCATTATCCTTATGTCAGCTGTGTATCTCTGGATGTCTGCCAAGTCTTTGATAGTCAGGGGTGGGACTTCATGTTGGTGACATTAGCCCATTTTTAAATTCCACAACCGTTATTAAATGGGTTAACCTGTTATACTCATCACCCACAGCCAGAACTCCGCCAAATTTGGTGCGTATATCAATTGTTGAGTCAAACATAACATTGCTGTCCCTTACTCCCCACTCATATTCATACTAGCAATAGAACCCGAGCTCAGTATATGTGACAAGACTCTCAAGAGTGGGGGATCCCCATGCATTCGGCTTTTCATTTAATCTCATTATACATTGATTACATGGTCCTATATTTAAAAGACCTTCTAAGAGATTTGGGAGACTTTGCAAGGGCACAAACCACCTTTGGGTGACTTTCTGGTCTCCTGATAAATGTTGACAAATCATGCACGTTCCCACCCTGTGGTTTGGAAACACAGCTGTACACGTCACTGCACATACCTTTCGCTATCTAGGTGTCAATGTTTACTGTGAAACTAAGGATATTCTCAAAGGCAACATTTACAAATGATACATTGGATTATAGGGCTAATTGTCTTCTGGGTTACATTGCCCTTGTCTGTAGCTGGTAGTCTCTTCTTGATAAAAATAGTTATCTTGTTGCAGCTCTTATACTATTTTGTTAATCTTCAGGTCGTGGTCCCTGCGTCTGTGTTAAGGCTACTGAATATAATATTGGTGAGACTTACCTGGGGACCAGGTTGCCGCAGGATCAGTCTTGCCAAATTGCAGCTTAATGCAGATGCTCGAGGCATGAGGGCTCCAGACTTCAAAGCTTATTGTCTGTCCGGACAACTGCAGTGGCTACCCTATTGTTTGGCAAGACTCAATCTGATAGAGATAGGATTTACTACAGCACAAGAGACCCAGGGCCAATTACACAAACTAATTTGCCCTGCTGTAACACTGCCATCAGCCACATCACTTCTTTTGCAAGTGGCACTTGCGTATTGGAGACTAGTGGTGAGATATACTTTTCCTATTCTGAGGTATGCATGAACATCCCACTTTTTGGTCTTCCCACTACCTCAGGCACCATGAAGACATGACAGTTGAGTGCCTGGGAACAGAATTGGAAACTGCCGATTGGCTCACTGTTCAATGATGGAACTCTTATGTCATACACTGATTTTATTCCCCCCATGGCCTTGGTGAGACCTTGTTTCTTACTCATACTTGTTTTCTTTGCTATGTCTGTCAACACTGGTCCCCGATGGGGCTCAGCCACCCACACATGAATTATTACAAGCATTATACATCATGGGACGTGGTGAACACCTTGTACATTGACTTTAGCATAGAACCAGGGCGCACCTCAGTGTCTCCTTTGTCACCCTCAAACTTAAATGGGAAACAGACTTGATCTGTGGATACCTAGGCAAGAACTGGGCCCACATACTAGAATGGCCCATAAAAGTCTCTCGCAACACAACGTTTAAGCTCATACAATTCACAGTTTTACATAGGGCATGTATAACTCTCCATAGGCTTAGTGTCACCTTTCCTACCACCTCCTCAAAGTGCCCTAGATGTATGGACTTAGATGATGTCCTACATATGCTACAGTCCTGCCCTGCAATATATTCATACTGGACGGGCATAGCCACAAATATGACAACCATTGCTGGCCTTGACCAGTGGAATATGCCTGCGCAATGTCTGCCAGGTCGTCATCCTCCAACCACAGTAAGATCTGCTAATCTAGCCTTATTGTTGGTTTAACGAGTCATGACACAACACTGGAAGTCCCATAGGGCCCACTCACTTCACATCCTCCTGCAATTGCCACACAGAAAACATATGTAGCTATGTGTGACAAACAGCGCTGTACAACGTCTGCTACATATAAAATAATATGCATGGCAACGAACTGTACCAAATAGTCCTCCATTGCCAAACACAATGAACATGGTGTGCTAATATATCTAGTGTGAAATTACTGTGTATGTCTCTTGTACAGCTAGCCATTTGTACAGCCTCATACTTTTGAAGAATAATAGAGTTCACTCATAAAATGATGACTGTGAAATGATCCACATAGTATGTGCATAGAAACTCAGTCCAACCCCTACAGTATACCTAAGCAACATACAAATCGTCCACCGCATAATTTATCCATTAGGAAATCTCATATCACACATACAAGTGCTAAATACAAAACTTTGCCAGTGCAAGAGTGTCTACCTAATAACAATATGCCCACATTTGCCCCACTAGGCAATGATGCTAATGGCAACAGCAGTGAGATAGGCTCCCATGTTTGTGTGTTGCACTCAGATACAAACAATGGCTTAACTCACATGAGTACAATCTCAGTGCAGATATAAAGATACAACACCAAGATTCTGACTATGAAACAATTGTCCATTACAAATCACAAAAAACAAGGTTCATCCACCCAAGGTGTCAGGCACTAATGAATCAAAGGTATGTTGTTTTGATCTGGCTGTAAATTTGCAGATATGCACTGTGCCTGAATGCAGCCTATCACCCAACTTTAAGTAATCACACATCATAGAAACATATTGCATTAAATGTCAATGGTAAACATATATTTGATTGCACTACACCTGACTAGTTGTGGCTAGACAAGCTGACCTCATGATCCACACAATTTAGAATAAGCATGTGCGCAAGGAGACAGAGCTGTTGCAATCTGAATGTGAAACACATATTCTCAAAAACACATTGGCATACAGCCAATGTTTGTGTGGTACTACATGTTATGGTGTGTGTTTCTGAAGGCTCAGTGGTAACCATTGGAATGCACATATAAAACATGGGGCATTAATGTCACCTTACATACATAGAAAATGTAACGATCCAATTTGTCACCTGCATCCCACTTACACTGTAGAGTGGTTGAAACACACAATGTTGGTCACTCCCTGAGTGGGTATACTGCAACCACACGGCATCCTAGACTAGCAAGTTTAACAGATATAGGCCGAGGTACCATAGGCCAGTGATGCTGGTGTAGCACCACTCTGAGCCCATCTGGTGGCACAAGCCTCTAAACAATACATATGAGGCCATCCAAAGTCTAGCTGTGTGGCTCATCGTGAACTCATAACT
Source organism: Pleurodeles waltl (assembly GCF_031143425.1). Taxonomy (NCBI): domain Eukaryota; kingdom Metazoa; phylum Chordata; class Amphibia; order Caudata; family Salamandridae; genus Pleurodeles; species Pleurodeles waltl. Next base: position 1,087,460,205 of record NC_090444.1, on the reverse strand, counting down.
ATCAAGTAAATTAACACACCGCACCTAGTGTAACTCTGTGTAATAGGTGCAATGCAGGTAGCTCAGTGCAATACTGCTAGACAAACCACCATGGATGATCGGCATGTATGGCAACATTGGACTTTGTTAAAAGGCACTACAACCACCCAATCTGCTTTCAATTTACAGTTCTTTCAAAACATTTATGCACATAAACCATTCATGGACGAGTCCTACATAGCCAATGTCAGCAACAGCACGTAGGACACACGGAAACAGTTGAGCCAAGGTTTCATGAATTTATACATCCTGTTCAGGCACTACTGGGGATGTCTGACATGTTTGGGACTGTGCCAGGTCCATATGAGTTTCATTACCTGTCACGGTGTTAAAAGACATGGGTATTGCATGTGAACACCCACTTCTACACAGAAGTAGCACCACCTTGATGCAGAGTATAGTAATGGTGTGATGTAAGCTGCCTCGCTGCCATCAATATGGCAGAGGTCAAGCCAAGGAATGAATGGTGGTCTAGCACTGCACCATCACCATGAGCAAGAATCATCTGCCCCCCAAATAATGAAAATATTATTAACTGTGGGATAGGACACATATTTTCTGTGGCATCAACAGAGGGTGCACTTTCTTGTACAGGGTTATGTGGGCCAAAGCTAATGTGAAAATCACTGTGAATTGGGCTGTACACTGCGTATGAGGTGCAAAGTTGCAAAGTGAGATGCAAAGTGAGATGCAAAGTTAATCTCTGGAGATCCACTGGGGAATATGGCAACATCCATACATCCCCTTCCAGATGTGTCAAGCCAATCAAAGCACCTGCTTGCAAGGGAAACTGTACACCCCCAGGCTTCCTACCAGCCTGCTGCTTGCACTTTGATACAATGCACAGATTGGCAGAAGGCTGCACTGTCTCAGAAGTGGATGTACTGACCTAATGAAGTGTGCAGCATCCCTGGGTGTATCTCTAGCAATGTAATTGGGTGCCAGAACATATTTGACACATGGGGAAACTCTTCTAAGGTGTGCCATTGCACTAACAGAGAAATTGGTCCAGATGTGTAGTATGATCCCAGTAATTCATGCACTCTCACATATGTACACTGTAAACAAACACATTACACACATGCAAAGACAGGAAGCAGGTAACCTCAACAATTCACAGCAAACATAACAATCCCTGTAATTGTTTACATGCATTGCACATCACATTATACCTAATAACACACACTTGCACCATTGCGTACAAATCAAAAGACGCATTAGCAGAATGTGTGTTATTTACTGCTATCGCCTAAGCCCAAAATTACACATCCAACCCCATGAGACTCTATTACTCCATGGAGCTGTCAGGCCTTGTGTGAAATCAATGCATTGGCTTGAAGTGTCAAACAAATAGAGGCATCAGCTTTAAACATGACACATCCACACAGGCAGGGGCAACTCCTCCAGTAGGGCAGAGGAGCGTCGCCCTCCCGCCAGGAACAGCAGCTGCAAAACCTATAAAAGAAAATTATAATAAACTTTGTTTATTATCATTTTCTTTTAAAGGGGCTGGCCATGGGGTGACAAGCAGTGAAGAGGAGTGCACAGCACTCCCACTCACTGCGCCTGTATGTTTGGCTGGCCGTCTCGGGCCAGCCAAACACACATGTGTAGTGTGCTCACTCCAGCCTGGCAACAAAGTTGCTGGGCTGGAGAGAGCCTGAACAAGCTCCCAGTCTGCCTGGGAGCGCCCTGGCTGGGTGCTCACAGCCAATCCTGATGCTGCTTTGAGCAGCGTCAGGATTGGCTTCAGGCTGGGAGCCTGTGCCTGCCTGCAGCAGAGGAGCAGAGGAGCAGTGTGTCGCAGGAGCAGAGAAAGTACATGTTTTTATTCATTTTATAAATTTAAAAGTTTATTTCCCACCCTGCCCCTTCCATTCCCCATGAGTTGCTCTTGCTCATAGCAAGTGATGTAATGAATCAGCCATGCTGCAAACAAGTAACTGTGAAGTTACCTTTATTTTCTCTTTACCTCACAGTCCATTTGTCTGTGGTTGAGAGAGGGTGTATTTTGGTGTTGCTGGAGAGGGGATTGGTGTTTTTGGAGTTTGTTGTTCTGTCTGCTGCCCCTGTAGTATCCCTCATGTTACATTTTCCTATGTAATTGTATATTGTATTGTTTTCTGTTGTAGTTTTTTCGTTTGTATCTCTTTGGGGTATTATTGTTGTCAGGGGTAGTTTTTGGTAGATTTGGCTTTTTAGACTTTTTATTTGGTCAGATTGTGTTTGAGGAGGGACCTATCAGGGAAGGAAAGGGCTAAAAGCATGAATGCCCAGTAGTTTTGTGGGTCCCTGTGGTTAATCACCCATTACCTTTCGAACATGGTATCCAGTGGAGGCAGGGTAATCCAGGGTACAGGATGGAGGTGCGGGAGCTAAGGTTGGAGAAGGTCTGCTTCCGCATGCAGAGGTTGTTTGAGGTTAAGCGGACAACCCACCAACTCAAACATCGATGGGCATATGTAATTTGCTGGGAACGTTACCTCCCAGATGACCTTGTCATTGAAGTTTGTGAAACTGTTGGTAAGGACACCTAGGCCCTCATTACGACATTGGGGGTCTTCATAGAAGACCGCCAAAGCCACCGGCACCAGAGGACCGCCAGTGCTGGCGGTCTTCTGCCCACCATATCACGGGTACTGCTGAATTTCTGCCACACTTTGGGCAGAAATCCAGCAGTAGTGGTGCTGGCAGTCAGAGCTGCTTGGGCGGTTCCACCACCGGCCCCGCCTGACCAGTAGGACTCCACTAGCTGTATTATGGGCAATAATACGGCCTGGTGGTGTCCTGCTTGCGGGGCGCTGCCAGTGGTGGTAGCATCCCTTCCCATTCCCTGCCAGACGACCTTCCCCCGGAACAGGTAAGGCGATCGACGGACAGGGGAGAGGTGTGGGAGGGTTGGTGGTGTTGTGTGTGCATGTATGAGTGTGTGATGTCTGCGTGTGTGTATAAATCTGGGAATGTGTGGCTGTATGCATGTCTGAATGTTTAAATGAGTGCTTGTCTGCATGTAAGTATGTATGCATGTGTGTATGCGAGTGTGAGTGTTATGGTGAATGCGTGTTTGTCTGATTGTGAGTATGCCTGCTTGGATGGGTGTGAGTATGCATGCTTGAATATGTGTATGAATGTTGAAGTGAATGAGTGTATGGATGCTTGTGAGTGAATGCGTGTATGTAAATGTAGGTGAATGGGTGAATGCATGGTGTGTGTGGATGTCTGTGTGCATGTATGCAGGTAGTGGGCGCTGTGGCTGGAGGGTAGTCTAGTGCTTGCTGAAGGGGGGGGGGGTGTGGGAGTGATCTACCGGTGACAGGGGAGGAATTCCCTGCCACCAGTAGCCTTTCCGACATGGTTTTCGTGGTGGTGCTACCGCTGCAGAAACGATGGCGGAAAGCCGGCTCCTAATTCCACTGGCAGTCTTCTGTGGACTGCCGGGTGGGAGATGATCCTCTCTGGCCCAGCAGTTCCGACCGCCATGGTGGTATGTGTGGAGATGTGGTGGGTTGGCAGTGGCCAATCCGCCACACTCATATTGTGGTAGTCTGCACTGCCAGCCTGTTGGCAGTTGGATCGCCACATTTGACCGCCAGAGTCAAATTGAGGGCTATAGTTTGTGAATTCTCCCTTGGCCCTCAATTGCCTTTAGATGGTTTGTGCTCATAGTGTCTGTGGCTCACATATCTCTTAGCGCACAAATGCCATACCCCCACAAATCTTTTTTCTTAAGACAAAGCATGCCACAGAGGCATTCAGGCTGTCATGTACCCACACTGACCACTGGCTGCATCACAGCTAGTGAACACTTCTTTTATTTGCATCACAGTGCACATGTTAACAGATATGCTGTGCGCAAACTGAGAAAGTGTGCACCTTTCCTCTTTATGGCCTACTGCCAGGACATCTGTTAACTTGTGCTGCCCTGGGCTATGTGCTTTTTCAGGAGCTGTTCCTATTTGTGAAACTCCAACTGTTCATGTCTCATGTAATTGAGGCCTGATGTATGTAACTTTGTCCATAAGTCCTACATGTGGAATTTCATACATCTGAACAAGTCTCACATATGTTTGTGTACATTTTCAAACAAATAAGCTTTGGGTATGCACAGAACATGAATGGTCAATGTTTAGGATTATGCATCACTGGCATATACTGAGCTCCATTAAATGAAGGAAAAATGATGGCTAATGTGTGATTTATATAAAGTAGTCATGTACATGTAAAGAAAAGAGTAAGGCACGGGCATTGCTATACCAGGTTGAGTGTAGTCTGTGAGTTGTTTATGGACAGAGAGCCATGAAAGTCTCCTAGCCTTGTGAAATGTTGTAGTAGTGAGTCATTGTAACTGGTTCTAAGATGTGCTCACCTGATGTATATTATGTTTGATCATAGATGTGTACACGTTAGCCTACCTTACCAATGTGTATTATTGAGGCATGTCACATGAGCCATTTTAGTTGTTACAACCAGAAGGGTTACATTGCCTACAGTGTATTTGTTCTATAATCACATTGTTATGTCTTGTAGATTGAGGCAAGCCTTACACAGCTGAAGAGGTGGAGACTTTCAAGGATCCAGATGTTACCAGTGAGTGTCATCCTGGATGCGTATTGTGTAATGCAAGGATTGTGCCTGATGCAAGATGCTTCATGCAATGCCACGCTCAATGTGCACCCGATCCAATGAAAAATCCGTTTGTAAGATAGCGATTTTGACAGAAATGTAGATAATAATTGTTGGCTGTGCAGTCACCTCTGACTAATGTCAAGGTGAATATAATTGCTATTGCTGAGGGACTACATGATTGATGGTATGACCAAAGAGCAATGACCACAATGCCATAATCTGTGAACATATTTGGTAGTGGATTTATAGGTGAAGATGACAGGGGATGGTATACCTAACAAATGCATTTCAGATGCACAGATCTACAGTGCAATCTCTGTATAATGTCTATGGCTGCTCCACACAACAGGAGTATTCACACCACAGTAATGACAGAAAGTCTATGGACCTCAGTGTCACAAGTCTTTTTGTTGTATCATCATGTGTCAAAGCAAAAGGGCAGGAATGCACCATATATATAAGATACAGTGCATCCCTGTCCTTGTCCCCTGTGCAGGCACAAAAAGTGCTGCCTAGCACCAATGCAGGCACCTTGCATCATGGTGCAAGGGTGTCTGCATTGCAGAGATGACTGTTTATGTGTAGAAAGGGACACATTCCAGCACAAAAAAAATCATTATGGCATTTTCCTCTTTCAATTTGTGCTGTGTAATGCAGCACACATAGAAAGATGTCACAACAGAGATAAACAATGTTATTTCTCCCAGTTGTGACGCTTTAAGTCCACACCTGAGGTGGAGTAGGAACCTGCCATATTCCAAGCCTCATAACTCTTGGGATGCGTCAGTTTCCGTCGGATTCCATGGATGTTGCATAGGAACACCCACAGCAACACCCATGGAACGCCCCTTTCATGCTGTGGTATGCAGGAAAGTGGTCCATATTTACAAGGCCATAAATATCCATGCAAGGTGGCTTTTTGTGGCCTTGTGAATATGGGCTGTCACACTGCACCACTGGAGGGTCCAAAGAATTATGCTCCAGTGGCACAGTGTGACTCTAGGGCCCCGTAAATAAGGACCTGTGTGCATAATTTACAGGGTGACAGCAAACCATGCAGGGTGGCATTAGGCAGTTGTTTAAATATGGTCCTGCTGGGAGCACTGCATGACCCTCACAAAAAATGAGGTTCTGCAGGGACTGAGGGACTTGTGAATAAGCCCCTAAATGTAGCAAGAGCAGATGTCAACATTCCACACTGGGTAATGCATTTGAAGGAATCACTTATGTTTCGTAATTCCCCATATTCTATGTTGGATAGATAAACATTCCTATCTCCTGTCATCTTCACAGATATGGCAAGGTGTGTTAGGTCCAAGGATTGTCTGCACAGCATAGGCATCGGACATGCCAATACCCAATCCATCCTCTGATTGTGCTGACCATGATAGTCTCCAAAATGTATCTCAAAAAGGATCACACTTTAAGCAGCAATAGCCATTGACATCACAAGAAAACTGTGCAGATGAGATGTAGGGCATGCATGGTTGTGCTGAGTGCTGGTGTGCAGCGAGGTGACATCAATTTCTGACACGTATGGACAGACACTAGGCTGTGTAGTTGGACACATACAGCTACATTGTGAGTATGAAAAGAGTTGATATACGGTCCACCATGGACCTACAGAAGTTCATATAGGATACGTTTCATACATCTCTGTGTAATGTGAGTGAGCTATCTACCCTCCATTCTTATATTTAATTACTGGCACATATTAAGTCTAGATAGCAATGTGTCCAGATATGTGTACTTGCCTGATCAGGCAACCAATGTTTTGACACAATACATGCAATTTACAGATCTTGCTCATCTTACTTTAGCTAATGTCAATGGAATCAAGGCCATTACAGGATGCAGAAGGGACACTGATGATCAGTAAAATATGAAGTGTGTAATATACCATAGTTACAAGATGGCATTGTTCCTAAGCATACTCAATATTGACAAGGTCATACCTAGATGTGCCAAGATGGTGCATTTATATTTAGCAACATTTGCTTAGCCTTGGTACTTTGACCGTAGTAAATTAGGAGATGATGGATATTAGGCAGATGTGTGCTCACTGTGACCGTCAAGATATATTTGGGATATGGAAAGTGCAACATGTTATGTTTGAAGATAGAATTAACATATCATGGTTATTGTACAATTTTCTATTTGCCCTTTGTATGACAGTTTTTTGTTCTGATTCAACAGACATTACCCCCAAGCACACAAGGCAGCTCTTGGTCCAGGAGGAGAGGTGCCGCCACATCCGCCAAGTCTACATGGCAGATCATGCTATCAGGAAAATGTTTGATCAGGAGAAGGCATGGGGGAAATGGGGCTCCTTCCCACAGGCAGCACTGACAGTTGAGAGGACTAACAAAAACGAGGCTGGAGGAACAGACCAAGGTAAGTCTGCAGGACCGGGCCCAACACCTCTACTGCAAGGCACACTCACTGCCACCTTTGAGCAGGACACAAGGAAGGAAATATCAGACTTGAAATTCAGAGTGGCAGGGCTCGAACACAAAATGGACAATATGCTCCTGCTGCTGAATGAAATCAAACAGGCTGTGCAGATACCATAACAGCCTCAAAGATCCACAGGGACCCTTTCTTCTGTGTCACAGTTGTTTTTATTTTAAGATTTTGTTTTTATAGCTTAGTTTAGGTTAGCTGTTGTGGTATAGAATAGGTATAGTAGTTTATAGATTTTAGTAGGGGTAGGTACATTTTTAGGAGTTTGGGGTTTTTAGGTTTTTTTGTGGGTGGGGGTTGATGTGTTATTTATGTGTGTATAAAAAATATAAAATGATTATATATATATATATATATATATATATATAAATATACATACATTACCTACTGGCAGTCACAAGTATGTAGTTATAGCTAGGACAATACTTTTTATTGAAAAAGTGTTTTTTGACTTGCCCATATCTTTAGCGCCCGACGATTCTTATTCCATACAGGAAGTTTCAGGGTCCTCCGTCAAGTAGGGGGCGAGAAAACTGGCACTCAAAAAACCTTGCATTTCCCATGTTAATTCTCACCAGATCTGTCAACACTACTACTGCCCAAACCACTAGATGGAACAACACCAAATTTAGCAGAAAGCTAGCTGCCGGTACGGAGATTGCGCTTTTTATTATTAGGTGAAAATCCATTCAGTAGTTTAGGAGATATTCAAGTTCAAATACATGTGTATATCTCGGGCCGCGATTAATCGCAAAATTAGTGAATTTTCACGAATACACATGTGAAAAAAAGCATTGCAATTGGCTGACCACAAACTGACTAGAAAGTTGTGACCACCATTTTATTTTATGGGACGTGGTACCCAGGGCTGAAAATTGAAATTGAAAGTAGTGTAAGGGGTCTGGGTGAAGGTACTCTGTTCCTAGGGGTGTGATACAGGTATGATTTAGGAGCAAAGTATAGGTTTAATATAATTTTGCTTCATGGCACATAACATTCATAAAAATTCATGAATTTTCACAAATTTCGGTGAATTATTTGCGATTATGGAAAATTTGAAAGGAAAACCACAGACTCATTTATAAACTAATCTATTCACTCATATATGCACTCAGATGCTCATGTGCCATCTCCCACTCAGACAATCATGCACATACTGAGACCCACTCATAGAATCACACATCCACTTTCAGACCCACTCAGACACTCACACACCCACTCACACATCCAGGGACAGAGACAGGCCCTGTGGCCAACCTGTGCTGCACATGTCCAAAGGCCATGCATTGCACGAGGTTCAGTGGTTATAAAGACTTGGATGCAAGGCCTTGCTGCAAGGCCAGGCCTTGTGACCAACCCCTACAATTGGGGTTGGAATAACATATAGTAATTTAAATTACTTTACATTAAAAAAACATAGAAATTCACTGAAAACACAAAGGTTACACGGGCGTCATAATTAGGCCCTGAATTTACTCGTATAAAGCCTAAAAAATTCTAAAGTAACTATAACTTGCGCCTTTGGCATGTACACCTAATTACTCCACATATGATGTCATTGAGGAGATCTTGAATGGCATCTTTGATATTACTGCAACATTTGCATAACACTATTGATAAGAAAATTGTGCATGCCAAGGGTGCGAGTTATAGTTATCTTAGGGCGCAATAGTTATAGTTTCAGATGTAGCACTTTCAGCTCAACAGTGATGCATAGTACACCTGTTAGACATTGGTATTGATGTAAAATTGCACTGTATTTCCATTACAGATGGCAGTATCTCTTTATGTCTCTTGCAAGCACTGTATGCCTGCTCTGAGGGCCCTGTCCTACTGTGTAGGTTACCATCACTGAGATTCACCCCAATTTTTCATGATCATAGTTGGTTATCTGCAGTGTCACACATCATTTGATTCAGGCCCATACCATTATATTCCCCCAAAGTCTGATTTATTAGATGAGAGGCTTTCATGTGGTCCCTTAAATGGTAGGTGACAGCTGTGTGCTCTCACCATGCACGCCAGGTCAGCTGTATGCAATATAGTTTCAGGGTACTAAAGACAGGTCTCTTGCCATGTCCCTATGTGTAGATACTTCCTGTGTCCCCCCTCTCAGCTGAGTGGTTTCTCCTCTGACACGCCCATTCCATTCTGGGAATTCACAGTCTAACTTAGTGCACAGGGGCCGACGTGAGACTGAGTAGCTTCATGATGCGAGGTGACCTGCATTGTCACAGTCAGGATAAGCAGGGTAGCAGTGTGCATGTATGATGTATTGTTCCACTATGTGTATTTTGCTTTGTATTCTTGGAGTTGTAGTGAGTGATGTTGTACATTCCACTGCAAGTGCCAGTATACAAAGAAAGGTAAACATGGACTGATGCTGCACTTCACACATTGGAGGGTGTAAGGTTACGCAGCTGGATTGAGCTGTGCAAACTGTGACTGGTCAGCGTGAATTGCATTTATTTGGTGCTTAACTATAGATGAGCCAGCATACTACCTTTTGGCCAGCAGACAGTAGGTCCTCCTTACAACATTACCTGGTTGCCACATTGCCCACTGCTGCAACTTACCATGTGGTTCTTGTTGTTCATCATAGGCCCCACTGCCATGTCTTGGGACTAATGAGACCAACTCCTCAGGGATGAGGGCTGCCACCATCTCCTCCAACTCATTGAGATGCTCCTGGGGTGCTGGACTTCCACATCTGGTCTGCATTGCTGCCTTGCAGTGCTGGCCAGTTTCTCCTTTGTCCTGTGCTTGCAATCATGCCCGCACTTCTTACAGCTGGTCACTGTCCTCTTGACTTCTGCCACACTGTTGACCCTGTCCACAATGGACTGCCATCTGGCCTCTTTCCTCTCTAATGGCAATTTTGAGGTGATGAAGAGCTGGTGATGGAGGTCCATCATCTCAGTGATCAGGATGTTATTCTCCTCCTTGCTAATTTGCACTTCCTCTTCCCATTACCCTGCCCCTGGGAGTCTGTTTGGACATTTGGGCTGGTACTGGGGTTGCTGGGGTTGTCCTGGACTCTGTGGTATCCTCTGTTATCCATGGTTGCTTCTGGAGTGTCTTCTGTGTTTTTGGGACCGATACGTTGTGTTTTTTTAACTGGATGTTGACGTTTTCTTCGCTTAAAAGTGACGCTAGGAAAGTTTGCATTTCTTTATGTGCCGCTAATCAGCCTAGCATCACTTTTGCAGCAGTAGCATCAGTTTTCCTTCCAAAGTGGCACACAGGTTAGGGTCACTGTTTTTGACATAGCCAGGATCCTATAGCAATGGTGCATCATATTATAAATATGACATAAGCATGTTGTTAGAACCTGTCATGCTTGTAAGTAAATTGTAAATGAGGCCACAGTTTTTCAGATGTCTCAACTCTTTGTTTAGAAGCCTTTTTGGAGGTTGAGTGTGTTGGTATACAATTCCTTCCAAGATAAAACTTCACCTGATTTTCAACATTGTAAGTGTGATGTTACTAGGAATTCTATCGTTATCTGACCTGAGATGCCTTCCCTTTCAAAATATAAGCACTTTCATTTGCTGAGTTATAAATTGGCTCACCTTTTGCAGTTATCAACTTCCCATAATTCATAAATGATTCTCGATTTGATATATTCCATTTGAGACAATTTTTTAAGGGAGTTTGGCTCATCCATTGTAAAACAAACATTCGGAACAGTTTTGGTTGGCCATACCAATAATATGCTCAGTGGGAAGTGGTTGTTTACAACCCTCGTTTTGATCCTGCACTCTGTAATGTACTGTAATTAAGACAAACTCGTTATTGTGTGTTCCAAGATTGATTTTGACGAGTTTGTGAAGCGGATTGTGGTTGCTGGGTAATTGTTTTGACTGCATTTACAAGTACTAAATAGAAATCTGTTTGGGTGTCGCTAACACCAACAGTTCATTACAAAAACAGCCCACAACCAGCAACCAATGATCCTGACACACAGAGACTTTTTTATCTTCATATGTGGGACATTGATGATACTTTCTGATCAAAACATGGCTGTCACAGGCACATAAATCTAGTGATAGCACAGTGCTGCAAGTAGGGTGCAATACTCCCATCCTCATCACCATTACCTGGCAACTCGTTGGTGGACTAAAATGTATAAAATATAATTTGGTGTTAGTAGCCACACTCATGCTAATTCATGAGTAGTCCCTTATTCAAGAAATCGGCCAACATATTATTTGAGGTCAGTGGTGTACTGCTCTTTAATATGCAATGATGAACTTTATTCTAGATTTATTAAAGACCAAAATTATTAAACAAGCAGTGGCAAAACCAATAGGTCCCGCTTACGCGAGAGCTATTGGCTTTGGCAAATGTGTTTTAGCCATGTTGTATACCAGTGTGGCTGCTGTTCAGCATGGCTAAACGTTAGTGGCAAGGAGTTGGGTGGGGTAGATTGGGGTAGAGTGGAATGGGTTAGATTGGGGTAGAGTGAAGTGGGGTAGATTGGGGTAGAGTAGTTTGTGGATAGATTGGGGCAGATTTGAGTGGGGTGGAGTACGGTAGATTGCAGTAGGGTAGATTGAAGTGAAGAGAAGTTGAGTACATTTGGGTAGCGTTGAGTGTGATAGAGTGGAGTGGAGTATACTGGAGTGGAGTAGGATGGAGTGTGGTAGATTGAGTGCGGTTGATTTTGGGGGTCTGAAGTAGATTAGAGTGGAGTGGGATACATAGGAGTGGAGAGGAGTTCAACAGATTACAATGGAGTTTGTTCTTGAGTGGGGTAAATTGGAATGGAGTGGGATGAATTGGACTAGGGAATATTAAGTGGAGTATAGTTGAATAGAGTGCAGTGTGGTAGATTGGATTGGAGTTGATAGGGATAAATTGGATTGGGCTAGCATGTTTTAGATTGGAGTGGAGTGTGGTAGGTTGGAGTGGAGTGGAGTAGGTTGGATTGAGGAACATTTGAGGGGGGGTGGGTTTGGATAGACTAGAGTGGAGTGGTGTAGACTAAGGTAGATTGGAGCACAGTGGAAGAGATTTGGTTAGAGTGCAGTAGATTCGGGTGGGATAGTGGGGTAGATTTTGAGTAGGGTGAGGTTGATTAGATTAGATTGAATGGAGTGGGGTATATCAGAGTGGAGTGGAGTAGATAGGAGTGGAATGGAATAGATTGGGGTGGAGTGGGGTATACTGGGTGAAGTGTGAAAGATTGGAATGGATTGTAGTGGTATGTCAGTAGATTGTAGTGGGCTACACTATAGTGGAGTGGGTAGATTGGATTGCAGTGAAGTGGATTGAGTAGATTGGATCAAAGTAGGGGAGGATGGGGTAGAGTGGGGTAGACTGAAGTGGGGTAGATAGGAGTGGTGTAGATTGGAGTGGGATAGGGTTGAGTGGAATAGAATGTGGTACATAGTGTGGAGTGGAGGGGCACAGAGTAGAGGGGCATAGAGTAGAGTGCTGTGTTTTGTCATGGAGTGAGTGGCATAGAGTGGAGTGGCATGTCGTAAAGTGGAGTGTTGTAGAATGCAGTGGTGTGGCATAGAGTGGCGTGGCACAGAGTGGCATGGCATAGTGTGGCCTACGCATGATGTGCTAGTGCACGGCCATTACAGACAACACATTTTTAATTGAAATTACATTTGCATCAAAATACAATTTTACTGCACACAAATGATACTGTATACAAATGTCATCACCTACTATACTGATGTGTTTTGAACCTATTCAAATATTTGTTTCCACCACACTTCAAAATAACAAAAATGTGATTCATTTGTACTAATTCGGATATATTTTGAAACATCAGAAAGTTCATTGTTTTATTGTGTGCTAGAAGAAAAAAAACATCATAAACCCTACACATGGGTACTCAGCAAGACTGTCACATAAATTCTCTCACCTTGAAGTCAGAGAGTAAAAGGTAAACACCACGCTCACTCAGAATACAGAGACTGACATTTGACCTCTCTCCTTGAATGCACAGCAAATGTGGCAAGATAAGAACAAGATTTAAAGGTGAATACAGTAAACAAGGTTTGGGCAACAGGAGGGATAGTTTCAAACTGAACAGCCGAAAACAAATAAAGTCAGCAAATGAAAAGCCAGAAAATGTGAGTTACAAACCACAAAGCCAATGGTCAGCAATAAGTGGAATGCATTCCCAGGGAAAGTGCACTGTCTGGTAGACTTTGGTGGTTATTATGAACATGGCGGTCAGGACTGCCACGCCGGTGGTGGCGGGCATTTTCGCCAACAGCATGGTGGGCCAGACCACCATATTCTGAACACAGTAGTGAACTGACTGCAAAGCAGCTAGGTCACTACCACCCACCACCAGGTCAGAATCGACCGCCGGGCCGACTGTAAGGCACATTTGACCCAGCAGTGGAGGCCAGACCGGCGGTGGGATTATAATCCCATTTCCACCAGGGATTTCCTGGTGGGATACCCCTCCAGGTAATCCCTGGTGGAAACCATACAGATGACAGGAATACCTGTATGTGACATGCCAAGGCCCCCCTTGCCACAACCCCTAACCACATCCCCAAGCCCCTAGCCCCGCCCCCACCATCCACGCCCCAAACCCTGAAAACTGACCGCCAACCCTCCCCCAACACTCCTTGTGTGCCTTCCAGCTCCACCCTCACCATCCCCCACACCCCACCCCTACATACAGGTCCTGCCAAAACCCCCACATCCTCATGTATCCATTCACCTACATGCACACACACATACATACACTCAGACACACATCCCCAAACACAGACACTCTCGTACACCCCCATGCACTCGCACACTCACACACACCCCCTTCACGCCCTTTCCTCTCGGGCAGCACTTACCTGTTCTGTGGTGCTCCTCCGGGAGGGAACAGGTTCCGTGGATGCTGCTCCGCTGTCATCGCCACGCCTCGACACACCGCCACTCCTATAACTACATCATTATAGGCATGGCGGTGTCTGGACTGACGTGGTGGTGAGGGTGGAGCAGCATCCACCCCCGCAACCGACTGCCAGTATGGCACCTGGCGGCCTTCACCGCCATCAATGGCGGTGAGGCTACAGGCGTCATTCTTTGGCGGGAAGCCGACCACCGCCACTGGGGGTCTTCTGTTGACTGCTGGCACAGTTGGCGGCGGGGCATCCCGCCATGATCATAATCGGGGCCTTTGATCTAAAAAGAGCCAAACAAGGCTATTCATGGGTCTCCTAAAGAGACTGCAGTAGCTAAACAGCAGATAAAAACATAATTTTTCTTTTGACATCAAAAGCATCATTGCCCAGTCATGCTGGTGATAGGTCCACAAAGGGCTAAGTGCACTGGTAGCAGGTACTGACATATTCTGTGATAAGTAATGTGATTTAGAGCTTGATTGAGTAGCATTAGAAAATAATAGTTTGATATTTATGTCAAATTTGCTCTGTACATTACAAACTAAACCTGTGGATGATACATAAGATAAAACACCTACCTCTGAAAGCAAATGAAGCTCTGCATTTCAGTTAGCATATCAGACTCCGCACAGTTGATTTACTTAATTTGTTTGATTAATTGTTCAGCTTATTCAACACTTAGGCCCTCATTACAACCCTGGCGGTCGGTGTTAAAGCAGCGGTAATACCGCCAACCAGCCGGCGGTACAAAAATGGGATCACGACCACTGCAGAAACCCCCAACACAAACAGCCTCTTTAACACTCCGACCGCCACGATGGTAGCAACAAACACCGCGGCAGTCACCGCCAACAGACATGCGGAAGACAATGTACCGCCCTCAGTATTACAAGGCACCAATCCACCAGCTTTTCCGGGGCAGTACCAATGACATCAAAAGCACGGCAGAAAGAGTCTTTGGAAGGAAAACCACTCACCTTTCGACACTCAGCGAAGAACCAGGATGCCATGGAGCCCGAACTACAGGTCCTGCAGATGCTGGTGTATCTGCTAATACACCAGGAACATCAAAGAAGGTGGTGGCGATGACCGTGGTGAGTACTGCACCTAGCACACCAGGGGGGGAGGAAAAAGAGAGTGATATACACACACGCAACCCCCCACCCTCACCCACAACACCATACACACAAACACATGCAGCAACATTACATGCACACCCCGTAACCCCCTGGAAGTACGCAAGAACAAAAGGAATTGAGTTAAATCAGTGATATTTAGAAAATGTCGCTGAAGTTAACTATTGTAAACAACAGTATACACAAATGTTTACAATATGTACAGAGGGCCGTACACTGTCCTTTGCAAATGTCCGTGGACCAAAAAAGCAGGGGCAAAGCCCACACTTGACTCCTGCCTCACAATGGAGAGAACTCTGCATGGGCATCAGGTCGCAAACACACAGGCACCTCAGGGGGAAGGGGAGGGGGCACCTCAGCCGGAAGATGATACTACGCCACTGCTCCTAGAGGGGGCAACATGCCCACTGCTTGGTCCTGGGGAGTGTGAGGCCACAGTCTCTCAAGTGGGTGGTTTTCCCACTGCTTGGTCCTGGGGAGTGCAAGGCCACAGTCTCTCAAGTGGGTGGTTTGCCCACTGCTTGGTCCTGGGGAGTGCAAGGCCACAGTCTATTAGGTGGGTGACATGTTCCACTGGTGCTGGAGGGGGCTTAGTGCCCAGTGTGCCTCATCCTACCAAGGAAAGTGACAGTTGATGCATATCTCCACTGGTTCCGGAGGGGACTTTGTGCCCAGTCTACTTCATCCTGCCAAGGAAAGTGATAGTGGATTCATATCTCCACTGGTTCTGGAGGGGGCTTTGCGCCCAGTCTGCTTCATCCTGCCAAGGAAAGTGATAGTGGATGCATATCTCCATTGGTTCTGGGGGGGTCCTTGTGCCCAGTGATGCTGCACAAGGGGTGTGGCAGTTCCCATTCCCTCTCCTGGGTGTCTGAGCCACGAGATGTGCAGGGAACAGGTAGCATGATACTCCATGGAGGCAGAGCCACACTCCATCCTGCAGCAACATAAGCTGCACACTGATGGCTGCCCACTGGGAATGCTGCCAATGACAGATGTAGTGCTGGCTGGGCATGTGATAGTGCAGATGGTGGCGCAGGTGTCGGTGCTTGCGGTGGTGTCTGCGGCGGAGATGCTGCCGGTGTAGGCCGTGGTGCAGGTGCTGGTAGTAGTGGAGGTAGACACCAGGCCGTCTCCTGCAGCCTCTGACGGCTGCCCACTGGGGATGATGCTGCTGACTGTTGTTGTGGAGGTGGCAGTGCATGTGGCAGGGCAGATGACAGTGCAAGTGGCGGTGCCTGCGGCAGTGCCTTCCGCAGTACAAGTTGCTGGGCTCTCAGTACTTATGGTGGGCAACAGTCCCTCACCCGGAGGGTCCGAGGCCTGAAGTGCCTTGCCCTGGGTTTTCTTGCCCTTCCCCACCTTGCCAGATGCTGCTGGGACCTTGGCACTGGCAGATGCAGTTTTGGAGGAGGCCTTGCTGGTTGGGTCCTACTTTTTGGCCCTGCTGCTTGCTGGCACCCTCTTCACCTTGGCAGGTGGCGGAATGGGTTGGTCCTTTGCAGGGGTCGCTGGCACACTGGCAGCCCTGACGGGTGCCCCCTTTGATTCACTGGGACTTGCAGGTACCACCGCGGATGGCAACTTGGTAGCTAAGGTGCTGGCCTGGGATTTTGACTTCCTGGCCCGAGGGGAAGGACGGGGGTGGAGGGAAGGAGTAGGGAAGAGGTCAAAGTTAACAAGGAAAAGTTTTTTAGACACACTGGGACGGGGAGATGGAGAGGGTTTGGGAGTGGTGGAAGTGGGAGTGATTGTAGGAGGTGTCTTTCTGCTGAGTTTGGGTGAAGGTGCATGGGCTGGATGCTGTTGTGAGGTGGATGGCTGTTGGGTGGGTGGGTGCCTGTGTTTGTTTAATTTGGGAGGAGGGGTCACAGATACTCTGGGAGAGGATACAGGGGATGTGTGCATGGTTGTGGGGGTGGAGATTGGGAAGGGGTGGACGAAGAGGAGGAGGGGGACACGGTGGAGGCAGTGGATGTTGGTGTGTCTGCATGGGCATGGTGCTTGTGTGAGTGCCTGTGAGACGAGGTGTGGTGCTTATGTTTGCCTGAGTCACTTTTGTGTGTTGATTTAGGTGAATGCTGGTCTGAAGGTGTGCTTGGGATAGGTTGGGGTTGAGGGGATTGGGACTGGATAGAGGAAGTTGGAGGGGGGAGGCTAGACACAGGGACAATGGCTGCTATTATTGCTGAGGACAGAGCCTGAAATGCTCTCTGTTGGCTGCCACGCCAGAGTGAATGCCCTCCAGGTATGCATTTGTTTGTTGCAAATGCTTCTCGACACCCTGGATGGCATTCAGAATTCAGAATGACTGCCCAACAGTGAGGGATCTCAGGAGGTCAATAGCCTTCTCACTTAGGGCAGCAGGGCTGACTGGGGCAGGGCCTGAGATGCCTGGGATGAAGGAGACACCCACCCTCCTGGGTAAGCGGACACGGGAAACACGCTGAGGGGCTGCTGGGAGGGAGGTGCTGGCAGGGGGGGTGGCGGCTGTACCTGTAGTTGGGGTGGGCACAGAAGTGTTCGCCACCAGATGGGAGCTTCCATCAGAGAGGAGTTGCTGTCACTGGTCTCCCGTCCTGTCCCCGTCATGTTGCTCCCCTCGCCCTCCGTCCCACTGGTGCCTTCACCCTCAGTGGATTCGCCCTCATGGGCCATGTGGGATGCCGCTCCCTCCATCGCCAGTGCCTCTGCTCCTCTGCCAGATGATGCAAATGCACACAAGGACAGGGTGACAAAACAAAAAGGGGGGAGAGACGGAGGATACACTTGGTCAATGCCAGCAACAACACTACAGTTGGCGTACACAACACACAGGGAGCAGTCCTATGCACTAGGCCATGCCCAATCAGTCACTAAGGTAGTCACAAGCCCATGGGGTACAATGGCTAACGCCTCCATCTACACACCTGACACCCACAGGACCCTGCCCAGTAGTAGATGCCCACTTACACCATTGGGTTTGGAGTGCTATAGAGCCTGCACACAAGGGACCTACCCTGCCATGATCGCCCTGGCCTAGGGTCACCCACAGCCCACATACCCACATAACCAACCCAGCTACCTCCTAAAGCACGCAAGTCAAGAGTCAGAATCTGTACTCACCCCCTTGTGGCTGCTATGATGCCCTCAAGCGTCCATCAAACTCCGGATAGGCCACTGCCAGGATGTGGAACATCTGGGGGGTCATGGAGCGACGGGCACCCCTTCCACGTTGGGAGGACAGCCCCAGCTGGGCCTCTGCCGTTTTCTTCGTCCAGTGGTGCAGGTCCTCCCATCTCTTGCGGCAGTGGGTGCTCGGCCTATGTAGACCCCCAGGGCCCGCACCTCCTTGGCGATGGCACACACTTTTTCTGGTGGGCGCTGACCTAGAGGGAAAAGACAGGAGGAAAGGAAATTACTCACCTGTCCGGACCGGCATACTCATTGCCCCCCAGTTCCCACCCATGCCCTGACGCACACATACTGACCACCTCTCATGCAGCACTCAGGTCAGCAAGCCTCAGCACCCCCCAACATGTGGCTTACATCCACACCACTCAAAACATGCATTGCCCACACATCATGCTTTCAGTGTACTCACCTGTTTGTCAGGAGGACCGTAGAGTGACGTGTACTGAGGTAGGCCCCCATCCACCAGTTCTCCAACTCCTCTGCAGTGAATGCAGGGGCCCTTTCCCCAGACACTGTAGCCATTGTCACTTCCAGACTCAGGTCACAGCAGCACTTGCAGTGTATGTCCTCTCCTGTTGAGGGTCAGGTAGCAAGTGAGTGAGTTGTTAGAAAATGGTGGTCACATCCATGGCTGTGCAGATATCGCCATTGGCTCCTGAAACCCATAGGGCCCAATGATAACCGATGCAAAGTTGCGCGGCGTTGATCGCCCGCCTACCGTGATAACAGCAGCGCACTTACCTCATTTCCACTTGTCCTTTCTCACAGGTCAGGCAGCCACCATTTCAGGGGGGCACATGGCATGGCGCCTAACTGCGTCACAGCAGACATTGGCCCATCAACTGACTCTCGACTTCACATACTGCTTCTGTGACCTAACTTCAGCAACAGTTGTGCATTCTATGTGTAAATATGACCTTCTGCTCACCGTTCTCCTCCATAGGCTAAGACGGCTGAGGCAGAGGATGAAATGGCGGCATCCTCCGGTGTACAGACCCCTGGTGGACCTGTGGACATTGGAGGACAGACACATTATCATCACATACAGACTTGATCGTGCCACAATTTAAGAGCTGTGTGCCCAATTGAAGCCAGACCTGATGTCAGCCATCCGCCAGCCCACAGGAATCCCCCCTCTATTGCAGATTCTGTCAGTGCTTCATTTCCTGGAAAACTACTGTGGCCAAGGCATCAGGAATGTCTCAGCCAATGTTCTCCAACGTGTTGACCAGAGTGTTGTCTGCCCTGCTGAAACACATGCGCAGCTACAATATTTTCCCCCAGGTGGAGGATTTGGCCACAATGAAAGCTGACTCCTATGCCGTGGGACATACCCCCAACATCATTGGTGCCATTGATGGTACACATGTGGCATTTGTCCCCCCCCAAGAGAAATAAACACGTTTACAGGAATAGAAAAAGCTATCACTTGATGAATGTGCAGATGGTTTGTTTGGTGAACCAGTACATCTCCCATGTGAATGCCAAATATCCTGGCTCTGTGCAGGACGCCCATATCTTGAGGAATAGCAACATCCCTTATGTGATGGGCCAACTCCAGAGGCACCGGGTGTGGCTAATAGGTGAGCCCAAGGTCCCCACCCACTACAGGAAGGTGTCTGGGTATGGGGTTGTCCCTAAGGGTTAGTGTGTGTCTAACAGTTGTCACTCAATATTTACAGGTGACTCTGGTTACCACAACCTCTCATGGCTACTGACCCCAGTGAGGAATCCCAGGACAAGGGCAGAGGAACGTTACAATGAGACACATGGGCGTACAAGGAGGATTATTGAGAGAACCTTCGGCCTCCTGAAGGCCAGGTTCCGGTGCCTCCATCTGACTGGTGGATCCCTGTACTACTCACCCAACAAGGTGTGCCAGATCATTGTGGCATGCTGAATGTTGCACAACCTGGCCTTGAGACGTCAGGTACCTTTTCTGCAGGAGGATGAGCCTGGAGATCGTCTTGTGGCAGCGGTGGAGCATGTGGACAGTGAGGAAGAGGAAGCAGATGAAGAAGATGTGGACAACAGAACAAACATTATACAGCAGTACTTCCAGTGGCACACAGGTAAGAGACTGTAACTCAAATTTACATTACAGTAAACCTTTGGACGTTGTACATGGCATCCTCTTACCCTCTGTCTATGGACACTGACTGTTCCCTTTGGAAACACTATTTTTAGATCTGTGTACCCCATTCTGGCTACTGCTATATGTACTGCTGCCCACCAAAGGTCATCCTGTGGTATATTTCACTGAACATAGACGTTGCAATGCTTTGATAATGTTGTAATAATACATCTTTATAATCATTACACTGACTCCACTATAATTTCTGTTTCAAAGGTGTTTATTTTCTGTGCAAAATAGTATGGGGGTAAGTGCAAGAGGCTGGGGTGATGGTGGAGGACTGTCCAGTTAGAGTCCAGTCTGTTGGTATCACAGGTGCATTGTCCAATGGGGCATTGGAAGGGGAGCAATGGCAGTTCAAGGTGGACAGGGTGACGTAGTGGGATAGAAGGGTGACAATCAGGAGAGTCTTATTTCCTGGTGGGGGTCTTGGCAATGTTCTCCGTCTTCTGCCTGGATCACAGGGAACGTTTGCGGGGTGGTTCTCCTTCTGCAGGGGGTGGGGTGCTGGTGGCCTGTTGGTCCTGTGGCGGGGCCTCCTGTCCACTAGCGCCAGTGTAGGTGGAAGGCTGTTGCTCAGTTTGGCTAGTGTAAGGGGCTCTTTGTTGTGCCACTGCCTCCCTCATGGTCTTGCCCATGTCAGCCACTACCCCTGCAATGGTGACCAGGATGGTGTATATTTTAGTTAGATCCTCCCTGATCCTCAGGTACTGTCCCTCCTGCAGCCGCTGGGTCTCCTGTAACTTGGCCAGTACCAGGCCCAGGTGCTCCTTGGAATGGTGGTATGCTCCCAGGATGTTGGAGAGTGCTTTGTGGAGAGTGGGTTCCCTGGGCCTGTCCTCCCCCTGTCGCACAGTAGTCCTCCCAGCTTCCCTGTTGTCCTGTGCCTCTGTCCCCTGAACTGTGTGCCCACTGCCACTGACCCCAGGTCCCTGATCGTCCTGTGTTTGTGGGGTTGCCTGGGGTCCCTGTAGTGGTGGACACACTGCTGATTGATGTGTCCTGGGGACAGTGGCATGGGCCCGCTGGGTGGGTGCTGTGCTAGTGTTTCCTGTGGTGGGTTGGGACTGTGGCAGGGTGACGACTGTCCAGAGGTCCCTGATGGGCCAGGTTGGTCGTCGTGATCCAGGTGTGCAGAGCTGCTGTCATCACTGTGGGCCTCTTCTGTTGGGGGGCTGGAAGTAGCTGGTTCCTCCTCTCCAGTGACGTTGGGTAGGGGTCCTGTTGGGATGAAATGCATTCTTAATGTATTTCTGGTTGCCATCTTGTGCAATGGGTGTGTTTCCCTGTATGATTGTGCTTTCCCTGTCGGCTTGGGCTTGTGTGATTGGTGATTTTGTGGGCAGGGTGAGTTTCTCTATTGGGCATGCTGGGATGATGGGTGTCCATGCAGGTCTGTGATGGGGGTCCATGAATTGTTGTTGCATGCAGGGCTTGATATTGGGATGGGTGGGTTGTGATGATGGGGTATGTGTGAGGTGTTGGAGTGATGGGGGTGAGGGTAGGGGTAGGAGTTTGTGATGGCATGCCGGTAGGGTGGGGGATATAATAGTTAAGATTTGACTTACCAGAGTCCAGTCCTCCTGCTACTCCTGTGAGGCTCTCACGATGCATGATCACCAAGACTTGCTCCTCCCATGTTGTTAGTTGTGGGGGTGGAGGTGGGTGTCCACCGCCATTCCTCTTTACAGCAATCTGGTGTCTTGAAACCACAGAACGTACCTTCCCCCTTAGGTCGTTCCACCTCTTCCTGATGTCATCCCTTGTTCTTGGGTGTCTCCCACGGCATTGACCCTGTCCACGATTCTCCGCCATAGCTCCATCTTCCTTGCAATGGAGGTCTGCTGCACCTGTGATCCGAATAGCTGTGGCTCTACCCGGATGATTTCCTCCACCATGACCCTTAGCTCCTCCTCAGAAAACCTGTGGTGTCTTTGGGGTGCCATGGATGTGGTGTGAGTGATATGTGTGAGGATGTGTGGGGTAATGTGTGGGGTGATGTGTTGGAGTGTATACTGTGATATGCGTGGATGGTGTATGGGTGACGGTGTTCTGTGCCTCTGAGTGAGTGTGTACTCTTTGCATGTCTCTCTGTGCTTAGTCCCTGTTTTTTTCATTGTAAGGGGTTGTAGGTAATGTGGGTGTGTGTTTTATAGTGGTATGAGTGTGAGGGTGTGGTGTGTGTATGTGTGTCAGGTGTGTGTATTTTGAATTGTCTAATGTGGTGTAGTTTTGTGTGCATTTTGAGCGTGGCGGTGTGTACCGCCAATGGTTTACCACGGTTGAAAGACCGCCGTGTTGATGCGTGGGTCGTGATGCTGTGGGCGTATTCCTGTTGGCTTAACGGTGTGGGTTTTGCTATCTCCAGTTTATCACTGACCTTTGGTGTGGCAGACTTGTGTGGGTGTCTGTAGTGTGGAGGATTTCTATGTGTGAGTCATAATACCCGTGGCGGATTACCGCCACAGTTACGGTATCTTGGTGGCCGTCGGCACGGCAGTAGATTGCATTTACCGCCAGGGTCGTAATGAGGGCCTTAGTTACCTAGTCAGTAAAGTGGGATTCTTGCATGCTGTCTCTACAAGTAACTCAATTTATTAACATCTTTCTGTGATAGGGGTTGGGTCCTCAAAACAGAAAATCTTACAAGCATCCATGACACTGTCAATAGGACTAGCCTTTATTTGTTGCACCCTGCAACCAGACAGGCTTAACCTGCACTCACATAGGCACACCTCTCACACTGCACTCATACATGCACATCGCTGAGCCTGCCCTTTCACAGACACAACTCTCATGCTGCCTCCTTTTGCACACAGAGGCACACTCTGCACTCTCGAGGACACACCGCTCATCCTGCATTCAAACCTGCAAAGTCACACTGCTCACCCTGCATTCCCAAGGGCACGCCTCTCACATTTCCCTGAAATGGGCATAATGGGGGTCATTTTGAGTTTGGTGGACGGAAAAGTCCACCCACCAAACTCCTACTGTCAGTTTTCCACCAGTGTGGCCGCCTTTCCACGGGCCTCATTTTGAGTTTCCCGCTGAGTAAGAGGGCAGAAATGGTGTTTCTGCCCGCTGGCCCACCGGGGAACAGCCTACAACATTGAGGCTGGCAATGCTGCAGTGCGTAGTGTGCATCAACAACCATTGCACAGTTCACTGTCTCCAATGCAGACAGTGAATTGTGTGATGGGGCAACCGCCATGGTCATAATGTGGTGGTCAGACTGCCCCCAAAGTTGTGGGACCACCGCTTTGGCGGTGGCCCCACCGTCACTGTGACCCTGGGTCTGGAGACCGCTAGGTTCGTTATAACCCCCAAAGTCTCTGATGAGGGACATAAACCTTTCCATTATAAAATTTGGAAAATGGAACAAATTTAACATGGGGTTTCCCAACTAAGTGACACCTAATACTTATCCATAATCCGTATTAGCATTTGGGCACAAAATACTGCCTTCTTTGTCCCTGAATGCCAAGTAACTTGTGAACATCTATACTGGATTAGGTGTCTGCCCATACTGCTGCTGGCTCACATGACATGAAACGTTTTTAATGAAATATTTTTATTATTATTATTTTTTTAAATCAGTATATCTCCTAACATTAATCTGCTGCATTTCTCAGACACTTTGATGTATATGAACTGCCATGACACTTTTTAACAAACAGGAGGGTACAACTATTATCCAGTGAAAGGATTAATGTGAAGAAAATCAACATGTGAAAATTTCAGTGGTCGCTGCTTTGAACTGTCCGGGTTTAATCCCATTGCTAACCTTCCATATCCAAGTAACATTGTAGATCACAGTACAAATGCACAGTTACAAGTCTATGCTAAAGTTAATAAGCTCCAGTAAGAAATGTAGTTACTGGCTGATGGAGGGGAAACCATTCTCAAGCAGAAACCACAATTATTTTCAGGGTGAGGTCACAGGCAATCCCTAAATGAACCTGTGCTCAACCCTCGGATAGCCTGGCAGAGAGCAGTAAGATTTACCTCACAGGCAATGTGTGAAGTATTTGTGCAACATATCAAAGAGTAACACAGTGAAATCACACCACAAAAGGAGGCCACAACTGGATTTGGAAAAATAGAATAATTTACCAAAATTACAAAAAACAAATCAGCAGAACCACAGCTATTCATGTTAAAGATTTTATTAACAATAGAGTCAAAAGGTGTAAAGCACCAACTGTGGATATTTGGTTGCATCATTCCGGGGCAAAGTCACAAGTTCAGTCCAACCGTGATGGAGTTTGGGCTGGCAAAGGGGACCCAGTTAGGCCTAATTAACTGAGATGCATATTTACAAGCCCCTTGTGCCACCTTATAGTGCCTTAGCATCATTTATTTTAAAGCTAGGGCAGTATTAGGGAAACTTTTCTCCTTCCTCATATTTACAAAGTGGTGCAATGCAGACATTGAGCTACTTTGTAAACCATTGTGTCATATTATGCCTGCACCAGGCATAATGTATGCAAGGGAGGCGTTCTGACTCAATGGGCCCAAAAAATGGTGCAGTGAAATTTACACAATTTCACTGCGTAATTTTTTCCATGCTCAGAGCAGGTGTCACAATGACACACCCATATTAACCCATGGGCCTCCTTGTGCTTTCTACACTATAATCAAAATTTGTGATGCTAGTGCAGCAACGTGCCACAATAGCGTCAAATATTTTGATGCTATTGTGCTAATGACCGCCATGGTGTGCTGTATTATAAATACAGTGCAACATTGATGTTGGCAGGTGGCTATAGGGGGGTGCAAGAAAAGTTGCACATTGGGACCACTGTTCCACTTTCTTGTAAATCCACTCTAGAGTTCCTTTAGTCCTAGTTTACATAGCATTGCAAGGATCCGTGTCAAAGATGCTTTGTACAGCTGAAGCAGTGTTGGTTCCTAGATATGACAAAGCTGCTGTATGAGGTCCTGCTGTGTAGCAGTTGAAGATCCTGTTGAGGAGGGCTTGCATTGTGATACTCAGAGCTGGAGATGTGTCATGCAGTTGGGGCAATGCGTCCATTCCGAGGAGCCGCAAGGCTGCAGTGTGGAGTCTTGCATCATTATTGAGGGTGACATCAACTGCCTTCACTGAAGATGTGTTGTCCCACAGTGGTTTAGATGTGGTAAAGGGCTGCACTGCAATTCAGGTCTTTGCAGATGTTCCAATCAATGCAGCAATGATCCATAAGTTCTGCTGAGGGTTGCATTCCGCAGCAGAGGAGATTTACCAGTTCTGCTGGATCCAGCATCCTAGGCCCAATTTCAAGGGTCATGGACTAGGGTGGCACCACTTGGCAGGGTAGAATTACAAATGCTGAGTCCAGGTGCAGATGAAGGTTCATGGAAGCCTGTTCTGTCCCTGAAGCTTCAGATCAGGAGGCCAGCCAACTTGCCCTTAGAGTCATTCTGGGTTCTGGGTTCAACAGATGCAGGTTCAGACCTTCTCATTCAGGCAAGAGGGCAGCTGGCAGAAGGCCACTGCAGCAGGGCAGCAGTTCCTTCAGAGCAGAAGCTCAGAGAGTGGCAGTTTTTGTAGCAACACAGCAGACCTTCTCCTTGGCAGAGTATCCATAGGTCAAGAAGTCTACTGACGATTTGGTGTCCAGGGTCCCATTTTTAATACCCTGGTGCTTTAGTTTCAGAAGGTGGGAGAAGCTTCCAGACGGTGGCTTTGAAGTGTATAGAATTTCCTGACTCTTCTCCAAGCTGGCTACAGTAACATTGTGGAGTCATTGGGTGGATCGCAGGGTATTCAGTTGCAAGTGGGGCTATGTTCAGCCTCGCCCCCAGCCTACCAGCAGATGGCCCATTCAGGCACACATAATCCCTCTATTGTGTGAATGTCTTGGAGGAATTCACAAACTCTAACTGTCAGGTAAACCCAGTCATGTGATCCAGACCAGACCACAGGCACAAAAGGGCTAAGGACAGGAAAATGCCATTTTCAAAATTGTAATGAAAATTATGACTTTGCCATTAAGGTTTAACATTGCAATATCATAGCCATAAAAACATGACATAGCAACCTGCTTCCAGTTGGAAATTACAGCTTCTTAAATATAATAAGGAATCCCCAATGCTATGGTAGAGGTGGTCTCACAGCAGTGAAAAACAAATTTAGGATTTTTTCACTACCAGGACATATACAATTTAAAACTACATGACCAACCTTTTAATTACACAGCACCCTGACCAATGGGTTACCTAGGACCTACCTCAGGGATTACGTATATGTAATAAAAAGGGAGTTTAAGGCTAGTTAAGTAGATTTGAAATGCCAAATTAACATGGCATTTCAAAACTGCATTTAGGCTGCCTGCAGTGCAGTCTTGAGACATGTTTTACGATGCTACTTAAAGAGGGTGGCACAATAAGTGCTGCAGGCCCACTGGTAGCATTTAATTTACAGGCCCTGGGTATATGGTATACCACTTTACAATGGACATACATGTAAATTAAGTATGCAAATTGGGTCTATGTCTATGTAACCATGTTTACAGGAGAAAGCACAAACATTTTATTACTAGTTAGCTGTGGTAAAATGTACAGAGTTCCAAGGACAACAAAAATTAATTGAGCAAAAAAGTGGACAGTAAGGGCCAAAGTTTGTGGTTGACTCTTTAGAGAGGACCAGGTCCAACACCGTCTTCATTAAAGACCCTCTGAGACCCATTTATTAAGTCAATTGATATTTTGGAACATGTACCATGTTCACTGGTTCTTTTGCATGTTTTCCATTGTGACCTCTTATAAATCCCTTTCCATGTTATGTTGACTTGATTCCATCAGTTGCATTTGTCTACTTTAAGCATGCCTTCTGTTCGTGATTTGGAGGAGCGATCAAGGTCATCCTGAGCTATGCCCTGTAAAGCCCAGCTTCATGATGTGGGAGTCAGAAATGTGCAAAGATTTGGAATCCACAGCTTCAAACCTTCATCTATTTTTATGTTTGAGCGCCCAAGCGCTCTATTCCTGTTGTAATCTCTTTTTGGGCTTTTAACCACGCCCATGTCACACCTGTCACTTTCATTGGTTCGTGGGCTTGCCTTTTAAAATCTGCTTGATTTAATTAGTGAAAGGCATTCATGCGTCATGCCTTTTCCGGTGTTTAGCCCTCCTCAAGCGCACTCGCCAACTACTGAAAACGTACGAGGCTCCATACTTTTAGCCTGCACTACTTTATCTTTTTATTTTCCATGCAGCGTGATCGCACTGGGTTTTACATAGCACGATCTTGCTCTGTTTTTTTATTTTCAATTTCAGTGCGATTGTTCTGTGTTTTACATAGCGCGATCGCATTTGTTTCTTTCGTTTCAGTTTATGTGGCAAGAAAAGTCTGGTTAGGAGTTTACAACGCTAATAGCTCTAACTCAAGCAAATGCGAGACCAGTTGCATTGCAAATACTTGTTTAACTTTGCTAACTGTGCAAGGTGTTAAGGTGGTGAAGAATGAAAAAAGAGGTAAAAAAGGGAACCATCACAATATCCAGCATAAGCTTCTTAGCCAGTTACCATCCATTCCCTGTTATTTGAAATACCGCATTAATACTTTAAGCAGTGGGAAGTTCTCTACTGCCACTAAAGGAAGAAAGCTGCCACTGAGGGGCCATTATACCACAGACTATCAATCTGACTACAAGGAAGAGTGGCCGGGGAAACTAAACGTTACCTCGGGCAAAGGGAAGACACTGCCTACCTTTTGCTAATATTACCTTCAATTCCAGCTATAAGATGATGTCACCAAGATCTCTTCCCAAAGGATTGTGGCTCTTTGAGTCATCATAGCATCAACATGTGTGTGAACAATATCTACTTATCTGCTTGCAGGAACCATATATGTGTGTGCACAGGTCATAAACAGAGGAATTTGTGCCAAAGGATCCAAAGTCAAATAAAAATTAAGATTGCTACCCACACATATGCTCAGTATACATAATATAGCAACCATTTAACAAAAATATTGTGAAAACACCCACATTTATTCAATATCACCATGTTATAGTCACATTTTATACATTTATAGGAATTGTGAATAAATAAAATCTAACAATACTACATTCTTCATGTAAAAGAAAAGGGGTGTACATAATCTGTGTGGTATACACATTGAGAGGGGAAGGAGAAATTAAACTGAAGATGAAAGGGTACAGATGATCAATCATTGTTGATTCTTTCTTGATGTAAATCATCGGTAAGTGCAAGTGGCCAGAGCAGTATTAAATGTATTTTAATACAATTTTTACCTTTTTAAATACCCTAAACATGTTACTGCTATGTGTAATTTTGTACTGAGTACATATGTTGGACAGTTTTTAAGTTTATACTTTTGTGCACTAACAATGTATATTTTGCAATTTTACACATGATCCTACATATATAAACTGAATTAACTTAGTTGAAATTAAACAAATGTAATATGATATACAGAGGTGAAGTTATAATTTTTAGTTAGGCCACATGTCTTTATATATCTCCATTTTGAACAAGATGTCACTCTTGCTTACCACCCTGCGGACATCCTCTCCCCACAGACTTCACAGAGCATGCAGCTGATGACACAATGGTTTATTTCCACTGTAGTAGTTGCCTTTCTTTTGTTGAACTTACTATCATGTGGATGTAAGATTGCAACAAGTATCTATCTCATTCTGTTTCTTCACTGGGTCCATTCCCTAGGGGCAGGACCCATTGTCTAAAAGTTTTTTTTTTAAATTGGGTTGATGCTTATGTGTTAAAGTAAAGAGATAAATTATATTTATGTTCTGATGTTCTAAAAAAATGATACTTTTCTTTACACCAGGATGGTTTTGCAGTTTCTCTAATTCACTAGACAAGGTTTGTGTATAAGAACCCCTTGATTCTGGGGTGAGCCAGAGGTCTTAGAAGATTTTCCTATTCTACTAGAGATGCTGCCTGATTTTCTTATGATTTCGCTGCCAGTTGAGATTTAGAATATTTCCTGATTTTTACATCCTTTGTATACCTTTGCATCAGAGATCCTTCATGGCATTGAATATGTCCAGCTTAGTTTGAATTGTTTATAATAAAATCTTTTAACTTTCCATTGATATAGAAAGAAAATTTCTGTAAATCCCATTATTTAATCAGCATTTTTTACTTTACTAATTTAAGTTTAATGCCGAGGCTCCATTCCAGTAACTGTGGAGAACCAATTGAGGTAAACTTTGGGGTATTGAAACTTTGGTGTACAGTTTTTCTCCCAGACATCTTGGTAACAGAGGATGGTTGCACATTAAAGAGCACCCTTGTTCTTTTTTTCTTGAATGCCTGGGAATAGGGGATTAGTGGATTTTCAGAGGGAGTTTCTGATGTTTTGATTTATGGAGAGAAATTTGACTTTCAATGCTCTTCCGGAATGATTTGGAGTGTATGTATGTATGGATAGGGCAGAATGATTCTGTGAGTTGTGTGTTTTGAGGTGTTTGTGGTGTACTGCTGAAAGTTTGAGTTTGTGAGATGGATTGTTATGCTGATTGAGAGGTGTTTGGATGTACATGTTGATTTTGAACTCAATTGGTGGGTTGATCACTGTTCTGCTGATGTATTATTCTTCTTATTTGTGAATCTTTGCTTTATAAAGAATTGTTTTATTTTTGTTTAGTTTGGTTATTAGATTCACTGAAATACAATGCCTTGGGATATTGTGACTTACTTGTCTGCAAAAGGCAGTGTGTAGCTTGAGGCACCTCATGCCCACGGATAGGGATTCTGAATAAACAAAGTTTTCCTCTTCAGGGCTGTGTGTTTATTACATGTTGATGGTCTTTCCTCCTAAGTACATAGGAGTAGGTGTTTTAGCCAGACTGGATTACCAATGGTCGGGAGTCCACCTAGTGTGAGTTGTGTTTTAAGATGGTACTGTTAAGGGTGCTATTATTCTACATTTGCGTTTATTGATTGTGGGGTTTGGTTTACCTTTATTAGCTGACTTGCTTCTTAATTAGTTTGAATAGACATGGCTTATTTTGTGTAAAATAAAGTGAAAATGGTTTTGCAATTGCTCTGTTCATTCAGAGAGAAGTTGTACTGTGATTGGCCTGTCAACTGAGGAGCACTGCTGGGATTGGTGAGATGTCACCACAAAGCCTAGCTGTCATTGGTTGGTTGCTGACAGAGCCACACTGATAATTTGACCTCTGACAGAGCCAGGCGGGGATTGGTTGTTGTTCACTCTTTAGTTTTGTGTGATTTTTGTAATCAATTTGAGCAAAAATAACGGGTGATATGTACAAAAAGCCTGTACCTTCTATAAAGGGTAAGAAATTACCTACTGAGGGAACACCTGGATATGGAATGGTGGCAGACATTGAGTTCCTTAGGTATACCTTGATTCCTGATTGGCATGAATATATCACTTCTGATAAATATCTGTAGTTTCCTTTAGAAGGTATGTTTCACATTGCAAAAGCTAGATTCCCTAAGACAAACAATGAATGAAAAAAGCTGCTGCCTACACCCACACAGCTTGAGGTAGCAAACAAATGAGATGGGATGGTTACAGAGAAGGAAAGAAAGAAAATTACAAGCAAGTGAAGGGCTCATTTAGACAGTGGTTAGAGATCAAGTGGTATAGACAAGAGAATGGATTCTCTGTAGGGTGTGAGAGTTTTCCCTGCAATAATTAAAGAAACTGAATACAAAAAGAAAACTAATGAGGGTAAAGAACAAAATCATGAATCAAATGAGATTGGGAAGATAACTTTTCAAATCACCTTTTGAATGACAGACCTACTATGTATTCCAACAGGGAACTGGTGCTGGTTCTAGTGGAGTACCAGGTATGGGTTCAGCAGGGATAATAGTGAGTGCCCAATCTGAAACTGCAATATTAGCATTACCAAGTAATAGCAGAGTATTATAACATTAATAAAATGAATAGTGTGAGAAAGAATCACAAAATGGATTTGTGCTCACAATGAAATAAAGGAAAGGGGTTTGATGTCTATAAAAGATGAAAATGAACATTCAATGAGAAGACAGGGGAATCGAGTAATATGAAGGAATACAGAGAAAGGTAGAAATTAGGTATTGTAAACAAAAAGAGGGTTAAAGAATCAGAGAATGAAGGAAGGGGATCAGTCAGTGATTCAGAAATGGAATCGGGAAGGAGTTTGTAATTTGCATTAAGAGAAGCATATGGGGGAAAGGTAGTACACGTGCCATGAACCAGAATTGATCTTTATAGTTTTACTTTTATTTTTCCAAAATTGAAAGAAGAACCTCAACAGTGGTACAGGCAGGTTCATAGGTTGACAATGAGTTTACAGATGTTGTGAACTGATTTGAATTCAATTTTTGAAATTGTAATCTTGTGCTTGAATGCAAAAGTTGCTGTTGCTTGACCAACTAGAATATCAACTGAAGTTGCTGCTAATAATAGTCCTTCTGAAGAGGTAGCTAATAAACATAGACAAGTGATTGAGCATTTCAAAAAGAAAGTAGCTGAAAGGGATATTACTTGGGCCTAGATTTTGAGAACTTCACAGGAACTGAACAAGTCGGTGCTTGCTCATTATGAGAGGCTAATGCAGATTTTCAAGAGACACAGCAGAGTTGAGGATGCTGAGGAAGATGGTGTCAGTAGTTTTGTTTCTACTTTTATTAGGTATTTGTATTCCCGAATTCTTTTGTCACATACAGCAAAATGAAATGTGTTGGCAGACAGTAGTGATTTGTTTGATGTGAACCAGAAGAGGCTCAAGGAGAAGCTAATCATGGCCCAGATATATCAATTTAAGAGGAGTGCCCAAAATCAGTTGATGGGTTCAGACATAGATTATGTTCAGGTTCAGTCTGGAAATGCTGGGATGAATGGAGTGACTCAGATGCTAGATGAAAGAATTGAAAATGGGTCAATGCAATTGCGCAGTGCTGGAAAGGGAATGGTGAGTAGTTTTGAAATTAATACACATGATGAGCTGCTGAGTAGGAACACTACTTGCAAGTATTATGATTAAAACACAAGGTGAAGATTTCGTTTTCAAAATCATATTACAAGATTTGAGGGTTCAGTTGTTTTCATCTGTTAGAAATTAGACTTCTGGTTGTCAAAGTATGCAACCTGAAAAGGCAGGAACCACAATTGTAGTCAGGGTAAGTCAGATACCTGAAATTAACCTGTGCTCACACTCTGGTAGCTTGGCACAGAACAGGCAGGCTTAATTTAAGGAGCAACGTGTAAAGTATTTATGCAACACTTCAAGTAGGAACACAATGAGAACAACACAAGAAGAACCCATGCCCATTTCGGAAAATAGATTATATTTTTAAGAACTAAACAAGACCAAAACAATAAAATCCAATAAGTGGAAGTCGAGATATGAACTTTAAAAAAATAAACTCAGTTTTAGTGCTTAGAAGTGCAAAGAGCAAACTGGGACCATCTGTTCATCTGTTGACTATAATTTTACCTTTTTGTATTGGAGAGTGTGTTATCAATTCTTACAGACATGGTAGGTTGATGAGACCAGTGGCCTATCTTTCTGCTGTTTTTATCCAGTAGCTGTAAGTCTTCCTGGGTGACTGAAATTAATTGCCGCAGTGTGTGTTGCCATTGAATAAAGTGAAATAATAATGATGGGCCATACTTTAGTTGTATATGTCCCACATTCACTTGAGGTCCTATTGGCACGTAGAATGACTCAGCACATGACAAATGGCCAACTAACCAGCTATGAGCAAGTCATTCTTAAAGCTGAAAATATTTGAATTAAGAGATTCAATACACCTAATCCAGTGACACTGTTTATTATTCTGAACAAAAGTTGTGAAGACTAAAAACAGGGGCTCTAATTAAAATGAGCATGAGGATAATGAAAGTGACCATGATTGCACTTCAGTTATCGAAATATGTACCAAACCAAGACCAGATCATAAAGAGATTCCTTTGGAAATGACTGGCCTCACTTTAATTTTTGATGGCTCCTGTTTAAGAGATCAATACGGAGCACTGAAGGTTGCTTATGCTGTATGCTCCATGTCTGAACTTTTTGAAGCATCCTGTATGCCAACTACGACTGCAGTACCAGTGCCAGGGTTGGTTGTGCAGACAAGAGCTTGTTGCTTGTCAGAAAATTAAAATGTGTGAATCTATTCAGACAGCCTGTATGGTTTTGGTGTGATGCATGATTGTAGTCAACTGTCATTGCAGAGAGGTTTTTTTACATCTTTAGGAGCTCCTATAAAGAACAGTATCTACATACATGATTTTTTAAAGCAAGAGAGCAAACAAAGGAGATAGCTGTAGTCATGTTTGCTGTCATAAGACTGGAAAAGATTTGGTTACACTTGGAAGTAACCATGCTGATCGTGTTTCCACATATAGTGCACTTGAAGACTGAACAGTGGTTAAAGAAACTGACATTTATGAATCAAGAATTAATAATATAAAAATGCAGAAAATTTAAATTGTTTCTTATTAGGTTCAATTCAGACTTCTTTTGTTTCTTATTCAGTTCAATTCTGACTTCTTCGAGGGAATCAAGAGACCTTCAAGATGATGCCTCAAAAGATGGGGAAAAAGAGATTGGAAAATTGGATTACAAAAACAAATCAACTGGCTTTGTGTGTTACTTCTGAAAACAAATAAATTATTTTAGATGACGTGATAAATTGTTCTTTTAACAATATTAATCATATTAGCCTGTTGTTGTGCTCATTATCTCCGGTGATAAATGCCTTCACAAGAGTGGAATTAACCAGTGTACATAATGAAGTGAAACATAATACATTCAAACACATGGCAAGTTTAGTTAGTGGATTTCAAGATAACATTAATACTAAAAAGATACATGTATTTTGATATCATAAAGGTTAAGAATGTCTCATCTGCACCGCCCTGTCTCTTTCTGCAGGAGAGGGCATAAAAAACATGCAGGTTTCAATTTCATGTGGGTTATCATGCACAGTGTTTATTAGTATATTTAACAATAAGTATTTTTAGTCTCCTTAACTTAAAGGGGCATATTTATACTCTGTTTGTGCCGGAATTGCATTGTTTTTTTTAACGCAAATCCGACGTAAAGCTAACTCCATATTTATACTTTGGCGTTAGACCCGTCTAGCGCCAAAGATCTTGGAGTTTGCGTCATTTTTTAGCGTGGACACCTACCTTGCGTTAATGATATGCAAGGTAGGCGTTCCCGTCTAAAAAATGACTCCAAGGCATGTGCGCCTTATTTAAACTCCCGTGCAAAAATGGCGCACAGGAGTGGGCGGGTCAAAAAAAATGACGTCCAGCCGCTTTTGCGTAATTTCTTAACGCCTGGTCAGGGCAGGCGTTAAGGGACCTGTGGGCTCGGAAGGAGCCCAGAGGTGCCCTCCCATGCCCCCAGGGACACCCCCTGCCACCCTTGCCCACCCCAGGAGGACACCCAAGGATGGAGGGACCCATCCCAGGGAATTTAAGGTAAGTTCAGGTAAGTATTTTTTTAAAAACTTTATTGTGGCATAGGGGGGCCTGATTTGTGCCCCCCTACATGCCACTATGCCCAATGACCATGCCCAGGGGACAGAAGTCCCCTGGGCATGGCCATTGGGCAAGGGGGCATGACTCCTGTCTTTGCTAAGACAGGAGTCATGTCAATGGAGGGTGGGAGTAAAAAAAAATGGCGCTAATCGGGCTGAGGCAGATTTTTTGCCTCAGACCGACTTGCCCCATTTTTTGACGCACAAGCTCCATTTTCCCCTACGCCGGCGCTGCCTGGTGTGGGTCATTTTTTTTGACGCACACCAGTCAGCTCCGCCGGCTAACGTCATTCCATAAATAAGGCGCCCGCATGGCGCTTTGGAATGGCGTTAGCCGGCGTTAACATTTTTGACACACAACTGCGTCGGCGCAGTTCTGCGTCAAAAAGTATAAATATGGCCCAAAGTGTTTTGGATGATTTGCCTACCTTAGAGATCGAAGAATCTAATATTGGCATTGAGTATGGTACTTTTAAAGAAATAAGTACTCAAATTAGGTGTAAAACAAAAAGTATTTGTTGGGTGTACGTGTGTGGTTTGAGTGAAAAAGAACATTCATTTAATAAGGAATACAATGAGAGGAGAAAAATATTCTGAGAAATTGAAGAAATGAAAAGGCTATGTAGAAAACAAATTAAAAAACAGTAAGAATTTAGATTGTCTAATCCGCATCCTAGTCTGAGAATGGAAGAAGAAAGAAGAGGTGAAATATGTATGATGCATCTTGAACCTCTTAAAGGTGGCAAGCCTGAATATATGGAAGAGAGGGAGGGTGAAAGTGTCAACACCAGAACAATACGCGCTCTATTGGCGTCAAAAAATACAAAAAAACATCACTTTCAAAATAACATTATTCATGCATTGTGCTGATATGTTGTATTTTACCCTTTTGCATTGCAGAATTCAATCCTAAACACTTATTCTTAATATGTTTACAAATACTATTTCTTTGCAAGGTATTGCTACAGGGTTTCAGAGTGGGTTAGGGTGTGGCCTCTTTCCAGGGCCTTCCAGAGACTTTCCCTGCAACATGCCTGGGCGTGGTTCTGGGCTGGGCCAAAACTCTATATAAGGAGAATCAGCCCAACTCCCAATGCTCACTATTCAGAGGTTCCAGTGCAGAAGAGCAGCTATTTCCAGAACTTCAGTTCCAGTGGCCTTTTTGATCTCCCAGTTCTGCTTTGAAATCTTCATTGGTGCATCTTGTTCCTGGGTGGTAAGACGGTAGTTGGGTTTATTCCCAATACCGTTTATTTTATCTAGAATTATCTCATTCTAAGATCTGATCGTTTATTTATGTTAGCAATTTGTTTTAAGGTCATAAAAAGTGCACTCGAGTATTTTTGTTAAAGTGTGTACATGGATGTTTATGAATCGGCAAGAAGCGCGATTCGTTTATAGTTTTGAAACTCATGTTACATTACGCGCCAGTGTTTATTGACATACACGTGGATATTTATGAATCAGCAGGAGGCGTGATTCGTTTGAAAAGCTTTGAAATCTTGAGTTGCATTGCGCGCTGGCATTTATTGACACATACATGATTGATCACGAATCGGCAAGAGGCGCGGTTCGTTTATGAAGCTTTAAAAGCTTGTGATACATTGTGTGTTACTATTTATTGACATTTAAAAGAAGGTTTTGAAGTGGCACGATGTATAATTCAATTTAAGATAATTTCAAAACCTGTTGCTATTTATTGTGCAACCATTTCTTGACTTTGCATGATGGCATTCGAGTCAGCAGGACATGCAATTTTTTACTAGAGTTTATTTATGTTGTGAACTGCATATTACCATTCCAGGATAATTGCTTGGTACAATTCGAGTTGACTAGTATGGAAAATATTTCTTGAACTATTGAACCCATTGAAAAATATTTCTTCTCTAGTGTTTTAAGAGTGTGATCTGAGTTGAAAACTTTTCAAGGAAAATATATATAGGATCAGAAGTTCTAGATGCAATATTATATGCTCCTATTATGCATATTCTTGTTATTCTAATTCATGCTTGAATATGAAAAGTTTTATTTGAATTAATCTTGATTCCATTACAGGTATCTGATCATCACAAATTTTGTTCATTTTTAAAACTGCAATTCAACATTGCTCATATTTTCAGAAAGACTATGTTTATTAATATTTACTTCAGGTTATATTGTGTGTTCTAACCTTTTTTCCCATTAAAGGTCTCCTTCCCAGCAGTACCCTTCCTAATCCCCTCTTCCCCTCTTGAACTCCCACAGTCTCTGTGAATTGTCTATCAGAGTCTTGGAGCTGTTCATTAGAGGATGTGTTGGGAACGTGCGCAAACCCCGAGGATCTGGTGACTCTGACAGAATAGTGAGCCCACTAATTATTATCCTCCTGGTTTGTGTATGTTCTCAGCATGGCCACGCTAGACGAGTTAGTTAAGGCTATCACCCAGCTCCAAGCAGAGGTGGTATCATCCAAAGAATTGACAACCAGCTAAGCAGAGAGAGTGAGTCAGTTGCAAGATAAGGTAGAGAAGAAGGAGCAAAGTCCCACAGGGGTGTTTTGGCCAGGTACTTCTTCTCAGGCTTCTGGAAGTGGTCCAATTTCCCTAACTGTTCCTGCTGCTATTCCTTTAGCTCCCCCAGAACATTTCTCAGGTGACCCATTGAAAGCGCAATCTTTCCTGGTTCAAGTGGAACTACACTTCACCAGCAGACCAAATACCTTTCCCGATGCCCAGTCCAAAGTAGCTTTCTTGTTATCATATCTGACTGGAGATGCAGCTACTTGGTCAATTCCTCTTGTGGGTAAAAATAGTCCCTTGTTGTATAATTGGAGAAATTTTGTTCGTGAATTTGAGAGAGTTTTTGATCGTAGAACTGTAACACTGTCAGCAGATCATGAATTATTAAACTTACGCCAAGGAAATCAAGACCTAGGTGGTCATTCTGACCCTGGCGGTCTTTGACCGCCAGGGCGGACGACCGCGGGAGCACCGCCGACAGGCCGGCGGTGCTCCAATGGGGGGTCCCGCCAGTGTACCGCGGCCCCATTGAATCCTCCGCGGCGGCGCAGCTTGCTGCACCGCCGCGGGGATTCCGACCCCCCCTACCGCCATCCAGATCCCGGCGGTCGGACCGCCGAGATCCGGATGGCGGTAGGGGGGGGTCGCGGGGCCCCTGGGGGCCCCTGCAGTGCCCATGCCACTGGCATGGGCATTGCAGGGGCCCCCGTAAGAGGGCCCCTACATGTATTTCACTGTCTGCTGCGCAGACAGTGAAATACGCGACGGGTGCAACTGCACCCGTCGCACAGCTTCCACTCCGCCGGCTCGATTCCGAGCCGGCTTCATCGTGGAAGCCTCTTTCCTGCTGGGCTGGCTGGCGGTCTGAAGGCGACCACCCGCCAGCCCAGCGGGAAAGTCAGAATTACCGCTGCGGTCTTTCGACCGCGGAACGGTAACCTGACGGCGGGACTTTGGCGGGCGGCCTCCGCCGCCCGCCAAGGTCAGAATGAGGGCCCTAGTGTCGTATTTAGCCAACTTTAACCGGCTGGTTGCCGAGACTTTCTGGCATGAAGAAAAACAAGCGGTCTTGTTTTACAAGGGACTCAAAGAGGAATTAAAAGATATCTTAGCGCAAATCGATCCACAACCTACAGACTGTCAAGAGTTAATAAATCTTGTCTTGAGACTTGACCATCGTTTAGCAGAACGTAAAGGAACGCACAAAAAGATTGAAAAATATTAATGGCGCGTTCATGATAACAGAGATTCAAGAACTCCGAAAGAAAGAACGTCGGAACTGATGGAAATTGGAACCATCAGAAGACCTTTGACTAAAGATGAAAAGGACTTACGCAGAAAAATGGACAATGTCTTTATTGTGGGCGAAAAGGTCATTTTGACAAAGATTGTCCAATCAAACCAAAGAACAAGCAAGGTCCAGTTCAGAACGTCGCAGCCAATGCACCAGTCGAGTTGGAAAACTAAAACACCCGAGATGCAGAGAAGGGTTGCTCTTGGGTGTCACCGTGGACCCTTCACAATCTAGACATCTTAAACTGGAAATAAGAGTTCAGGTCAAGAAAGAGATCTATTTAAAAAAAGCTCTAGTCAATTCTGGAGCTACTGGGAATTTTGTTGATGTCCAATTGGTTCGTGCATGGGGGATCCCATGTATTGAAAAGAAAAACCCAGAAATCATCCAGGCAGTCGATGGAAAACTCTTGACTGGTGGTCCGGTAACTCTTCAGACTATCCCCTTGTCAATGATTTGTGAAGATAAGATTCTAAGAAAGAAACATGAAGAGAAAATCATTCTAGATGTGATCCATGCTCCCCAATATGGGATTATCCTCGGCTTGCCATGGTTAACTCATCACAATCCAGAAATCACTTGGGCAGAATGACAAATCATGTTCTCATCTGCGCTATGTAATGAACAATGTCTACAAAAAAATCAAGTACCAACAGTTTGCAACTCTACCATAGCTACTGCTGCGGAGAAAG
Organism: Pleurodeles waltl; assembly: GCF_031143425.1. Lineage (NCBI taxonomy): Eukaryota > Metazoa > Chordata > Amphibia > Caudata > Salamandridae > Pleurodeles > Pleurodeles waltl. The sequence continues at coordinate 1,087,420,772 of NC_090444.1, read as the reverse complement.
AAACTCAGTTGCCCAAACAGTATTCATCATACAAAGATGTATTTGATGAGAAAGGAGCAGAGACTCTACCTCCTCATAGATCTTATGACTGTCAAATTGACCTAGCCCCAGGTGCGACACTTCCCAACTGTCGTGTATATACTCTGTCAGAACATGAAAACCAACATTTACGAAAATACCTAGATCAATTTTTGGAGAATGGCTTCATTTGCCCCTCTAAGTCTCCTGCAGCTTCGCCTTTATTTTTTGTTCCAAAAGCTAATGGAGAACTTCGAACTTGCATTGACTATAGAGGTTTAAACAAAGTCACCATCAAGAATAAATATCCTTTATCCCTAATTCCGGTTTTATTGGAACAAGTAAAGAGAGCAAAGATCTACACGAAGCTTGATATTCGAGGTGCTTATCATTTGGTCAGAATGAGAGAGGGTGACAAATGGAAAACAGCGTTCAAGACAAGATATGGCCTTTTTGAATATACCGTCATGCCTTTTGGTCTGTGTAACGCTCCAGCAGCTTTTAAATTTTTCTTGAATGAAGTTCTTAGAGAGTACCTTGACATATTTGCCATAGACTACATCAATGACATTTTGATCTACTCAGACAATGAAAACGAACATGTACAACATGTCAAGAAAATTCTTGCAGCCCTTCGAAAACACCGTTTATATTGTAAACTAACCAAGTGTGAGTTTCATGTTACCATGGTTGAGTTTTTGGGGGTTATTCTTACCCCTCAAGGTATGGTGATGGTAGAAAAGAAAGTAAAAGCTGTATCTGAGTGGCCCATCCCAAAAACTGTTCGTGATGTACAGTGCTTCCTGGGGTTTGCAAATTTTTACCGGAGGTTCATAAGTCAATTCTCCCAGACAGTGGCTCCAATCACTAAGCTACTAAGAAAGAAAGAAAAGTTTGTATGGTCCCCAGAAGCTGATCAAGCCTTCTTGACTTTAAAGAAAGCTTTCTCCACTGCCCCAGTTTTAACTCATCCTGATGTGAATCAACCTTTTATAGTCGAAGCTGATGCTTCAGATGTAGCAATAGGAGCTGTCTTATCACAACGAAATAAAGACACTGGTCAACTTCATCCTGTAGCTTATATGTCTCGGAAGTTGAACAAAGCCGAACAAAACTATGTCATTGCTGAAAAAGAACTTCTGGCAATTCGGGACGCCTTTAAAGAATGGAGACATCATTTATTGGGTGCCAAATACACTGTTACAGTATATACTGATCATCGTAATCTTCAATTCATGAGTTCCGCCAGACTTTTGACCCCTAGGCAATTACGCTGGATGCTTTTTTTTGCCGAATTTGATTTGTAGTAACCTTCCGGCCTGGTAAAGATAATCGCAAGGCTGATGCCTTGTCCCGTCAAGAGTCTACCACGTTGCCTGCATTTCAAGCCTCCAGAGCTATCATTGCTCCAGACAAGGCTCTATGTATTATAAAAACTGAAGATTTCTTTGAAGAAATTCGCAATTCCTTCACTGTTGAAAAATGGCAAACATGGGCCCAAGCTGATCCCAAAAGGTCAATCAAACAAGGTTTACCCTTTCATGACGCTCGTTTATTCATACCCACTATCAAACTTCGCAAGATAGTGTTTCATTGGTTACATGTTATACCTACGGCAGGTCATCCAGGTATTCCTAAAACTCTTGAACTGATCCAACGTTATTTTTGGTGGCATACCCTAACAAAAGATGTAAAAGCAATGGTGAACAACTGTGAAGTTTGTGCTCGCATTAAAACAAGTCATTCTAAACCAAAAGGATTATTACATCCACTTCCAACTCCAAGTCGTCCATGGGAACACACTTCATTAGACTTTATTACAGGTCTGCCAGTGGTTCAACAGCATTCAGTAATTCTGGTGGTAGTAGATAGTCTCACAAAATATGGACATTGTATTGCCTGTAAAAAATTGCCCACTTCTAGTGAATTGGCAAACATTTTACTGAACAGAGTGGTTTGTTATCATGGACTACCAAAGGTTATCCTCTCCGATCGGGGGTCACAATTTTCCTCCAATTTCTGGAAGACATGGTGTAAAACACTCCAAGTGACATCTACACTATCTACTAGTCACCATCCTCAAACAGATGGTCAAACAGAAAGACTAAATCAGACTTTAAAACAATACCTATGTGCCTACGCTGAAAAGGCACTTCATTCTTGGACATCTATGCTCTGGTTAGCTGAGTTAGCTTACAATAACTCATTCCACACTTCCATTGGCGTTACACCCTCTTTTGGTTTATTTGGTTATCATCCTGACACCTTGCCCATCACAATTCCTCAAGACAGTTCTCTTACTCCAGCTGTGTCAGAAACCATTCAGCATTTACATCAAACCCAGAAGCTGATTCAACAGTATCTAGAAAAAGCCAAACAAAAATATAAAAGACATTATGATAAGAAACATTGTGAGGGACCGCAATATCAACCAGGTGACAAAGTGTGGCTTTCCACAAAACATATAGACTTCAAGAAGAAGCATATGTTTAACCCCAAATTCATAGGTCCTTATACTGTCCTTCAGCAAATCAATCCAGTGACTTATAAACTACAATTGCCCGGATCCTTGCGGATTCATCCACTGTTCCACACTTCCCTCTTGAAAAAGGCAGTCCAAAAGGTCCATCCTCATCCAGCTCCTGTTTTAGTACAATGGGAAGAAGAATATGAAGTCAAGAAAGTGTTGGATTCTAAACTGAGAGGACGTAATCTATGGTATTTAATCTCATGGAAAGGTTATGGTCCTGAAAGTAACTCATGGGTTTCTGCATCTGATGTTCATGCTCCAGTACTTGTGAGACACTTTCATCGTCTTAATCCAAGCAAACCAGGCCGTAGAGCGCATCTGGGAGAGGGGAGTACTGTCAACACCAGAATAATACGCGCTCTATTGGCGTCAAAAAATGCAAAAAAACATCACTTTCAAAATAACATGATTCATGCATTGTGCTGATATGTTGTATTTTACCCTTTTGCATTGCAGAGTTCAATCCTAAACACTTATTCTTAATATGTTTACAAATACTGTTTCTTTGCAAGGTATTGCTACAGGTTTTCAGAGTGGGTTAGGGTGTGGCCTCTTTCCAGGGCCTTCCAGAGACTTTCCCTGCAACATGCCTGGGCGTGGTTCTGGGCTGGGCCAAGACTCTATATAAGGAGAGTCAGCCCAACTCCCAGTGCTCACTATTCAGAGGTTCCAGTGCAGAAGAGCAGCTATTTCCAGAACTTCAGTTCCAGTGGCCTTTTTGATCTCCCAGTTCTGCTTTGAAATCTTCATTGGTGCATCTTGTTCCTGGGTGGTAAGACGGTAGTTGGGTTTATTCCCAATACCGTTTATTTTATCTAGAATTATCTCATTCTAAGATCTGATCGTTTATTTATGTTAGCAATTTGTTTTAAGGTCATAAAAAGTGCACTCGAGTATTTTTGTTAAAGTGTGTACATGGATGTTTATGAATCGGCAAGAAGCGCGATTCGTTTATAGTTTTGAAACTCATGTTACATTACGCGCCAGTGTTTATTGACATACACGTGGATATTTATGAATCAGCAGGAGGCGCGATTCGTTTGAAAAGCTTTGAAATCTTGAGTTGCATTGCGCGCTGGCATTTATTGACACATACATGATTGATCACGAATCGGCAAGAGGCGCAGTTCGTTTATGAAGCTTTTAAAGCTTGTGATACATTGTGTGTTACTATTTATTGACATTTAAAAGAAGGTTTTGAAGTGGCACGATGTATAATTCAATTTAAGATAATTTCAAAACCTGTTACTATTTATTGTGCAACCATTTCTTGACTTTGCATGATGGCATTCGAGTCAGCAGGACATGCAATTTTTTACTAGAGTTTATTTATGTTGTGAACTGCATATTACCATTCCAGGATAATTGCTTGGTACAATTCGAGTTGACTAGTATGGAAAATATTTCTTGAACTATTGAACCCATTGAAAAATATTTCTTCTCTAGTGTTTTAAGAGTGTAATCTGTGTTGAAAACATTTCAAGGAAAATATATATAGGATCAGAAGTTCTAGATGCAATATTATATGCTCCTCTTATGCATATTCTTGTTATTCTAATTCATGCTTGAATAAGAAAAGTTTTATTTGAATTCCATTACAGGTATCTGATCATCACAAAATTTGTTCATTTTTAAAACTGCAATTCAACATTGCTCATATTTTCAGAAAGACTATGGCCCTCATTCCAATCCTGGCGGTCTATGACCGCCAGGGCGGAGGGCAACGGGAGCACCGCCAACAGGCTGGCGGTGCTTCCAGAGCTATTCTGACAGCGGCGGTAAAGCCGCGGTCAGAAAAGGGGATCCGGCGGTTTCCCGCCGGATTACCCCTGGCCCCTGGCCATGGAGAATCCTCCATGGCGGCGCTGCTTGCAGCGCTGCCATGGGGATTCCGACCCCCTACCCGCCAGCCTGTTTCTGGTGGTTTACACCGCCAGAACCAGGATGGCGGGAACGGGTGTCGTGGGGCCCCTGGGGGCCCCTGCACTGCCCATGCCAGTGGCATGGGCAGTGCAGGGGCACCCTAACAGCGCCCCATTAGGATTTTCAATATCTGCTTTGCAGACAGTGAAAATCGCGACGGGTGCTACTGTACCCGTCGCACCCCTGCAACTCCGCCGGCTCCATTCGGAGCCGGCTTCATTGTTGCAGGGTCTTTCCCGCTGGGCCGGCGGGCGCCCTTTTGGCGGTCGCCCGCCAGCCCAGCGGGAAAGTCGAAATGACCCCCGCGGTCTTTTGACCGCGGAGTGGTCTTTCGACGGGGGAACTTTGGCGGGTGGCCTCCGCCGCCCGCCAAAGTTGGACTGACCCCCTATGTTTATTAATATTTACTTCAGGTTATATTGTGTGTTCTACCCTTTTTTCCCATTAAAGGTCTCCTTCCCAGCAGTACCCTTCCTAATCCCCTCTTCCCCTCTTGAACTCTCACAGTCTCTGTGAATTGTCTATCAGAGTCTTGGAGCTGTTCATTAGAGGACGTGTTGGGAACGTGCGCAAAGCCCGAGGATCTGGTGACTCTGACAGAAAGGAGTTGTGTGGTAAGTGGTGATTATTTGGCTGGTGGGTAGCTGATTATGAGGAGAATTTATTATGTGTGTGGTAAGATTGCCTATTTTAATTTGCTGCATAACTGGATAGCTGATCTTGTTATCTTGCTTTGGTGTTTCCTAGAGTTTATCATATGAGTGAAATGGATGATTCAGTTGTTGTGAGAAGACTTAGACTGCCAGTCCTAGATATATTGGGTTCTTTTTTCCTCCTATAGATGTGGCAGTCAATGATGTGAACAATAGATGGTTAGCTACAAGACTCATAGCAGACAGAAAGGTGGTAGAAGCCATTTCTGTCCCTGAGGCTGTGATCACGAGGTCTGCCAAGGAGCCCTTGAAGTCACTCTGGTAGCCCGGGGTTCAAGATGCAGGTCAAGTCCTTCCACTCAGGCAGCAGGGCAGCAGAGAAACAGTCCTTCTTGCAGAGCAGCACAGCAGTTCTTCTGAGTCTATCACAGGTCCAGAGGTGTACAGAGGAGTTGACTCTGAGGGTCCAATATTCATATTTGGTTTCAGCTTTGGCGTAGAAGAAGGTTTTATTGATTTCCATCCATACAGGTGTTTGGAATTTCCTGACTCCTTGCCCTGGCCCCTGCTTGTCTGGAAGCACAAAAGACTAGTGTGAAGCCCTTTGTGAGTGTGCTGAGGCAGAGCCTTTGTAATATGCAGTTGTGGTAGGTGACAGCTCTTTCCCCTCATCAGGTTAGAGCTGGTAAAGTAAAGTAGAATGTGTGAAATCTAAACATGTACTGCATTACTTACAGATTACCTTAGTGGGTCTTACACCCATTACCAAAGAGGTTGGTGTTTTTACTTTTTAAGTTAAGAACATGATAATTGGGCACAATAGGGGCACGTTTGAATTACAGTTTTTTCTCTGTCATCACAAGGACGGTGACCTGCTGGGGTCAGCTGACCACCATGTTTGTGACTGCTTTTAAATAAATCTTTTTGTTAAATGCACCCCATTTCTTTAACTAAAAAAATATGAAAAGTTTACAAACCTTTCTATGAGTAGGCAGTAGCCCCATACCACTGCCTACTCTTAAAACATATTTTGTCAATATTTACCATTTGTCACCATATCCTTTCTGTATTTGCTAAAATAGTAATCTTTGGTAACTGGATTTCGGTCCACAATGTTAATATATACTATAAGAAATGGGTAGTTGAAAGGGACACCATAAACATGCCCTCTACAAATACTGATTTCTTATTATTTCCTAAACTAATTTAAGATTCAGAAAACCTTTTCAGTATCATTAAATGGGATTAGTACATATGATAAAAGGATTTAGCATTTGGAATTCCTCTGATTTTCTGAAACAGAGAGTTTGATAACGAGGGGAATCAGAGGGTTTGTAAATGCATAAAAACCCTTTGTACATGAGACCCTTTTTTCCTTCCCTCCTGTCACACTTGTCATCTCCCCCAATTCTCAGATTTTCATCAGAGATTTACAAATCTGTGTGCTTGTTACAGAATTAAACCTTCAATTTCAGCATTGTGCTTACTTGTTGTTTATTGCTAGCATGCTAAATCACGGTGAAATGAGCGCTGTTTTTAAGAGCTTGGTCGTAAGGTTATGCTTGAAGGAAGAGGAATTTGGTGCAATATACTAGTCTGCAACTAAATTAATCGAGAAATTAGTTTCACAGCAAAGGAAGTAAATGAGGCTCTTGGCCTAATGATTTTGCTTTTAAAGTGAATAGACCTTTGAGATCTACACATTTAAAATTCTCAATCTCCAGCTGTGTGTAAGCTGGCACAAGGACTGCGAGGCAGATTGGGAGACGCTCACTGCTTTCAGTTACGTTTCTTGTGAGAGGGTCACAAATGTGTTGTCGGCCATCATGTGTATATTTAGTTTGAGGGAAATCAGTTATATGTCATAAAAACAATACTATGAAATAAATGAGTTATGACTGAGATTCAGTAGATACCAGTAAGTGTTGTCAGTTAGTTGATGTGTTGTTTTTTCAGGATATAAGGCTGTTACTCACCCACTATATAAATTTTGCATACCACTTCGAGGTACTCTGAACATGTCTTCACCGCTTCGCACAGAGCAACGTGGCCCTGGTCTTTGAAATACTACAGAGAGCACTGCCATAGATCTTTCTTGATGGTGACATAGAGCCTTTTGGTGAACAGCACTACGCATTCTGGAAATTGAAGGAACACAGAAAAAGTGGAAATAACGAAAAACTAAAATGTGTCACAGTATACAGGATGATGGTGGCTGAAAAGTTAGGATTTGCTCCTTGTCACTCCAATCGCATAGAACTAGTGGACAGTTATAACTGTAGCAATACCCCACTATACTGTGCACAACACCAAGTGGCATCTTACTTCACATACTTTAGTGTCCATAATTCCAACAATTTGTATGCGCCTGATAAGGCTCCCAGTAGAAAAATTAAAACCTAATAATTATTACTAGCGAGTGAGAGAGTCACTGAAACTGAACACTGCCATTGCTTTCACTATTTAAAAGCATGCTCTGACCTTCACACAGCCCTTGCAACTTAAATTGCAAAACTCGTTAGGGTGACAAATTCCTGAAGTTAAATGCTTCCTTCATAACCCTTCTTTGACTTATAAGATGCTACAAAACATTGTCCTAAATAATGGAATCAGTATTACCTGTATTCTTTTCCACCTACTAACCTGCATTGGAATGTGCTGAAGTGCATAGAAAATACCCAATATTGTGTACGAATGAACTAACATTGTGAATGGATGGGGAAAGGCATCAGAAAGTAAACTTATGTATGCAATATTGTTCTTGCGGAAGTAAAAGGTGCATGGGAAAAGAGGGACATGTATCCAAACCCTTTTGCCTGTCAAGAAACCCAGGGCCTCATTTATGAGGCCCGTGGCACAGGGCAGTGCAGCAAGTGCCTTGCTGTGCCACCATGTGTCAAACGGGAAAGGGCAGAAATGCACTGCATCTACAAGATACAGCACATTTATTTCCTCTCTCCCAGCATTGGCACACAAATTGATGATATGCACCAACGCAGGCACCCTTGCACCATGTTGAAAGGATGCCTGCGTTGTAGGGCTGACTGTTTTTGTGCAGGAATGGACACCTTCCTGCACAAAAAACATTCATTAGAGGTGTTTCCTCTTTCTAATGCTGCACACATAGAAAGAGGAAAAGACAGGTAGAAATACAGCTATTTCTTGCCGCTGTGTCATTCTTACACCACCCCTGAGGTGGCGTAGGAATATGATGAATTCCCAGACTTGTAAATCTGGGAATGCGCAGATTCCTCCAGGTTCCATGAATGTTGCGTGGGGACACCCCAAGTAACTCCCATGGAACACTCCTTTCATGCAGAGTTATGCGTTAAAGGGGTCCATATTTACAAGGCAAGGAAAAGCCATACACAGTGGCTTTGTGTGGCCCTTTAAATATAGGCTGGTACACCATGCCACCAGAATGTCAAAAAAATAACACTCCAGTAGTACAGTGTGCTGCTAGGGCCTTGTACATGAGGCCCTCATTCTGTGAAACTGCAACCTCTCAAAAAAGTATTTACAAATGTTAATAATTGTAATTATCAATGATGTATATAAAGGTGTCCAAGGGAAAGATAGATGACACATTGCTACATAGAAGCCACAGCCACATATGCCACAAAGATGCCATAGAGAGAGATGTCATTAAATAGAAGCTGATGATCTGAACCGTAGCTGAGACTCCTAAGAAGCCACTATTGACTGTTGCCTTTTCCATGTAAGCGGCCTGGCTCTTGGGTTATTTGAGTATGAGATTTTTATTTTTATTTTTCATTCATCTGCTGAATAGGCTTAAGCATTGTACTGAGACAGAGGGGAATCGATAAAGTGTTGCAGAGTAGAATGATGGCAGTAAGCTATTGGAACTGATAGATGTAGGACACTGAGTAGGAAAATGAATACATTTTAACCTATTTGCAAAATATTTCCCAGACTGAACCGACTATGAGAATTTGCTTCTATAATTACTCTTTCACTTTGTGAAACAGAGACAATCACAATAGGGGCAGATTCAGGACACACTTTATGCGTGTTTCTGTATAACTTTATTGATTGATAAAAGATTTATTACTAATTGATTCTTACAATAAACATATTAAAACTGTACAAAACTCTCTTTAATGACTTCAACATTTAAAGACAATAATTAAATTTGAATCTATAAGTATTTTTCTACAGCTTTTAAACACCTAACAGCCACCTCAAAGAAAGAACAATGCCAAGGGCCCAAAGAGAGAAGAGTAAGTGGTAGCAGGGAAAAGTAGTTTTCCAACTATAATTGAGCTGATGCTTCTTTAATGTATGTGCACTCAGCAGTTTATCTGGTTGCAGAGTGACGGTTGAGTGCTAGGGAAAAATAAGATGCAAATATCAAAAGATGCTAGATGTTAGAAAGAGATAAAAATAAAGAAACTAGATATCCAAAGCCTGATTACAGTAGCGGACAAGGCGTGGTTGATGAGGCAGTCTCTGTCACAGTTTGCAGTTGCAGAAGCAGTGGACAATTCAGACCAGTGTGAGTACTAATAGGGTTGATGCCTCAATATATGTGAAAATTGAGATGTTTCTTTCCTTTTTAATCTATAATGCTGTTGAGAAAGTAAAGAGGTTATTGGACTAAGGAGTAGTCTAAGATCCTGGGATACATAAATAAAGTAAATAGGGAATTGTCTGCTAAGTGAAGTGTAAGTCTTGAGATGTCATTGACATTACACCAGGATAGGGAAATAATAGAATCTTTGTATGCCTGTGCTAACAGAAATTGGTGATTAGGGAACCTGATGCACAATGGTGACTCATCACTAATTGGGTAACTTCTCATAGGTCAAGAACTCACTTGAGGTAAATAGTTGATTAAAAAATCAGAAGGTTCTTAAAAGCCTTGTTCCAATAGATTGAGAGATTACCTTTGATTTCTTTAGAAAAAGCATACAAGATTGACAGAATCTTTGTGTTTCTAGCTATTTGTTTCCTTTTCTTTTTTTCCTTGCAACAGGAGAAAACTGTAAAGGATGGTGAACCACTCCAAAGAGTGAGTTGTGATGTCATAGAGTGTCACACAGCTATTGATTGGTTGGTGTAAGAGTCATGCTGTGATTGCTTGTAGTACGACAAAGTAAACGCTTAGCTGTAGATCATTATATTTCTGTGAAAAATAGTAAATTGGACAAAAAAGGAGTTTTCAAATTATATATATCGAATCAGATCTAGTATAAAATCTTGATGATCATTCATTTTTTAAATGTAATTAGAAGACTGATAAGGGGAGATGAAGTGATTCCAGTTAGGGGGAGTGAAGAGGCTCCTCGAGAAGGAACACCAGCATTCCATATGATGGTTGAATGAGGATTACGTATGTGTATTTGGCTTTGTGAATGGAACAGGATTACTGAAAATGAGGGAGATTGAGAGTCCCAAGATGGGGTACATTTAATTTGGTACTTTGTAGACAATTGAGAGATGTTCTGTGTGATTAAAAACCAACTGCTAAACCCCCACAATTTGACACATTGTGTGAATGGGAGAGAATGGCTTTAAAACATGATAGGGAGAGATTTGAGAAAAGAATTAAGAGAGCAATGAGGAATTATGTAGATGCAATGTGGAGTAATAGAGCACAAGTGTGGAGGGAAAGTATAGCTGAAGGTATGAGATTGTATCCTATGCATACAAAGGAAGAGCAGAAAGCTCAAAGGTTAGTGAAAGACCAGCTGGAAATAACTTTGAGAGTGAAAATGAGGCACAAAAAACAACCAAAACAGGCACTGATTCTGATACGGGAGATGATCTATTAGAAAAATGGTCTCTGTATGTCCGCCACCTTATGCAGAACCCACCATGGTGGAAACTGAGAATAAAGTGCTAAATGCTTCAGCTCCTTTAAATGTGGATATTTCATAAATCAATACTCAACTGCAAACACAACTGCCTCCTGTGACACAACAAATTCTATCACAAGCAGTAATAGCCCACCCGATTTCTATACAGTCTGTTATCACACAGCCTTTGAGACAACAGTCAGTTATTAGAACATCTGCTCAAATTGAAACTTCTTAATCGATACCACCAGTCTAGGTACTGATTAATCAGGTCACGGTGACCCAGACGACTGGATTAATTATGCAACTGACAGGGTCTACACAGGTTATGCCAACTAAAGAGAATCAACAAACCTCCGGGGACACTTCAGTAATTAGGTTGGTCCCGACTTCACAAAATTTACATATTGTTGTTTGGACACCACTTAAAGATAAATTGGCTTTTGAAGAGGGAACTCGGTTTATCTTTACTGCTCAACCTACTCCAATAGAAGGGGTTGTAAGGGAAGGATAGGGTCCTCAATGGATTGAGGAGGTCATTTGGACTTGTGTGAAAGTGAAAGGTGTAAAAGGACCAAGTACTAGTACAAGTGAAGAGACTAGCCCAGTGACTCAAAAGAAAATGCCAGTAAATGTGCCACAATTGAAAGCTGAATTAGAAGAAATTCTGTGAGGATGTTCAAACATTGAACAGTCAGGAAGAATGATTGGTTCATTTGTGCAACTAAATTATGAGAAAACCAACAATGGAGCATGATAAATGAATCAAATTGGCAAATAAATATGATGTAGCTATTTCTAGAAGTGTACTTTTGCAGAGCAGTTTCAGAGTATAATCAGATGATAAATCAATTGAAAACATGCGGTCTCTAGGGCTGTGGGTTCATCTTACCGAATTGGTGAAATGTGTACACAAAAGGAGTGACATGGAAAAATATAAAACTTAATGGGCACAGAAGCAGGACAAGAAAAGGAAATTAGCTGAGGAAGGTGAGGAGAAAAAGAAAAGAAAGAAGCAGTCATCAAAGGAAGAAACTACTGAAGCCTAACCTTTACAAGAAACACCAGGAAGAACATATGCTTATGTGCCAAGGAACTAGGGAGATCTTGTATCATTTACAAACAATTCCACAAAATTGAGAGATAGTACAATGCAATGGTATCTGCAGGTTAGCATGTTTGTGAAACTGTCCAAGGTGCTGTGGGTTGATTTTGATACCTTCTTCAACAAGGTGATACCAAGTGATTTACGGGCTGAAAGTAAGGCAGCAGTTCAGTGGCCAACCTCAGACCCCCTGCAAGAAACTGGTACAAATACACCATCATCTGTGGTAATGACCAAATATAATCAAGCAGTAGCATTTTTAAAGAGAAGAAGTCCCCCTAAGGATTTGAATTATTTAAAATTAAACAGAATGCAGCAGGAAGTTAAAGAAACAGTGCATGATTTTTATGAAAGGTTGATGAAAGCTTTTCAGCAGCATACAGGCCAAACACATTTAGATGCAGGGGTTCTCATTATTACAAACTTTGTGCTTAGATTGAGACAATCCGCTGAAAAGTACAACAATAATATGAGCCAGAACGCAAGAAAGCCAGGACAAATACCTGTGGGTCAACCACTGTATTCCGGTGGGAATAGTGCCCACAACAAAACAGGAACTAAATATAAAGGGCCAATGGCCAGTCCCATTGTCCATGGCAACCCATAGGGCAACAAAATAGGCCCAACGTAACTCCTGACAGCTCAAGTGACTTCTTTGGGCAGGGACATCAATGTGGAAGGCAGGCACCTCAGGCGCAGGGTGGTGGGGTGGTTTTTTCTTGGTAGGGGGCTCTTCGGACTTGGGCTTGGGAGGGGGTGGGCTTTTGCTCTTCTGTTTAGGGGTCGGGAGTGGGCCTGGAGCAGGGGGTGGGAGTGGCTACCCTGTGCCCCATAGTGGGAGTTTTTTTAGCGGGGATGGACATTTGCAGCACTAGGGGGGCCATGGGAGGACTGGGAGCTGGAGGGACTAAGCTGGGGAGCGGGACTATACGTTTCGGGACACCACAAGGTGGGCAGGAGGAGGGAGAGGCCAAGGTGGGAGAGGAAAAGTTTTTTAGGTACAGTGGGGCGGAGTGTGGGAGGAGGTTTGGGAGTGGAGGTCGCGGGAGTGGTTGTAGGAAGTGTAGGTGTTCTGGACTGGATTGTAGGTGCATGTAAAGTGTGTGTGTGTTAGGTGGATGGCTTTGAGTATCTGAGTGGGAGCGTTTATGTGTTTTGGGAGGGGCAGATAGGGAGGGAGAGGACAAACCGGTCATGTCAATGTATGTTGGGGTGGAGTCAGCAAGTAAGGTGGGTGTGCTGCATGTGGATGTAATGGTGGTGACTGTGCATGGTGAATGGAGTGCTAGTCTGTGTGCCTGCTGTTGTGGTGACTGTGGGCAAGGCTCAACAGGTGGCAGGATCTGGGATTGAGGATGCAGTGCTTGCAGGTGTGAGTGTTTATGTGACTGAGGAGGTGGAGGGGGAGGCAGTGGAGGCAGTGGCTGTTGTTGTGTGTGCTTCTGTGTGTTGGCTGTGTGTATGCTTGTGCTGTGATCTGTGGTGCTTGTGCTTGGCTTTGCGAGTCCTGTCTGTTATCTTGGGTGCATGCTCGTCTGATTGTGTGCTTGGGATGGATGAGGGGAGAGGGCTCTGGGACTAGGTACAGGTAGTTTGAGGGGGGACAGAAGAACTAGGGACAATGGCTGCCATGAAAGAGGAGGCCACAGCCTGAAATGATCTCTGTAGGCCAGCCAAGCCGCAGTGAATGCCCTCTAGGTAGGCATTGCTTTGCTGCATCTGGGATGCCACCCCCTGGATGGTATTCACTTTGGTTGACTTCCCTACAGAGATGGATCTCAGGAGGCCAATAGCCTCCTCAGTTAGGGCATCAGGGCTGTCTGGGGAAGGGGATGAGGTGCCTGCAGCGGAGACGCCCACCCTCCTGGGTGAGCGGACATGGGCAACTGGGTGGAGGGACTACTGGGACGGCAGTGCTGGAACGGAGTGGTGGAAGAAGGCAATGCTGGGGTGGTCCCAGAGGGGTCTGCCACAACTAGGAATCTTCCATCGGAGAAGGAATCAGAGACAGTTGTTGCAGCTCCTGTCTCCCCTGTGGTGTTCTGCTCGCCTTCCAACCCACTGGTCCCTTCGGTATCAGTGGACACTGCCTCCTAGGTCATGTGAGCTGCAGCTCCCCCACTCACCGGTGCCCCTGCTCCTTCTCTAGATGATGATAATGCGCACAAGGACAGGAGAAGAAAAGGAGGGAGGGAGGGGGAGAAAGAAAGGGAGTAAAGGGCTATAACAGCAATTACAGCACATATGGGATACACATCACAATGACTCACTGGTAATTACACCATGCAGTAACAACAACAATACCACACCATTGCCTGGGAAACTCTGAAGACCCAACCATCTGCACACCTACTGGGACTCACTAATCTATATCTGCCTGTTGACAAAGGCACAGCTACACTACTCCGAGAAAGTGTCTGCACAATGTGCAATTGCCAGGTCACACCACCTAGGCAGTGGACATCAGAGCATCACTCCAACACTGGTGAGTCAGGATATAGGCCCTTACTGAAGCTGGAATACCAGCAAATGACCAGTACCACCCGCTCACCATAGCCATGCAGAACTTGACAACATAACCTACAGGGGCACACAGAGGCACACACTGACTATTACCTTGCATCCAAAGACCATGCCAGGCATCAGAAAAGAAATGTACACAGTGTGTACTCACCCCCTTGTGGCTGCTGTGCTGCCCTTAAACACCCATCCAACTCTTGTTTGGCCACTGTCAGTATGCGGGCCATTAGGTGGGGTCAGGGTCCTATGGGCACCCCTCCCTCATTGAAAGGACGTCCCCAGCTGGGCATCCACGGTCTTCCGGGCCCAGCGTTGCTGGTCCTTCCACCTCTTTCAGCAGTAGGTGCTCTGCCAGCTATGGACCCCCAGGGACCGGACGTCCTTGGCGATCACATGCCATAACCCTTTCTTCTGATGGGCGCTGACCTGCATAGGATAACCAGACGGAAGGACACCATTAACTACACACTACATTCTGACACAGCAATGGACTACATCTGCATTGATCCCACATTCATCTTACACATCACTCGTACCTCTGTGTACATTTAGCATGCAGCAAACAACACTCCCTAAAGGACACACTACATCTACACACATACATCTACATAAAGCCATGTCGCATCCAAAATACCTAAAAGGTGCTCACCTGTTGATCTGGAGGCCCGTACAACTGTCCGTACAAGGGTAGGACCCTATCCTCAATCTTCTCCAGTTCTTCAGATGTGAAGGCTGGGGCCCTATCCCTGTAGCACTGGCCATTGTAGGCTCTAGACACAGGGCATAGCAGCTCACACAGTGGAGGTCTTGATACGGTGATGTCAGGAGGCAAGTGAAATGGGCATCTGAAAATGGCAGTCACATTTGCTCTGGTAATCACCATCACCACCAGCGGTGGTCATCATTGGCCGCAGTTCAGACGGCCCTACGCCATGAGAACAAACCCGGCGGAGTGAGGTCACCTTCACCTGTCCTCTGCATGCAGGTGCCATTTCTTGATGATAGTACTCATGGTAGTTAATTAAGGGTGTGTCATAGGTACAGATGGTAAACACCAAGGCAATTCCAACAGGTCTAGGTTTTAGAATTGGTGGGAGACTCTGGCTCGTCAATGAGAGCTTAAACCAGTGCACTGCTTGCAATAGAGTAGTTGACAAAACATGTAAAATGTGATGGTACAAATCATGCCTCACTACTTCGACTACATCTGTGACGCAGTATGGCATTCGAAGGAGAATGTATGGTCTCAGAAGTCTGTGTGAATGTAGAGTACACCAGAGCAGATTCCAATCATTGGTTGCCTGAAATGTATGAGACAGCTCTGTTTACTGTGATTTTGTGTATCAATCCTTCCTGCTATCATACACTTGTGATGTTTGGTTTGTTCAGATGCCAACCACTGCGGAGGAGGAGGAGGAATGAACCCATGTACAGACCCTTAATCGACTTGGCTCCCCTGGAGGAACGCCATATAATTCTCAACTATCATCTGGACAGGGCCACAATCATTGAACTGTGTGCACAATTGGAGCCAGATCTCATTCCTGCTCTTTGTAGTCCTACTGCAATACCTCCTACACTACAGGTGCTGTCAGTGCTCCACTTCCTGGCCAGTGGAACATTTCAGGTGACTGTGGGCTTGGCTGCAGGTATGTCACAATCAATATTTTCTAATGTGCTGAGTAAAGTTTTTCCTGCCTTGCTGAAACACATGAGCAGCTATAGCTCATTCCCCCAAAGTGATGATTTGCCCACTGTTAAGCCTGCTTTCTACACAATGGGACACATTCCAAATGTGATTGGGGCCATTGAAGGGACCTATATTGCTTTGGTCCATCCGTATATAAATGTATATAAATGGGTGTTCCGAAACAGGAAGAAGTACCATTCTATAAATGTGCAGATGGTGTACATTGTTGATTAGTTTATTTCCCACATTACTGCCAAGTTTGCAGGGTCTGTGCATGATGCCTATGTAATGAAGAACAGCAGTGTCCCACAGATGATGGCACAACTACAGAGAGAGAGAGTCTGGCTCATTGGTGAGCATAAAGTTTCACACAATGTATGTCACTGTATGTCACCTGGACTTGTCCTCTGTGCAATTGTACACAAGTAATGTACCAAAACGTATCCTGGCTGTTGACACCAGTGAGGAATCCAAGGACAGGGCCAGAGAATCTATACAATGAGGTACATGGATGACCAGAAAAGTCATCAAAAGAATATTTCGGCTACTAAAAGCCAGGTTCAGGTGCCTCCATATTTCTGGTGGATCCCTACTCTACTCCCCTGGAAAGGTCTGCCAGATAGTGGTGGCCCGCTCCATGCTTCACAATTTGGCCCTCAGACAGCATGTGCCATTCCTGCAGGAGGAGGGGGGAGACAATGCACCTGTGGCAGCAGAGGAGACTCAAGACAGAGATGAAGATGGGGAGGAGGAGGAGGAGGATGTGGACAACAGGACACATCTGATACACCAGTATGTCCAATGACACTCAGGTAAGACTGTAGTTCTGTTCACACCACCATTTTAATGAAGTGCTGTGTGGCAGCTAAGATGTACCAAGGACAAATGTGTGCATTCTGGAACCTGACACTGTTCCATCTTTGGTCAGTCGTACCAGTGGTATGATGATGGTGAAAAAGCATATTCTGCCTATGCAATGTATTAGCTGTTTTGCAGTTTCAAATACATGCCCACATCAAACTGTGTCCTCATTCCATACATCACTTAGCATTTGTTGCTGGGAATGTTGTGTGAATTACAGTGTGCCTACATAACCGCTCTGTGACTTCATTGTCCCTGACAGTTTGACCTGGACTAGGTGTTCCAGACAAGAGATTGGCATACTGACAATATGCCATAGCTAAAACTGTCGTATCTTGTCTGAGGCCCTTACATACGTTGTTTCTCTTCACTTCTGGTGTTTAGAGTTCATTGCAGTGCAACATTTTGAGTTGATGTGACCAGATATATGTAAGCTGTTATGTTACAGGGGCTTATGTTTCTCTACTTCCTTTAACTTCTCATTTGAATGTCACTAATGGTTTCCCTTTTTACAGAAGTTGGTGTGGTCACTACTATGAACTCATGTAATGCCTACAGTCTGCTTTCACACAGTTTGGTGGATGATGACTTGTGGCATGTTCTTACACTGGCAATGTGTACCCCAAGCTGACTTTACATTGGATGGATTCACACTTTACATTATATTTGCAAAGGATAATAAAGGTCAAGTCATTGCATATTGCTGAAATAAAAGCACAAATTCTTCAGTTGTGTTTCAGTGTGTTTATTGAAATGACAAAAAGGAAGGGATAGTGCAATAGAGTTTGGTGATGGTGGATGAAATCTTCAGTGTAGTGGCCCAGTTAGTTTGTAGCACTGGTTCAGTATCCATGGGCAATAGGAAAAATGAGCATTGGCAGTGCAAAGTAAACAAGGTGTCTCAATGGCACACAAGGGAGACATGTAAGAGAGGCTAACTTCATGGCAGTGGTTTGGGTCTTGGCTACAGTCTCTGGTGGATATCTGGCTCACAGGGAACATTTGAGGGGTAGTTCTTCTGCTGCAGAGGGAGGGGTGCTGGTGGTCTGTTAGTCCTGTGGCACGTCCTCCTATCCACTAGCTGCTACAGATGTGGAGGGCTGGTCAGTACACTAGCTAGTGGAAGGGGCCTGCAGATGTATTGTGTACTCATGCATGATGGTAGCCATATCGCTCAGCACCCATGCAATGGAGGCCATGGTGGCATTGAAGGCCTGCAACTGCCGCATGACCTCCTGGTGGTGTTCCCCCTGCAGCCTCTGGTTCTCCTGAAAGATGGTACGTACCTGGCCCATCCTGTCCTGGGATTTCTGGTATGCTCCCAGGACATGTGACAGTGCCTCCTGGGCAGTCTGCTCCTTGGGTTTACCCACCCTTTGCCGCACAGATATCCTTCCAATGGCCCTGGCTCCCTGTGCCTGTGTCCCCTGAACTGTGTGCCCACTCCCACTGACACCAGGACCTTCTTCGTCTTGCCTGTGAGGTGTTGACTTGGGTCCCTGTACAGGTGGGAACACTGTTGATTGGCGTGACCTGGGGACCGAGGTTTGGGGACATTGGGTGGCTACTGTGGTAGTAGAGTCCGATGTGGGGTACTCTGGGGTAGACTGGGTGTGGCCTGGGGTGTCTGACTGACCAGTGGTACCAGATGGGCCAGGGTGAACTTCCAGATCCAGACATCCTGAGTTGCTGTCATCACTGAGGCATTCTTCTGGTGTAGGACTGGGTTGACGTGGCACATGCTGCCAGCTGACATTGGCTGGGGTACCCGTGGACATGTATGATATTTGTTAATTTCATTCTCAGATGCATATTCAGCACTTTTGGGTTTCCCTATGGGATGGGTGTGGTTTTTCCACCTTTGGTTTGTGTATGGCGATGCATTGTGGGATTGGTCGTGCTTAATGCTGACCATGCATTACTCATGTGTGTAAATGACGATCTTGGAGAAGTGTGCTTGAAGTGGGTAGGGCCTGCAGGGGAAAATTGTTGATGGTGGTTATGGGGGTGGTTCTCAGTTTGTGATGGAGTTGGTTGCAGGGAGATAGGGTGACGGGGAGACATGCCATGCAGGTATACGTGGTGGTGGAAAAGTAAAGGTGACTTACCAATGTCCAGCACTCCAGTGATTCCAGTGAGGCCCTCAGGATGCAGGATAGCCAAGAATTTCTCCTTCCATGTTGTCAACTGTGGGGGAGGAGTCTTCATTACGGCAATGTGGTGCCTGGATGCCAGTGCACGCACCTTCCTCCGTAGTTCGTTCCACCTCTTTCTAATGTTGTCCCTTGTGCGTGGATAGATTCCCACGCACTTCACCTTGTCCACGATTCTCTGCCATAGCTCCATCTTCCTGTCAATGAATATCTGCTGGACCTGTGCACTGACCAGCTGTGGCTCTGCCCTAACGATTTCATGTACTATGACCTGCAACTTCTCATCAGTGAAATGGGGGCTCTTTTGTGGGGACATGAAAATTGTGTAGTGTGTAGGGAATGTGTTGTGCAGAGGGTGGAATGTTTGGTAGGAGTGCAGGTTGTGTGAGTATGTGGGATGCTGTGAAGTAGTGATTGAGTGCAGTGTTGTGTGTGTTTTCTGTAGAGGTCTGATGTGTGGTGTGTGATGCGTGGAGGGTGTATAGGTGGCTGTGGTTTGTGTGCGTAGTTCTGGAGATGTGTGGGCTGGCAACATGTAGCAGAGTGTTTGAGTTTACAAAGAATTGTGGGTTGTGTTTTATAGTGCTGTTGGTGTATGTGTACAGTGTGTGTGCGTGTGTCAGGTGTGGGTTTTTTAATCTGGACAATGTTGGCTTCTGTTGGTGTGGAGTGGCAAATTCAGCTGCGGCGGCCCATTCTGCCAATGGGTAACCACCATTGAGTGACCGCTGTGGTGATTCGTGGGTCATTATTTGGAGGGCGGTTTGTTGTAAGCGTGGCAGGGAGGGTGGTGGGACCAACTCTCTCCCACCTTCACTGGCTCTGGCAGGATTGTAATTCTGGCTGCTTTCTGGCGGTTTTATGTTTTTGACTCATGATATGGTGGGTGGATTGGCACCTCCGCAGTGGTCTTTTGGTGGGCGTCACCTCGGCGGTCTTTTGTAAAGACCGCCAAAGTCATAATGAGGGCCTAAGTTTGCCAAATGGGGTTTTCAAAGTAAGTCAGCTATTGATAATGCAACAGCTATTCTGAATATGAGAGGATTGATGTTGAGTGGAATACAGACAGGAGTTTATAAGTTTCCTGTAAGAGGAAGGGGGGTTCCTATTAACTCAGGTACAGGTGTTGATGTTGCAGTGCTAAAGAGAACAACTGCTTGTCACAAGTGTAATAAGGTGAGGCATTAAAAGCGGGAAAGTAGATTTAATCCAGATAAGAATGAAGTTAGTAAGATGCATGATACAACTCAGTTACAAATGTCAAATGTTCCAGCAAGACAAACACAAGCCCTAACATAGAATCTAAATCAAACCTTGCTTAGGCAACAAGTAACTGTGATTCAGCTTGTTGTGAATGGAGCTCGGTCATAATCAGTTGCCTACGATGACCAGAAATGTGGTGCAAAATCCTGTGTTGATGCAACAATTTCCAATGTTTGATGAAAATGAGATCCTGCATTTTGGCACGTCACAATGACAGTGCATGAGAGGGGAGGCAGATTGCATGCTTGAAAGCTAAATGGCCACCAGTGGTGTCTTAATAGACACAGGAGCTACCAGTTCCACTATGAGAACAGCAGAAGTGCCAGATCTGCCCCCTCTCAGCAAGAGTAATACAAGTAGTAGGAGTAGCAAACAAGCTCTTACCAATCCAATTTTAGAAGAATTTCCAGTAAAAATAGGACCATTCAAAGATTTACATCAGTTTGTAGTCTGTGATTCCTGTCCTGTTAACTTGTTAGGGAGAGACCTACTTCAGCTGTACTCCATCTAGAAATAAATGTAAAAAATGTGGTGAAAAGAATGTAGAATTCAAACATGAATTTAGAAAAATAGCTGAATTTTCCCCATGCTAGTGTTAAATCATTTTTCCAAGAAACTAATCGAGGCGGTCAGAGCTGAAGTGTGGGATGTAACTAGAATGGGCATTGGATTAATTGAAGGAGTTGAGCCAGTGCAAATAAATGTAAAACCGGATGCAATTTTCAGTAACACCTCATCCAATGACACCAGAAATAAAAGCAGTGATCACACCATAAATAAATTCAATGCTAGAAAACGGAATCTTGAGAGAACTGATTGGGAGTCAATGCAACTCTCCAATCATAGGAATATGCAAACCAAATGGCAAGTACAGAATAGGTCAAGATTTGGGAAAAATTAAGAAATAGTATCCCCATGTTGACATGTGGTACCAAATTCAGCCATCATATTTTATCAAATTCCATTAGAAGCTGAATGGTTCACTGTAATCGACCTTTGTCAGGCATTTTATTCCAAACACTTACACAAAGATATTCAATTTGTATTTTCCTTCATGCTCAAACAGAAGGTAATCATGTGGTTTGGTATCCCACAAGGTTGTACGGAGAGCACATTCGTTTTAATTCTGACCTTAATAAAGAATTCGGAGCCTTTGAATCAACCAAGAAAATCAGTTCTGATTCACTATTTCAAAAAATCTACTGATTGCTTCATGGACTGAGGAGAGGTGTCAGGTAGGCAAGCATGTGGAATTTAACATGTAGAATGAATGAGCAATAAAAAATCTTTATATAGATGTTGGAAGAATGGAATGAGAGACTAACAACGGCTGAAAACAATAAAGCGGATGTACAAAAGAATGTTTGGAAAAGAGAGGAAGATGAGTTTAGGAAAAAGGTAGCAGCACCTAAGATTAGAGGAAAGATTGAAAGGAAAAATCTGTGTATTTAAAAGAAGAATATCCGGAAAGAAAAAAGAAAGTGGGTAATAGTTATTGTGAACATACATTTGAATTGTGAGGGAAATTTTACAAGAAGATGATCCAACCATACCAGGAGTGAATTTCATTTGTGCAGGATACGCATAGTTCATACTGCCTGTATTTTGGGAGTGAATATGTTATTTAGGATTAATATTACCAAAGATGTACCATGTACACCCTTTAGACGCACTAACAATGACACCAGCACACAATAGGTATACAGGACGTGTGAATGAAGGAACACAAAAGATGGGAGACATATTTTGAGCAATTATTCCACATGTACGTGTGGTGTTGAATGATGAAAAGACAAGATGATTATCCACAGAAGTAGACAGTCTAGCAGCAAGCACATCAGGAGCCATAATATTAAAAAACACACAGCTTATTGCTGTAAGGTCAATGGTTTTACAAAATTGCTATGCATTAGACATTCTTTTAGCTGAAAAGGGTGGAGTTTGTAAGATGTTGAGGATTGAAAACTGCTGTAGCTACATAGATGACGAGAATACAAAGGTAATAGATTATGTTAATAATATAACTAATTTAAAACTAGATTTTAAAAAATTGGAGTCTTGCTGTAGGTGAGACCATTTCAAAAGAGCTTGCAAAAGTTGGAACCTGGCTAAAGGAAGTAGGAGGAGGAATACTCAGTATTATATTAGTTCCTGTTGTAGTTATAATAACATGCACCATGGCTATGTATTGCATGTAGAAGGCAGTACAAATGCTAATTCTGTAAAGAAGAGAAAACAAAAGCAAGAAAAGAATGAAAAGGGACAGAGAAATTAGTAGAAGACTGAATGAAGAATACAAGAAAGTGAAAGAAAAAGAAAATTGAAACAAAAGAAACAAGGGTTTGGTGATCTTGAGGACTGTAATAATTTAAGTAGTTTATGATTGTTCCAAATCACCACAGGGGGGACTGATACGGCTCTCAATAGAAAAATGAAAACCTACCAATTATTACTAACGAGTGAGAGGGTCGTTAAAATGAGAAATGTCATTGCTTTCACTGTTTAAAAGGATGCTCGAACTTTATAAAACCCTTGCAGCTTGAATTGCAAAACTTGTTAGGCTGGCAAATTCCTGAAGATAAATATTTCTTTCATCACCCTTCTTTGACCTATAAGATGCTACAAAACATTGTCATAAAGACTGGAATCAGTATTAACTGTATCCTTTTCTACCTACTAATCTGCTTTGGAATGTGCAGACATGCATAAAAAACAACCAATATTTTGTATGAATGACCTAACATTGTGAAGGGATGGAAAAGGGCATCAGAAATTAAACTTATATATGCAATGTCATTCTTGCAGAAGCAAAGGTGCATGGAAAAAGAGGGAGAAGTACCCAAACCCTTCCGTTTGTCAAGACACTTTGGCCCTCATTGTGAGTCTGGAGGTCCTAGGACCTTCAGACTCACGGTGGCAGTCAGACTACCGCCAATGCGATGATCCGCCCTTCACATTATGAACGTTGCGAACCAGCCACGGTCGGAACCTACACCACCACTATTTCACTGCCCGATGTCCTTGCGGTGCCGGCGGTCTTAATCCACCAGGGCAGCACTGCAAGCAGCACTGCCCTGGGGATTACCAGTCCCCTCTCTGCTGGCTTTTACATGGTGGTTGTACCGCAAAGCTGGTGGAGACGGGGTTCGGGCCCCATGGGGACCCCTGTACTGCCCATGCACTTGGCCCATGGACAACGCTGTCGCATTTTTCACTGTCTGCTTAGCAAACAGTGAAAAGCATGACGGGTGCTATTGCACCTGGCACACCACAATATTGTCCCCGGCTTGTTACGAGCCAGCATCAATGTTGTGGGCTGTTTCCCGCTGGCCCAGTGGGAAACTCATAATAGAGGTTGAGGGAGGGCTGCCACATAGGCAGTAACCCAACCGCAAGTGTTTGGTGGGCGTGCTTTTCTGCCTGTCAAACTCATAATCAGGGCCTCATCGTGTGAATCTGCAACCTTTAATGAAAATGCTTACAAATGTTACTAATTGTAGCAATCAATGATGTATAAAAAGGTGTCGAGGGAAAGATATATGACACATAGCCACATAGAAGCCATAGCCACAAATGCCATAGATACCCCATAGATGCCATAGAGAGAGATGTCATAGAAAAGACGCTGAAGATCTGAACCGTAGCTGGGACTACTGAGACACCACTATCGACTACCACCTTCTCCATGTAAGCTGCCCGGTTCTTAGGTTATTTGAGTATGCAATAGGTTTTTTCATTTTGCTGCAGTAAAGACCTAAGCACTGTATTGAGACAGAGAGGCTTGCCAAAGTGTTGCAGAATACAATGGTGACAGTAAGCACTTGGAACTGATAGTTGTGGGAAACTATATTAGAGTAGGAAAGTGAATGTCTTTTAAACTATTTGAACAGAGAATGAGGCGCTTTCAGCATCCATGTCATTTTTTAAGTAACACATATGTGACATGACATTGACACTAATCTCACTTCTAATCTTAATGTTGGGGAGTAGAGGGAATCTGACTTTTCTGCATGGTCACTCCTGATGGTTACCTTTTACTGGATCTTATTTTTGCTAGCATTAGAACTCTGTGCCTTGTAATGCTGCTATTCAGTGCCACCATGCATTCCATCTGGTTCGAAAATGGCAGTGGTAAAATTAGTTTCACCCAATTGTTTGTTATACTTTGTGTAAGGCCATACTAGAAGGTTCGGAAACTGCGCCAATAGTGTGAAATTATTAAAAGATATATGTGGATTCGATATTTATATATATATATATATATATATATATATATATATATATATATATATATACAACCCACAAATATAAGAAATATATTTGGGTGCCAGGAGCACCACTATGCTCTGACGGGACTGTAGTCTGAAAGCACTGTGGTAAAAAAAGGAATGGTAAAATGAATTTGACATGTACAAAAGCATGTTTTATATATCAATCTGTCACACCTAATGTGTGCCTTGTAAGCTCATAGAGCAGGGGACCTAAAAAATAAAGCGAACATGGCACATTAACTATTTGAATAGGTGCCCTTGGAGTGAGTGAAAGCCTTATAGCTGTTACTTCTGTTGAGGATTTGACTTGATTTCCATAGACATGCCTATGAATGGTTAATTACTTATTTCATATCTGTACTTCAGAAGATACTAAAAATAACAAGGTTATTTTTCACTTAGGGCCTGATTTAGATCATGGTGGTAATTGTCTCACTGTCAGCTTTTCCCCGAAAAACCTTCTGCCGCTGTGACAGTCGGCCTGCTGTATTTAGATGTTGACGGTCCCATAGATGAAAGTCTGCATTGGAACTGCCGTTTCCTCCAAGAAACTTTGGCCCTCATTACAACATTGGCAGTAAATCCCGCTTACCGCCGTGCAGAAAACCGCCAACACACCACCGCGGAAATCCGCTACAGCTATTACGACCCACAGCTCAGAATCCGCCAAAATCCAGACACCCACACAAGTCCGCCACACCAAAGATCTGTGATAAACTGGCAATCACAAAACCTCCACCATCAACCCAACAGGAATACGCCCACACTATCACGATCCACGAATCCACGCGGCGGTCTTTCAACCGCGGTATTCCATTGGCGGTACACACTGCCGCGCTCAAAATACACACACATTTACAAAACACTGTTACATTGGACAATTCCAAATACACGTACCTGATACACATACACACACAACTCCCACACACCCAATACAATATAAAACACACACCCACATTACCCACAAACCCTTACAACTAACAATTTGGCAGAAGCAGAGAGACAGCAAAGCAAAGACCACACCAGCATACAGAGGCACACAACACCATCACACATACACATCCACGCACAAAAAACCACACACCCCTAAACATCACCACACACATCTCAACACACACCACCTCACACATCACCCACACCATCCCATGGCACTGCAAAGACACCCCAGGTTTTCTAAGGAGGAGCTCAGGGTCATGGTGGAGGAAATCATCCGGTTAGAGCCACAGCTATTCGGATCACAGGTGCAGCACACCACCATAGCTAGGAAGATGGAGCTATGGCGCAAAATCGTGGATATGGTCAATGCAGTGGGATAGCACCCAAGAACACGGGATGACATCAGGAAGAGGTGGAACGACCTACGGGGGAAGGTGCGTTCCGTGGTCTCAAGACACCGCATTGCAGTTCAGAGGACTGGGGCCGGACCCCTACATCCTCCCCCATAACTAACACAATGGTCTTGGCTATACTGCATCATGAGGGCCTTGCAGGAGTAGCTGGAGGAATGGACTCTGGTAAGTCAAATCTTAAGTACTTCATCCCCCACCCAACCTGCATGCTATCACATACCCCCACCCTTGCCCTCACCCCATCACTCCAACTCCTCATATATGTCCCACTAAACACCCATCTCAACACCAAGCCCTGCATGCAACAACAAAGCATGGACACCCATCACCAATGCATGTCCACTACACATACCTACAGAGACCCCTAAACAATTAACACACAAGGTCCTACACAAGAATGTAAGCACTGGGGTATAGGGTCACCCACCCATTGCACACCATGGCACACACAGATGCAATAATCATGCCTTTACACCCCTGCAGGACCCCTACCCAACGTCACCAGACAGGAGGTTCCAGACATGTCCACTCCACCCACAGAAGAGGCCCACAGTGTTGACAGCAGCTCTGTCCAACTGGATCTAGATGACCAGCCCGGCCCATCTGGGACCTCGGGACAGTCGGTTCCCCTGACACAGTCACAGGCCACCACAGAGCCTCGCCCCTCAGGAAACACCAGCACAGCACCCACCCAGCGGGCCCATACCTCTGTCCCCAGGACATATCAAGCAGCAGTGTGTCCACTACAGGGGACCCAGGCTAACCCACCACCCCAAGAACAACAGGGACCTGGGGGCAGTGGCAGTGGGCACACGGTTCAGGGGACAGAGGCCCAGGAAAACTGGGGAACTGGGAGGTCTGCTGTGCAACAGGGGGAGGACAGGCCCAGGGAACCCACTCTCCACAAGGCCCTCTCCTACATCATGGGAGCTTACCATCATTCCCAGGAGACAATGGCAAAGGTACTGGCCAAGTTTCAGGAGACCCAGCGGCTGCAGGAGGAACAGTATTCGGGGTTCAGGGAGGAACTCAAATCCATCAATACCTCCCTGGGCACCATTGTAGGGGTGCTGAAGGACCTCATGAACACCAGGACGGACACTGTGGCACAAGGGGCCCCTGACGCTAGCCTGGATGATGAACTGCCCACCACCTCCGCCGGTGCTAGTGGACAGGAGGCACCGCCACAGGACCACAACACCAGCACCTCACCCCCTGCAGATGGCGAACCACCCCGCAAGTGGTCCCTGAGATCCAGGACAAAGACAGAGAACAATGCCAAGACCCCCGCCAAGAAATGAGACCACCCTGAATGTCATCCTTCTGTCCCACTTTGTCACCCTGTCCATCCTTAAACTGCCCTAGCTCCACTTCCTATGTCCCTTTGGACAATGCACCTGTGAGACAAATAGACTGGACTCTGCCATGGACATTCCTCCACCATCACCCCTGACCATTTTACAACCCCCTCCACTATTTAGCACTTACATAAACACCCTTGAACCACAAAACAATCTGGAGTCAGTCTGTGCTTTCACAAATGTGTATATGCAATAACTGCGGGAAACAGCAATGTCCACTCTATTGTCAACATACCAGTGTCACACAGCTCTAGTCCATGAGGTAACATAGTAGAGGTCACATAGTGGGACCCACATCTGTGAAATTGAAAGAGAAAGTGACAATTTAGGGTCCATACACTGGGTGAAAATGACAGACAGATGAGAGGTCGAACAATTTTATCAGATGTAGTAGGCAGTGATGTCTTCTTACCTGTGTCTCACTGGAAGTATTGTTGGATCACGGTGTTTCTGTTGTCTATGTCCTCTTCTTCTGCCTCCTCTTCTTCACTGTCCACAGGCTCCACAGCTGCCACAACACTGCCTTCAGGACCATCCTCCTGCAGAAAAGGCACCTGTCGTCGCAAAGCCAAGTTGTGCAGCATACAGCAGGCCATGATGATCTGGCACACCTTCTTTGGTGAGTAGTAAAGGGAACCACCTGTCATATGGAGGCACCTGAACCTGGCCTACAGGAGGCCGAAGGGCCTCTCTATAACCCTCCTAGTTCACCCATCTGCCTCATTGTAGCGTTCCTCTGCCCTTATCCTGGGAATCCTCACTGGGGTCAGTAGCCATGACAGGTTGGGGTAGTCAGAGTCACCTGCAAATGTCGAGGGACAACTGTTAGACACACACCAACCCTTAGGGACAACCCCAGACCCAGACAACTATTCACACTGTATAGGGTTCTTGTCCTCACCTATTAGTGACACACGGTGCCTCTTGAGTTGCCCCATCACATTAGGGATGCTGCTATTCCTCAGAATGTAAGCGTCATGCACTGAGCCTGGAAACTTGGCATTCACATGGGAGATGTACTGGTCAGCCAAACACAGCATCTGCACATTCATAGAATGGTAGCTCTTCCGGTTTCTGTACACCTATTCACTCCTGCGGGGGGTACCAAGGCCACATGTGTCCCATCAGTGGCATCTATGATGTTGGGGATATGTCCCAGGGCATAGAAGTCACCTTTCACTGTAGGCAAATCCTCCACCTGAGGGAAAATGATGTAGCTGCGCATGTGTTTCAGCAGGGCAGACAACACTCTGGACAACACGTTTGAGAACACAGGCTAGGACATCCCTGATGCTATGGCCACTGTAGTTTGAAAAGACCCACTTGCCAGGAAATGGAGTACTGACAGGACCTGGTCTAGAGGGGGAATTCCTGTGGGATGGCGGATAGCTGACATCAGGTCTGGCTCCAACTGGGCACACAGTTCATGGATTGTGGCACGATCAAGTCTGTAGGTGACTATTACATGTCGCTCTTCCATTGTCGACAGGTCCACCAGCGGTCTGTACACCGGAGGATGCCGCCATCTCCTTACCTGCCCCAGCGGACGTGCACTATGGATGAGAACAGCGATCAGAGGGTCAGCCAACACTGAGGTACAAAAAAAAACACGTTATTGTACACAATTGTCAATCCGCTATGTGCCTGTCTTAGTGTGTATGCAAGGCCTGGATATGTGTGACACATTCAAAATTAATACCATGTGGCCCCCTGAAATGGCGGCTGCCTGACCTGTAATGTGGGACAAGGGGATGTGAGGTAACTGCGCTGGCGTTGTACACCGTCGCGGTAGGCGGTCGAAGACCGCGACGCAATCCAGCATTGGTTAACACTGGACCCTATGGGTTGCAGGAGCCAATGACGATGTACGCCGGTGGTGACGGTACGCACTGCCGCGGACGTTACCGCCATTTTCACTCTGTTCACTCACTTGATACCTGATCTTCGACAGGAGAGGACCTACACTGCAACTGCTGCTGTGACCTCAGTCTGGAAGCGACAATGGCTCAAGTGCCTGGGGAAAGGGCCCCTGCCTTCACATCGGAGGAGTTGGAGAAACTAGTGGATGGGGTCCTCCCCCAGTACACGCTACTCTACGGTCCTCCAGACAAACAGGTCAGTACACTGTGAGCATGCTGTGTGGGCAATGCCTGTTTGGAGTGGTGTGGATGGGAGATGGAGGGGGAATGAGGCATCCATTATACAACGGTGAGTGTATGTGCGTCAGGGCAAGGGCGGGAACGTGGGACAATGACTGTGACGGTCTGGACGGTTAATGTTTTACCTTTTCCCCTGTACTATTCCTGTAGGTCAGTGCCCACCAGAAGAAGGATATTTAGCGTGCCATCGCCAAGGACGTCCGGGCCCTGGGGGTCCATCACAGTTGGAGCACCCACTGTCGTAAAAGATGGGAGGACCTTCGCCGCTGGAGCAAGAAGACGGTGGAGGCCCAGCTGGGGATGGCCTCCCAATGTGGGAGGGGTGCCCCTCGCACCATGACCCCCCTGATGTTCTGGATCCTGGCGGTGGCGTATCCGGAGTTGGATGGGCTCTTGAGGGCATCACAGCAGCCACATGGGGGTGAGTACAGTCACATCCATCTGACTCTGCGCGCATTAGGAGGTGTCTGGGTGGGAGGGGTGGTCTGGGGGTTCCCCTAGGCTAGGGTGAACCTTGTAGGCAAGGACCCTTTGTGAGGCAGGCTAAGTGGCACCCCAACCCCACCAGTAGTTAGAGCCATCTTGTTAGAAATGGGGTCTTTGGTTGGCAGTCAGGTTACCCACTTTCCAAGCAAGGACTCTCACTCTAGTCAGGGTAAGTCACACACAATCCAAATTATCCTGTGCCCACCCTCTGGTAGCTGGCACTGAGCAGTCAGGCTTAACTTAGAAGGCAATGTGTAAAGTATTTGTGCAATAAATCAAACAACAACACAATATAGCACCACAAAAATACACCACACAGTGTTTAGAAAAATATACAATATTTATCTGGATATTTGCAGGTCAAAACGATAAAAGATACAATATTAAATTGTAGAGATATCACTGAAAAGTGACATAAAGGCGGTCATTACAACATTGGCGGTAAAAGCCGCTTTCTGCCGTGCAGAAGACCGCCAACACACTGCTGCGGCCGCGGAATTCCGCCACAGCTATTATGACCCACATGTCGGAATCCGCCAAAATTCAGACACCCACACAAGTCCGCCACACCAAAGGTCAGTGATAAACTGGCGAAAACAAAACCTCCACCGTCACGCCAACAGAAATACGCCCACACTATCACGACACACTAATCCACGCGGCGGTCTTTCAACCGCGGTATTCCATTGGCGGTACACACCGCTGCGCTCAAAATACACACACTCTTACAAAACACAGCCACATTGGACAATTCGAAATACACACACCTGATACACATACACACACCACTCCCACACACCCATTACAATATAAAACACACACCCACATCACCCACAAACCCCCACGACAAAAAATTCCCAAAGAAGGCCAGAGAGAGAGCACCAGCAAGAACAACAGCATCCACAGGCACACAACACCATCACCCACAGAACTTCCAAGCACCTCACACAACACACCACTACATATCAGCACACTTATCACCACACACTCCACCCCACACATCACCTACACCACCCCATGGCACGGCAAAGACACCCCAGGTTCTCGGAGGAGGAGCTCAGGGTCATGGTGGAGGAAATCGTACGGGTAGAGCCACAGCTATTCGGAGCACAGGTGCAGCACACCTCAATTGCAAGGAAGATGGAGCTAAGGCAAAGAATAGTGGACAGGGTCAACGTAGTGGGACAGCACCCAAGAAATCGGGAGGACATCAGGAAGAGGTGGAACAACCTACGGGGGAAGGTGCGTTCTGTGGTCTCAAGACACCACCTGGCGGCTCAGAGGACTGGCGGCGGACCCCCACCTCCTCACCCACAACTAACAACATGGGAGGAGCAGGTCTGGCGATTCTGCATCCTGAGGGCCTTGCAGGAGTAGGTGGAGGAATGGACTCTGGTAAGACAAATCTTAATTATTACATCCCCCACCCTATCCTGCATGCCATCACATTCCCCCACCTCACCCTCACCCCCAGCACCCCAACTCCTCACATATGTTCCCACCATCACAAACCACCCATCCCAACACCAAGCCCTGCATGCAACAACAAAGCATGGACACCCATCACTAAAGCATGCCCACTGCACATGCCCACACAACCCCCTAAACCATCCTCACACAAGGTCCCCACAAAGGAATGCAAGCACTAGGGTACACGGTCACCCACCCATTGCACACCATGACACACACAGATGTAATAACCATTCTTTTATACCCCTGCAGGACCCCTACCCAACGTCACCGGACAGGAGGGTCCACACATGTCCACACCACCAACAGAAGAGGCCCACAGTGATGACAGCACCTCTGTCTAACTGGATCTAGATGACCAGCCCGGCCCATCGGGGACCTCTGGACAGTCGGTTCCCCTCACCCAGTCACAGGCCACCACAGACCTTCCCCCCTCTGGAAACACCAGCACAGCACCCACCCAGCGGGCCCATATCTCCGTCCCCAGGACACGTCAATCAGCAGTGTGTCCACCACTACAGGGAACCCAGGATAACCCACCACCCCAACAACAACAGGGACCTGGGGGCAGTGGTAGTGGGCACACGGTCCAGGGGACAGAGGCCCAGGAACACAGGGGAACTTGGAGGGCTGCTGTGCGACAGGGGGCGGACAGGCCAAGGGAACCCACTCTCCACGAGGCCCTCTCCTCCATCATGGGAGCATACCAACACTCCCAGGAGACGACGATGGCAACGGTACTGGCCAAGTTTCAGGAGACCCAGCGCCTGCAGGAGGAACAGTATATGGGTTTCAGGGAGGAACTCAGAACCATCAGCTCCACCCTGGGCACCATCGTAGGGGTGCTGAAGGAAGTACTCAACACCAGGAGGGACACTGTGGCACTACAAGGGACCCCTGACACTAGCATGGACGATGAACTGCCCACCACCTCCGCCGGCGCTAGTGGACAGGACGCCCTGCCACAGGACCACCACACCAGCACCCCACCCCCTGCAGAGGGAGAACCACCCCGCAAACGGTCCCTGAGATCCAGGACAAAGACAGAGCACGATGCTAAGACCCCCGCCAAGAAATGAGATCACCCTGATTGTCATCCTACTGTCCCACTTTGTCACCCTGCCCATACTTTAACTGCCCCAGCTCCACTTCCTATGCCCATTTGGGCAATGCACCTGTGAGACTAATAGACTGGACTCTGCCATGGACATTCCTCCTCCATCACCCCTCACCATTTCACTACCCCCTCCAATATTGAGCACTTAAATAAACACACTTAAACACAAAACAATCTAGAGTCTGTCTGTGATTTCATTATAGTGTTTTAGCAATTACAGTTACAAAATGCTCTTTCAAATGTAATGTGAACATACCTATGTCACACAGCTCTAGTCCATGAGGAATCTAAGCAGATGTCACACAGTGGGACCCACATCTGTGAAATCGTAAGGGAAAGTGACAACTCAGTGATCATACACTGGGTGAAAACGACACACAGTAGAGAGGTAGTAGTGTTAAAGTACATGTAGTAGGCAGGTCTGTACTCTTACCTGTGTCTCACTGGAAATATTGCTGGATCACTGAGTCCCTGTTGTTCATGTCTTCTTCCTCTGCTTCCTCCTCTTCACTGTCCACAGGCTCCACAGCTGCAACAACACCGCCATCTGGACCATCCTCCTCCAGAAAAGGCACTTGTCGTTGCAAAGCCAAGTTATGAAGAATACAGCAGGCCACAATGATCTGGCACACCTTCTTTGGTGAGTAGAATAGGGATCCACCTGTCATGTGGAGGCACCTGAACCTGGCCTTCAGGAGGCCGAAGGTCCGCTCGATCACCCTCCTAGTTCGCCCATGGGCCTCATTGTAGCCTTCCTCTGCCCTTGTCCTGGGATTCCTCACTGGGGTCAGTAGCCATGACAGGTTGGGGTAACCAGAGTCACCTGCAAATATCAAGGTACAACTGTTAGACACGCACTAACCTGGAGGGATATCCCCAGACCCAGACAACCATTCCCACTGACTTGCCTCCAGGTGCTCACCTAATAGCCACACACGGTGCCTCTGGAGTTGACCCATCACATAAGGGATGCTGCTATTCCGCAGGATGTAGGCGTCATGCACTGAGCCAGGGAACATGGCATTCACATGGGAGATGTACTGGTCTGCCAAACATACCATCTGTACATTCATAGAATGATAACTCTTCCGGTTTCTGTACACCTGTTCACTCCTGTGGGGGGGGACCAAAGCCACATGAGTCCCATCAATGGCACCTATGATGTTGGGGATGTGTCCCAGGGCATGGAAATCCCCTTTCACTGTAGGCAAATCCTCCACCTGAGGAAAAACGATGTAGCTCCGCATGTGTTTCAGAAGGGCAGACAACACTCTGGACAATACGTTGGAAAACATAGGCTGGGACATCCCTGATGCTACGGCCACTGTTGTATGAAAGGAACCACTTGCAAGGAAATGGAGCACTGACAGCACCTGCACTTGAGGGGGGATTCCTGTGGGATGGCGGATTGCTGACATCAGGTCTGGCTCCAACTGGGTACACAGTTCTTGGACTGTGGCACGGTCAAGCCTGTAGGTGATAATCAAATGTCGCTCCTCTATTGTCGACAGGTCCACCAACGGTCGGTACACCGGAGGATGCTGCCATCTCCTCACATGTCCCAGCGGACGGTGCCTATGAAGGACAACAGCGGGCACAGAGTCAAACAACTCAGAGGTACTTACCCACAGTTTATCCAGAACACCAAACATACACAAAATGTGGCCTGTATGTGTGTTGAGTCTAGGCCTAGGTATGTGTGACGCAGTTGGAAATGAAGCCATGTACGCCCCTGAAATGGCGGCTGCCTGACCTCTAAAGTGGGACAATGGGATGTGAGGTAACTGCGCTGGCGTTGTACACCGTCGCGGTAGGCGGTCAAAGACCGGAGCGCAATTCTGCATTGGTTAACATTTGACCCTACGGGTCCCAGGAGCCAATGACGATGTACGCCGGTGGTGACGGTACGCACCGTCGCGGACGTGACCGCCATTTTCTACCTGTTCAATCACTCAATACCTGATCTTCGACAGGAGAGGACCTACACTGCAATTGCTGCTGTGACCTCAGTCTGGAAGAGACAATGGCTCGAGTGTCTCGGGAAAGGGCCCCTGCCTTCAAATCGGAGGAGTTGGAGAAGCTTGTGGATGGGGTCCTTCCCCAGTACACGCTACTCTACGGTCCTCCAGACAAACAGGTAAGTACACAAGGAGCATGTTGTATGGGCTATGCCTGTGTGGAGAGGGCTAAATGTAACAAGGAAGGGGGGAGAGTGCTGCGTGCATGAAAGACGGTGAATGCATGTGCCACATGGCAAGGGTAGGGATGGGGGCCAATCACTTTGACTGTGTAGTTGGTAATAACTTCTCTTTTTCCCCTGTACATTTCATGTAGGTCAGCGCCCACCAGAAAAAAGATATTTGGCGTGCCATCGCCAAGGACGTCCGGACCCTGGGGGTCTTCCACAGACGGAGCACCCACTGCCGGAAAAGATGGGAGGACATTCGCCGCTGGAGCAAGAAGACGGCGGAGGCTCAGCTGGGGATGGCCTCCCAACGTGGGAGGGGTGCCCGTCGCACCATGACCCCCCTGATGTTCAGGATCCTGGCAGTGGCCTACCCGGAGTTGGATGGGCGTTTGAGGGCATCACAGCAGCCACAAGGGGTTGAGTACACTCTCATTCTGATGACTTTGCATGCAGTGGAGGTGTCTGGGTGGGGGAGGTGGGCTGTGGGTTTCCCTAGGCCAGGGCGAGTTCCGTAGGCAAGGCCCCTCCGTAAGGCAGGCCATGTGGCACCCTAGCCCACCTCTGTAGAGTGCCAAGTATACCTAGTCATGCCCCTGTGTCATCTATGTGTGCAGATGTCGTCCATAGCCTTGTAGGCCATTTCCCAGGAATTGAACAGTGGAGCCCAAGAGCGCGGCGTAGTGCAGGGGGCTTCTGTGTCTGTTGTGTCCGCCAACAGTAGCGGTAATGCATGCACTCAACATGTCTTTCTTCTGTCTTCCCCCCCTTTTTGTGGTCTTCCTGTTCTTGTGTGCATTAGCATCATCAGGCGGAGGAGCAGTAGCACCGGAGCACGAGGGAGCTGCATCCCACATGGCCCTGGAGGGCGACACTACGGAGTCTGAATTCACCAGTGGGACAGAGGGCGAGGGGAGCTCCACGGCGGGGATAGGAGCTGACAGCAGCGACACGGACCCGTCCTCTGATGGGAGCTCCCTTGTGGTGGTGGCAACATCTGTGCCCCCTGCATCTACAGGTACAGCCGCCACCCGCCCTACCAGCACCGCCCTCCCAGCAGCCCCTCAGCCTTTGCCCCATGCCCGCTCACCCAGGAGGGTGGGCATCACCTTCGGCCCAGGCACCTCAGGCCCTGCCCCAGTCACCTCTGCTGCCCTCAGTGAGGAGGCCATTGACCTCCTCAGGTCCCTCACTGTTTGGCTGTCTACCATTTTGAATGCCATCCAGGGTGTAGAGAGGCAGTTGCAACAGACAAATGCATTCCTGGAGGGCATTCATTCTGGTCAGGCAGCCCTTCAGCGAGCTTTTCAGACTCTGGCCTCAGCACTGATGGCAGCCATTGTCCCCGTCTCTAGCCTCCCCACTCCAACTTCCTCCACCCCGACCCAATCCCCTGTACCTCAGCCTATCCCAAGCACACCTACAGACCAACATGCACACACCTCAACACCCAAGGGAAGCTCAGGCAAACATAAGCACCACACATCCCACAGGCACTCACGCGAGCATCACACACATGCAGACACACCAACATCCACTGCCTCCACTGTGTCCCCCTCCTCCTCGT
Organism: Pleurodeles waltl; assembly: GCF_031143425.1. NCBI lineage: Eukaryota > Metazoa > Chordata > Amphibia > Caudata > Salamandridae > Pleurodeles > Pleurodeles waltl. The sequence continues at coordinate 1,087,384,272 of NC_090444.1, read as the reverse complement.
CTCCCTCCTCCCTCCCAGTCTCGTCTACACTCACACCTGTATGCACTACCTCTACAGCCACTACGTCCCTCTCCAGCACACCCACCCCCACACCCCGCTCACGTGCAGTCACCACCCCCACTACCATTCACACGTCCCCTGTGTCCTCTACCAGTGTGTCTGGGAACCCTCCTCCCAAAGTACACAAACGCAGTCACACACCCACCCAACAGCCATCCACCTCACAACAGCCTCCAGCCCATCCACCTTCACCCAAAGTCAGCAAACGGACACCTCCTACAACCACTACCTCTTCCTCTACTCCCAAACCCCCTCCATCTACCCGTTCCAGTGTGTCTAAAAAACTTTTCCTGTCAAACCTTGACCTCTTCCCTTCACCTCCCCCACCCCTTCCATCCCCTAGGGCCCACCTTTCCAGGTCCCAACCCAGTACCTCAGCCACCACATCACCGGGCACAGTGGTGCCAGCAGTAACTGGCTTCTGGAGTGCGCCATGCAGCAGGGCTGCCAGTGTCCCAAGGAGCGAGGCCAAGGACATTCCCCCACCTCCAAAACAGAAGAAGTTGCCCACATCCCAGAGGGAGAAGGCCAAAACACCTGCCACCGAGGGCTCAGTTGGGAGTGGCAAGACAGCTACGCCACCATCCAAGGTGGGGAAGGGCATGAAAAAGAAAGGAAAGTCGCTGCCAACCTGCACGGCGGACAAGACTGCCACTGGCACCGCCAAATGCACCGCTGCCACGGCCACTGCCCCCAGCACTCAAGACACTAAGCCCTTCAACAGCACAGCAGACACTGTGCCCTTCAGCAGCACCGAGGTCAGTGAGCCCGCCACCAGCCCCGCCGCTCATGACACCGCCGCCAGCACCGAGGTCAGTGAGCTCGCCACCAGCTCCGCCGCTCATAACAACGCTGCCAGCACCGAGGTCAGTGAGTCCCCCACCAGCACCGCCGCTCATGACACCGCCTCCAGCACCGAGGTCAGTGAGCCCGCCACCAGCACGGCCGCTCATGACACCACCGCCAGCACCGAGGTCAGTGAGCCCCCCAGCAGCACCACTGCCCAATGACCGCCGCAAGCACCACCGCTACTGAGCCCGCCGCCAGCACCGCCAGCGGACACGCCATACCCTGAGTCAGTGGCACTACCGCAGACATAGCTGACATCCCCAGTGGTCATTCGTATGAGGCTGGTGTTCAGTTCCAGTGGCCTGGGCAGCTTCCTTGTTGCCCCACCGTCAGTGGAGTATCACATCCACTACCTCAGTCCTTGGCAGGATGAAGCACTCTGGGCACAAAGCCCCCTCCAGAACCAGTGGAGTATCACATCCACTACCTCAGTCCTTGGCAGGATGAAGCACTCTGGGCACAAAGCCCCCTCCCGAACCGGTGGAGAAAGGCATCCTCTACCTCAGTCCTTGGCAGGATGAAGCACTCTGGGCACAAAGCCCCCTCCAGAACCAGTGGAGTATCATATCCACTACCTCAGTCCTTGGTAGGATGAAGCACTTTGGGCACAAAGCCCCCTCCAGAACCGGTGGAGAAAGGCATCCACTACTTCAGTCCTTGGCAGGATGAAGCACTCTGGGCACAAAGCCCCCTCCAGAACCAGTGGAGTATCACATCCACTACCTCAGTCCTTGGCAGGATGAAGCACTCTGGGTACAAAGCCCCCTCCGGAACCAGTGGAGTATCACATCCACTACCTCAGTCCTTGGCAGGATGAAGCACTCTGAGCACAAAGCCCCCTCCAGAACCAGTGGGAAAAGGCATCCACAACCTCATTCCTTGGCAGGATGAAGCACTCTGGTCAGAAAGCCCCCTACAGTACCAGTGGAGAAAGGCATCCACTGCCTCAGTCCTTGGCAGGATGAAGCACTCTGGGCACAAAGCCCCCTCCAGAACCAGTGGAGAAAGGCATCCACTACCTCAGTCCTTGGCAGGATGAAGCACTCTGGGCATTAAGCCCCCTCCAGAACCACTGGAGACTGTTATCCACTTGAGAGACTGTGGCTTTGCACTCCCCAGGATAAAGCAGTGGGCAAACCACCCACTGGAGAGACTTGAGAGACTGTGGCTTTGCACTCCCCAGGATAAAGCAGTGGGCAAACCACCCACTGGAGAGACTTGAGAGACTGTGGCTTTGCACTCCCCAGGATAAAGCAGTGGGCAAACCACCCACGGGAGAGACTTGAGAGACTGTGGCTCTGCACTCCCCAGGATAAAGCAGTGGGCAACCCACCCACTGGAGAGACTTGAGAGACTGTGGCTTTGCACTCCCCAGGATACCTCAATGGACATGGAGCCCCCTTGTGGAGCTGGCGGTGTGCACCCATCCGTCTGAGGTGCCCCCCTTACCTTCGCCCTGAGGTACCTGTTTTATTTCGATCTGATGATCTTGCAGTGTTCTCTGCGTTTGGATCGGGTATCTTGTGTGGGCCTCGCCCATGCATTTTGGGCCCAGTGGTCCACAGACTATATTGGTGCAGTACCTGGACTTGAATTCTTGGTGTACATATTTGTTAATAGTGTATATACATTTTTGAGTAATGGATTTTTCTTGATTACATTTGTTCAAATCATTTCCTTTTGTCTTTGCGTTCTTCCAGGAGAGGTTGGGTGGGGAAATGTAATGTTTCAGCATGTATTTGTGTGTGTGTTGTTGTGGGTGAGGGTGGGGGTGTTGCGTGTTGCGTGTGTGTGTCACTCTCTTTATCCCTCCCCCCTCCCCTGTGTTGTAGGTGCAGTACTCACCGTGGTCGTCGCCGCCATCGGTCGTCCTCCTGGTAGAGGAGCAGGAAGACAATCGCAGGGAGTATTTGGAGTTCCGGCTCCATGGCATCCTGGTTCCTCGTGGGGTGTGTAGAGGTGAGTGTTTTCCCTTCCAAGTCCTGTTTCCGCTATGTTTTTGTTCGCATTGAATCCTCCCCAGAAAAGGTGGCAGATTGGCCTGTCATCATAGTGTGGGTGGTACATTGTCTTCCACCTGTCTGTTGGCGGTGACCGCCAAGCTGTTTGTTTGTACCGCCGTGGCAGTCGGAGTTTTAAAGTGGCTGTCTCTGTTGGCTTTTTCCGCCATGGTGGTGATTCCATTTTTTTTTCCGCCAGCCTGTTGGCGGTCTTACCGCCGCTTCACCAACGACCGCCAGGGTTGTAATGAGGGCCTTTGCCTGTGTCGATGGTGGGAGAGGGAACAGTAGCTGACGGTGGAGCTCCAGACACCCTTCCTGTTGTGCAGATTTAGATGTGCCTTACTGCCAAGAAAAAAGTAGTAGTCCGACTCCTATGTCTGAGTTGGTACATTGGGAAAAAGGGGGGAACTCACCTTTGTCCCATATTCCACCCCGCCTGTGACTGGACAACACCTGCCGTCACTGCTGCTACTGACCCAGAAGGAAACACAACCCCTCTGATACTGGACTTGAAGGAAGGGATGCTGTATTGCCAGGCCATGTACGGTGGGCACTGCATGTTAGGTTGGGGCCACTGCAGGCATATACAAAATACAGTAATTTTTTATAATTACTGTGACATTTATATAATGGAGGCTGCAGCTCAGCTGTGCAGCAGACGTGTACAGCGGGTGTGCTGCTGACGCACCAAAGGCAAGACCATCGGCACCCATCCGTGTTTGGACAGCGCCAGGACCCCTAGTCCTCTCACCAGCCACTACTACTTCACCAAGGAGCTCCAGGCCCTGAATTACTGACAACCCATCAACAGCTGCTTCACGGCCTCCTCACACTCAACCAAAGGACTCTTCACCTGCCTACACTGCTGTTTCTCCTGCAATAGGGGCCCATCTCCGCATACTAAGGCCTGCACTGCACCCATACAAAAGACTATGAACAACCAAGCACCACTCCAGTGCATTCTGCTAAACGCCCACTCCTTATGCGCACACAAAAATCTGGAACACCATCACCTCCCACGACCTGGGCATCACCTTCATCACCGAAACATGGCTAACACCCTCCTCAAACCCTTACATTTCCGCTGCCACCTTTGACGGCTACAATATGATACACTGATTCTGCACCAACATACATAGTGGGGGCATCGCCATCATCTTCAAGGAAACCATCCAATGCATCATCACAAGGACGACCCAATGCACCTCATAGAGCACTTCAATTTCCGACTCCAGACCAATGCCAACACCATGATGCGAGGCACCCTTGCATACAGACCACCAGGACCACAACAATCCTTTTGTGACACCATCGTTAACCTCATCAACCCCCTCACCATCAACTCCCTCCACCATGACCTACTCTGCGATCTCATCTTAACAACACCAACTCCACTTTCCTCATAGAGAACCTCAGCAACATCATCCTCACCCAACTGGTCACCAAACCCATGCACAAAGCCGGACACACACTGGACGCCATCTTCACTTCTAGTGACAGAATCAATTTCACCCACATGACTGAACTCACCCGGACCGACCATGTCATCATCCACTTTACCATCTCCATTTCTCAGTGCACCACCTCCAAGCACATCAGCACTCTCCACCTAAGCTGGGACTCGGTAACCAAGAAATGTGGGCACAGGCCCTAGGCACTGCACAACCCAAGCCCACGGCAAATTCTACAGGAGGTCCAAAACTTAATCACCTGGATCACCATATCTGTTGATAGAGTTGCCCCAATGAAACCAGCTAAAACCAACAACACCTCCAAGCCAGGGAGATGGTACACTCTGGAGCTCAGAAACTGCAAAAGTGACTACCAATGACTAGAGAGACAATGGCATGTGACCAAGGACCCCTCTGACAGAGCTGCCCACAGGGCAGCCCGCAACAACTACCACCACCACATCAAGGCAGCAAAAAGAGCAGCAATCACTGCCCAGATCAACACCACAGCCAACCACACAAAAGAACTCTTCAGAATCATCAAGGATTTCTCTAACCGTATAGCCACTGAGACCACCATCCACCCATCCCAGGAACTCAGCAACATCCTCTCAGACTACTTCCACAGCAAGATTGACACCATATACAACAATTTCAAACCCCAGCCCTCTACCTCCTGCCTAGATAACATCTCTCAAGCAGTGAACACTAGCCACATGATAACCTCCTGATTACCACACAGACCTCCGCAGCCATCATGTGATCCATCAATTCAGGAGCACACACCTACCCCTGCCCCCACTGGCTTTTCCACCTCCTAGCCAACACTATTAGCACGGAACTAAGCCGCATCCTTAACACCTCCATCTCCACAGGATTCCCGGACAAATGGAAGCATGCAGAGGTCAGACCCCGCCTAAAGAAACCCTCTGCTGACCCCAGTGACCTCAAAAGCTACAGATCGATCTCCCTGCTCCCCTTTCCAGCCAAAGTTCTTGTGAAAGCCATCAACCAACAGCTCACCAACTACCTAAAAAAAAAACACCTTCTTGACTCCTCACAATCAGGATTCCGGGACAACCACAGCACAGAGACTGCACTGATCGCCGCCATGGACAACATCAGGACCATCCTGGACTGAGGAGAGTCAGCAGCGCTGATCCTTCTGGACCTCTCTGCAGTGCTCGATACGGTCTCCCACCATACTCTCTTCAACAGACTTCACAACATAGGCATTAAACAAAAGGCCCTTAAGATGGTTGCCTCTTTCCTCGCAGGCCGCATGCAGAGCATCCGCCTTCCTCCCTTCACTTCTTCTCCCAAGAACATCATCTGCCACCGTACCCCAAGGATTCTCCCTTACCCCAACCATGTTCAACATCTACATGACCCCCCCTGGCAGACATCATCTGATCCTACGGACTCAATATAGTCTCCTATGAAGATGACACTCAACTAATCCTCTCACACACAAGACTCCCACTATACCAAAGCCAAATTCCATAATATCATGACCAAATTAACAATATGGATGAAAAACAGCTGCCTCAAACTAAACACTGACCAATTGGAAGTCCTGATCTTCAAGAAGAACACCTCTGTGCGGACCAACACCCTTTCCAGCAGACCACACACAAAACCTCTGAATCATCCTTGATTGCCAACTATCCATGAACCAACATGTAAACTCAGTCGCCTCCTCCTGCTTTCACATCCTCTGTATGCTCCACTAAATCTTCAAATGTACACCTACCGACCCCAGAAAGACAATAATGCATGCCCTGGTTACCAGCCGTCTTCACTATGGCAATGCTCTCTACGCCGGAGTGTCCTCCCATCTACTTAAAAGACTCCAGACTCCACATAACACTGCTGCCAGACTCATCCTCAACCTCCCCAAGCACTCAAGCATCACCCAACACCTTAGGAACCTCCACTGGCCCCCCTCCAGAAGAGATGCCAATTAGAAATCCTCACACTTGCTTACCTAGGGCCATCCTAGATCAACCATCAACTGAGCTTCTACGTCCCAGCAAGACAACTTTGCTCTGCCTCTCTATACCTCACACACACATGCCACTTCTTCTCCTACACAACAGCCAGGTCGTGGAACAGCCTGCACCTCCACCCCTGAACAGCTCCCTCCCTGGAAAACTTCAGAAGGAGACTCAAAATGTGGCATTTCAACAGTACATAATGGTATCATGGCACAACATGCATATCACACACATGCAAAACTGTTATTGTGATGTTATCATTCATTGTAAAATGAATGCTGGCACCACAATTAAGGTACAGTCACACTGGACAATGGTGTCCATGTGTGCACATTGCCTGGGTACCTGTGCAGGTAGGTCTGTGCTATCTGTTGTGCATGTGTGTCTGTATGCATATATGTGTATGTACGCATGTGTGTGTGTTTGTGTGTGGATTGGCTGGTTGAGGTGGAGGGAGCAGGAGTGGGTGGTGTGGTTGTGTCTGTATGTGTGTCACTTGCATGCGGGACCAATGTTGTTGTGTATGTTGTGTTGCCGTGTGACTCACTCAGGTGACTGTGGCTGTGTTGCAGACATTGTACTGCTGTGTGTAGCTGTGCTTGAGTGTGAGTGTGTTTGTGTAGCTCAGTGTGTAGTTGTGTTGGTTGTTGTGGCTGTGTTGTGTGTGGGTCCAATGTCAATGGTTTATGTATGCATGATGTATGTCAATGTGTGCTTTCTGCATGTACAGGATGCTTTGTGTTGGAATGGCAATGGGTTAATTTGTTTATGTGGTGTGTTGTGTATTGTGTAGTGCAGAGGGACACATATGGCTAAAGGACAGTATGTGTGTGATAATTACCTCTATTCTGAAGCCCCTGCCATCATACGAAGTCCATTGAGTCCCACCTCCATTTCCCTCTGTCAGCAATCCGTTGCCAGTCAATCCACTTGCAGAACTGTGGCATCTAAATATAACAGGTTGAACACTGACAGTCTTTTCGGATCTGCCATCAATGAAGCTTGGCGGGAAAACTGGCAAGGTCTGAATCAGGCCCGTAGTCTTAAAAATCATATTTACAGTTGAAATCCAAGTTTTGATACCTGTACTGGGATAGTAAGTTTGTAAAAATCTATTTTGTGCTACCTGGGCCAAAATTGTCTTACAACGAGTGTTATCCTACCCCCTTGCCCCAACAAACCACGCACACAACCTCTGCATCATCCTGGACTCATCGCTCACCATGATCAGTCAAGTCAACTCATTCACATTCTCCTGTTTTAACACATTCTGACTTCTCCGGAAGATATACAAATGGATCCGAAAGGACTGCCACAAAACCATAACTCATGCCCTGGTACCTGCAGACTCAACTATGACAATGCCCTCTACGCCGGTACCACAGAGAAAAACATCAAGAAAGTACTGCACATCCAAAATGCCTCCGCCAGAATCATCCTGGACATTCCCCGCAGCGAACATATTTCAATCACCTAAGAGACCTGCACTGGTGCCCTATTGAGAAGAGAATTAACTTCAAGCTCCTCGTCCACGCTTACAAGGCCCGCCATGATATAGGACTCACCTACTTAATTCAACGCATTACCTTTTACTCCCCTACCAGACCTCTCCACTCCACTCAACAAGCAATAACCACCATACCTCGCATACAGAAGACCTCAGCTGGTGGGAGAAACTTCGTCTACCTCACGGCAAAGAGCTGGAATACCCTACACCTGCACCTCTGGCAGTCACCTTCGCTTCCCCAATATAAGAAGGACCTTAAATCCTTGCTCTTTGATTGAAGCTCAGAGGACAAACGCCTTGAGTCGCTTAGGGGAGAGTAGCTGCGCTTTATAAATGCTGATTTGATTTTGATTTGTTATTCACCACCTCTAGAAAGGCCAATATTTACTCCTTACCGGACATGCAGAGGACAATAGCCTTGTCTCTTGATATAGGAAGGTAGAAATGTTGTCAACAACTGGCCACTTACCAGAAACTACCGACCTAGAAAGGGTAGAAGACAGCTGGTAGAACATAGAACAGCCTTAACACCCCTTCTTTTGATTCAGTGCTCAGAAATTGTGTTGTCGGTATCCGCTCCCATTCATTCCGAGAACCTCCTCAACCCTTTGGCTTGAAACACAGCAAGAGGGACAGACAGAGGGGAGATGAGCTCATCTGTATAAAGTGGAATGACTAATTGGAGCTCCTCCAGAGAAAAACCATATTGAATGTAGGTCTTCTGAGAATTTTTACTGTAACTGAAGAGTACGTGCTGCAAAATCAGGGAGGCATAGGAAGAAAAATAAACAGGATGGGATAGCGACAATTACTCAATTACTGGATACAATTGGTACCACACCATCATCTTCGCAGACATTCCTGGATCCATGAATATTACACCTGAAGAACAAGGCCCTTCTGGAAGAAACAAAACTTCTGAGTCCTGACTTCCGCTTGGCACCCAGGGTCTGGAACTGCTCCCAAAATGTCACGTGGCTGTACGCCTGTTTGCTTGCACTGGGAAACAGTAGAAGGATCTCTGATTCCAACAAGATTCAGTTGATCACAGACAGAGGACTGGACCCTAAGGTATCTCAGGCTGGATAGAGATTTAACGCAAAAGCGATACAACCTTACAAAATACAATTGTATTTTGTAAGGTTGCGCCACGTTTGCGTCAAACAATGATGCAAATTCAGCGCTAAAAAAGAATAAATATGGGCCTCAGTGCATAAAAACCTCCATTGAGGACCTGCAGACTCCAGGTGTAATTAAAAGGACCTTTTGAAGCAGATGAGGAAACATGGGATTGAAAAGTATTTATACCTCTTGAAGACCAGGACAAGATGATAAGCCTTCCAAGAGAAGATAGCTCAAGGCTGGCATGCAAACTAGGTTTGTCCCACTCAGAGCTTTTTGCTGTACTGAAAAGTGGTCCAACAGAAACATGTAGTGAAGGTGTCAGGAATCATGAAGGTCCGCTTAGCTATAGCTTTCAGTTTTGCCCCACTGGAGTTTTTGGAGAACAAAAAAAATGTGGCACGTTCCAAAGTTAAAACCTTGGCTTGTGGTGGGCAAGTAAATCCATCCCTGCAACAAAGCGACCCTGACAGCCACAAAATCTAGATTTGTCTCACTCTAATCTTTTGACTCTAAAATCAGTAGCTTCAGTGAGAGTTTCATGATTGCATACCCAACTTCAAGGGACTCAATCAATAGCAGAGTTGTACTTTGCCCATACAAAGGATTTTGCCTCTTATTTCAGAGATTACGTTCTATGAGAAGAGTTTTGACTTGGAAAACAAGCTTGGGGCATCTCACACCTGCTCAATTGCAGTTAGCCTGAGTCAAACATGAACTGTTATTTATCTAGATGTCTTTCAACTTAAGACATATCTCTGGTGCTCTTTATCAAATTTAAATAAATTAGGCCCTCATTACGACCCTGGCAGTCAGTGATAAAGTGGCAAAAATACCGCCAATAGGCTGGTGGTAACGACCGCCAAATTATAACTATGGCGGAAAGATCTCCGAAAGACAGCCGATGTACCCCACCGACCGCCAGGGCGGAAACAACAGGCACCACGGCGGTAGGCGCCTACAGCCAGACGGAAGTCAAAGCTCCGCCCAGCATATTATGACCAGACATTCCGACACCTTTTCTGGGGCGGTACCAACGACATCAAAAGCCTGGCAGAAACAGAGCTCAGAAGGGAAATGCTCTCCATTGGAGACACAGGGAACAACCATGCTGCCATGGAACCCGAGCTGCATGTCTTCCCAATGATCTTCTACGTTCTGCTCCACCACAAACACCAAGGCTGGCGAAGATGACGACGGTGATTACAGCAGCCTAGCACACAAGGAAGGGGGGGAGGAAAACAAGAGTGACACACACATGCACAACACACAGGCCACACACACACACCATACACAGAACCAGATGCATTATTAAAACAATTCTATCCCGTAACTCAGCTGAATAATGCAAAGACAAAACGATTTTGCAAAAGTGAAAGAAATGAGATCAACACAGTATGAAAAATAAGTTAGGCAAGATAATATATATATATATATATATATATATATATATATATATATATATATATATATATGTGTACAGAAAAAGGCACACAGCCCAGTCCACAATGTTTGTAGGCCACACGGCCACAGGTCAAAGTCCAAGGCCACATGTCACCTGCTTCAACACGGAGAGAACACTTCAGGAGCATCAGTTGGTAAATAGGCAGGCACCTCAGGGAGACGGGGGACATGGAGGCACCTCAGCCGGGAGATATCACAAGACCACTGGTTCTGGAGGGGGCAACATGCCCTGTGCTTGATCCTGGGGAGTGATGGGCCACAGTCTGTCGAGTGGGTGTCTTACTCACTGGTTCTGGAGGGGGCAACATGCCCTGAGCTTGGTCCTGGGGAGTGATGGCCATGTGGGTGTCTTCCCCACTGGTTCTGGATGGAGCAACATGCCCTGTGCCCTTGGTCCTGGGGAGTGATTTGCCACAGTCTGTTGAGTGGGTGTCTTGCCCACTAGTTCTGGAAGGGGCAACATGCCCTGTGCTTGATCCTGAGGAGTGCAAGGTCATAGTTTATCAGGTGGGTGTCATACCCACTGGCTTTGGATGGGGGATGCTGCACAGCAACCCATGGAGGCAGGATTACATACCGTCCTCCGGCGGGGAAGGCTGCACAGTGGTGGTGCTGCTGGTGGTGGGTGGCTTCTGCCCATTCTCTGCAACCTCGGACGGCTGCACAGTGGTAGTGGTGCTGCTGGTGGGGGGAGGCTCTGCCCATCCCCTGTAACCTCGGATGGCTGCACAGTGGTGCTGCTGCTGGTGGAGGGTGGCTTCTTCCCATTCCCTGCAACCTCGGACGGCTGCACAGTGGTAGTGGTGCTGCCTGTGGGGGGAGGCTCTGCCCATCCCCTGTAACCTTGGACGGCTGCACAGTGGTGGTGGTGCTGCTGGTGGGTTGAGGCTCCTGCCCATCCCCTGCAACCTTGGATAGCTGCACAACCATGGTTGGTGGTGGGGATTTCGTCAAAGTTCCTGCCCCAGGCCCCTTGGTCTTCCTGCCTGCTAGTGCAGGCTCCTTGGCCTTCCTGGCAGCTGGGGCAGGCTCTTTTTCCTTCTTGCCTGCTGGGCCAGGCTCCTTAGTCTTCCTGACAGCTGGGGCAGGCCAGAACCTAAATCAATCTCTGTTGGGCAACCAATCCAGTGTGAATGCCCTCCAGGAATGCATTAGATTGTTGCATCTGGGCTGCAGCCCCTGGATGGCATTAACAATGGTTGACTGCCCTACAGAGATGGTTCTCAGGAGGTCAATAGCCTCCTCACTCAGGGCAGCAGGGGTAACTGGGGCAGTGCCTGAGGTGCCTGGGGCGAAGGAGATGCCCACCCTCCTGGGTGAGAAGGCACAGGCAACTCGCTGAGGGGCTGCTGGGAGGGCGATGCTGGTATGGGGGTGGCGGATGTCCCTGTTGCTGGGGTGGTCACAGAGTTGTCCGCACCACCAGGGAGCTTCCATCGGAGGAGGTATCTGTGTCAGAACTGTCCCCTCCACTCTCAGCCATGGTGCTCCCCTCACCCTCCGTCCCACTGGTGCCCTCAGCATCGGTTGACTCTGCCACCAGGACCTGTGGGATGCAGCTCCCTCCATCGCCGATGCCTATGCTCCTCTGCCAGATGATGCTAATGCACATAAGGACAGCATAGCAAAACAAAAAGGGGGGAGAGACAAAGGATACACTTGGTCAATGGCTACAAAACACCACCGTTGGTCTACACAGCACCCTCACACACAGGGAACAGGCCTACACAATATGCCATAGCACTACCAGAGAAATAGTTAGCAGCTGAGGCATGGGGAGGGGCACAAACCACAAATGCAGCACACCTAGGACCCTTGGAGCCCTGACCCGTAATGGGTGCCAACGAGCTAGGTGGCCAGATTTTCCCTTCTGAACCCTAGCCACTAGGGAACCTAAACTGCAATGTCAGGTCTGGCCTAGGGGCACCCATTGACACACATCCCCCACCTGGATACCACCCTACCATGCGTAATTTGTAATGATGGGCACTGTACTCACCCCCTTGTGACTGCTGTGATGTAGTCAAGTGCCCATCCAGCTCTGGATAGGCTGCCGCCAGTATGCAGGCCATCAGGGTGGTCAGGGTTCAACGGGCTCCCCTTCCTTGTTGGGAGGCCATCGCCAGCTGGGCCTCTGCGGTCTTCCGTGCCCAGCATCTCAGGTCCTCCCACCGTTTTCCAACAGTGGGTGCTCCATCTGCCATAGACGCCCAGGGTCCGCACCTTCTTGGCGATGGCACGCTATATACCCTTCTTTTGATGGCCGCTGACCTGCAAGGAAATACACACCATTAGACAAATAGTCAAGCCTGTTACACATATGGCCCACCATAGCCGTTTCCATCACCATTGGCACACACATGGCCCAGCACACAACCTATACGCCGCCCAGAGAACATCCAACCACCCCCTTACACGATGCCTTCACACACACCACTCCATGCATTCAGGCCACATGCATAGTGCCCACAGTGTACTCACTTGTTGGTCTGGCGTCCCATACTGCAGACCGCACTGGGATAGGACCCCATCCACCAGACTCTCCAACTCCTCCGAAGTGAAGGCTGGGGCCCTTTCCCTGGTTACACGGGCCATGGTAGGTTCCAGACACAGGTCACAGCAGCACATGCAGTGTAGGTCCTCTCCTGTGGGAGTTCAGGTAGCAAGTGAGGATTGAGATAGAAAATGGCAGTCACGTCCGCGGTGGTGCATACTGTCACCGCCGGCATAGATCACCATTGGCTACTGTACCCCATAGGGCCCAATCCTAACCAATGAGGAGTTGCACTGCGGTTCTCGACCGCCTACCGCAACGGCGCACAACGTCAGAGGAATAACCTCACTTCCACCTGTCCCTTCACACAGGAGAGGGGGACACCATTTCAGGGGGGGGGGGCAGGCCCTGGAAAATTGCTGCATCACTGGTGATATTAGGACATACTGGACAAATTACTTTGACCCATTACAAGTTATGTTGTGGCTCCATTGTTCAGTTTGGGACTGGCTCCTCAATCTTTTGTCCCTTAGATTCCTACCGCTGTGGATGAATAGGAGATGGAGACATACCCCTGTGTACAGACCCCTGGTGGACTTGGCAACACTGGAGGACAGGCACATTATCCTCACCTATAGACTTGACAGGGCCACAATCACAGAGCTGTGTGCCCAATTGGAGCCTAACCTGATATCTGCTATCTGTCACCCCACTGGGGTCCCCCCTCTTGTGCAAGTTCTGTCTGTGCTCCATTTCCTGGCAACTGGTTCTTTCCAAGTGACAGTGGGCTTGGAAGCAGGAATGTCACAGCCAATGTTCTCAATAGTGCTGACAAGAGTGCTATCTGCCCTGATTAAACACATGTGCAGGTACAATGTTTTCCCCCAGGTTGAGGATTCGGCCACAGTGAAGGCCGATTTCTATGCAATGGGACATATCTGCAACATAATTAAGGCGATTGATGGAACACATATTGCATTTGTCACTCCCCGCCAGAATGAACAGGTGTTCAGAAATTGTAAGAGTTTCCACTCTATGAATGTACAGATGGCGTGCTTGGTGGACCAGTACATCTCCCACATCAATGCTAAGTATCCTGGGTTGGTGTGTGATGCCTTTGTCCTGAGGAATAGCAGCATGCCAAATGTGAAGGGCCATCTACAGAGGCACAGGGTGTGGCTAAAACGTGAGCCCTTGTTCCCACCCAGTAGATGTTGGTGTATGGGTATGGTGTGGGCCATATGGGATAGTGTCTGGCTAAATGTTGTCCCTCAAAATGTGCAAGTGGCTCTGGTTACCCCAACCTCTCATGGCTGCTGACCCATGTGAGGAATGCCAGGACAAGGGCAGAAGAACGTTATAATGAGGCCCATGGGTGAACCAGAAGGATAATTGAAAGGACCTTTGGCCTCCTGAAGGCCAAGTTCCGGTGCCTCCATCTGACAGGTGGATCCCTGTGCTACTCACCGAAGAAGGTCTGCCAGATAGTGGTGGCATGCTGCATGTTGCATAACCTGGCCCTCAGACGCCATGTCCCATTCCTGCAGAAGGAGGAGGCTGGAGATGCCCGTGTGGCAGCAGTACATCCTGTGGACAGTGAGGATGAGAAGGCAGAGGATGAGGATGAGGACAACAGAACGTCTGTGATCAGACAATACTTCCAATGACACACAGGTAGGACAGTGTAACTTCATATTTCTATGACATTTGTTTGAATTTCTGTGGCACTGGCATGCTGATATTTCCCACCTCTATGCCCACTTACAGTTCCCTCTGGCAATTCATTTTGCAGATCTTGGTGACCTCACATATACTCCTGTTGTGATCACTGCAGCCAGCTACAAGTCATTAGTCCATCCTCATTTTCTGTACAGTTGATTTGCAATGTTTTTACCTGCTCTATGACTACATAATTGATATACATGACATACTCCAAACTCTTTTTTTTCCAAGGATGTTTATTGAAGTGTTTGAAGATATAGGGGGCAAGTGCAATGGGATGGGGTGATGATGGAGGAAAGTCCAGAGTATTGTTCCAGTGTGTTTGTAGCATAGCTGCATTGTCCAAGGGGACATAGGAAGGGGAGCAATGGCAGTTCAAGGTGGACAGGGTGACTGAGTGGGACACAAGGGTGACAATCAGGAGAGTCTCATTTCCTGACGGGGGTCTTGGCAAGTGTCTTTGGCTTCTGTCTGGAGTGCAGTGAACTTTTGCGGGTGGTTCTCCTTCTGGAGGGGGAGGGGTACTGGTGACCTGTGAGTCCTGTAGCGGGGCCTCCTGGCCACTAGCGGTAGCGGAGGTGGAAGGCTGGTCAGACGTCTAGCTAGTGGCAGGGGCCCACTGTTGTGTGACTGCCTCCCTCATTATATTGGCCATGTCTGCCATCACCCCTGCTATGGAGATCAGGGTGTTGTTGATGGCCTGCAAGTCCTCCCTGATCCCCTGGCACTGTCCCTCCTGCAGCCGCCTATTCTCCTGCACATTGTCCAGGATCTGGCCCATTGTATCCTGGGAATGAAGATAGGCTCCCAGGATCTCTGCAAGTGCCTCCTGGAGAGTCGGTTCACTGGGCCTGTCGTCCCCCTGGTGCACAGCAGTCCTCCCAGTTTCCCTGATGGCCTGTGCCTCTGTCCCATGAACCGTGTGCCCACTGCCACTGACCCCAGGTCCCTGATTGTCTTGGGTATGAGGTGTGCCCTGGGGTCCCTATAGAGGTGGACACACTGCTGATTGACTTGTCCTGGGGACAGAGGTGTGGGTACGCTGGGTGGGTGCTGTGGTGGTGTTTCCTGATGGGGGAGGCTCTGTGGTGGTGTGTGACTGGGCCTTGGTAACCGGCTGTCCAGAGGTCCCTGATTGGCCAGGTAGGTCACCCAGATCCTGAAGACCAGAGTTGCTGTCATCACTATGAGCCTCTTTTGTTTAGCAACTGGATATTGCTGGCACCTCCTCTCGCTGACATTGGCTGGGGTACATGTGGGGATGTAAATGATGTGTTATGGTTTCTGTGTCTGACATATTGTGCATCCGTGGCTTGACCTCTTTGGTTGTATTTGCCCTGGCATCTTTCACTTGTGTAAGTTGGTGTGTGGTGGGATAGTTAGTTCTCTATAGTGTGCATGCTTTAGTGATGAGTGCCCATGCAGGGCTGTGAGTGGGGTCCATGCATTGGTAGAGCATGCAGGGATTGGCATTGGGATGAGTGAGATGTGATGTTGGGGTGTGTGGGAAGTGGTGGAGTGATGGGAGTGAGGGTGAGGGTGGGGTATGTGATGTCATGCAGGTAGGGGGGTAGTAGTAGTAGAGAGTTGACTTACCAGAGTACAGTTCTCCTCCTACACCGGCCAGGCCCTCAGGATTGCCAAGACTTGCTCCTCTCATGCTGTTAGTTGTAGGGGAGGAGGTGGTGGTCCACCACCAGTCCTCTGTACAACGAGCTCATGTCTTACTGCTATGGAACGTACCTTCCCCCGTAGGTCATTCCACCTCTTCCTGATGTCATCCCTAGTTCTTGGGTGCTGTCCCACGGCGTTGACCCTCTCCACGATTCTCTGCCATAGATCCATCTTCCTAGCTATCGATATCTGCTGCACCTGTGCTTCAAATAACTGTGGCTCTACCCTGATCATTTCCTTCACCATGACCTTTAGCTCCTCCTCTGTGAAACGGGGGTGTCTTTGTGGAGTTATGGGTGTTGTGTTTGGTGTGTAGGTGAGGGTGTGTTGGGTAACGTGTTGGGGGTGCATTAGTGGTGTATAGGTGTGAATAGTGTGTGGCTCTAGTTGTGTCTGTGGTCTTGATGTCTCTCTGCTGGCAATGGTTTGGAATGGTAAAGGGTTGTGGGTAATGTGGGTGCATGTTTTATAGTGGTATGGTGTGTGGGTGTGTGGTGTATGTATGGGTGTCAGGTGCATGTTTGAATTGTCCATTGTGGTGTTGTTTTGTGTGTGTACATTTTGAGTTTACCGCCATTGAATGCCCGCTGTAGTGATTCGTGGGTCATAATGTGATGGGCGTAGTTCTTTTGCCGTAACGGTGTGGGTTTTGATACTGCCACTTTATCACTGACCTTTGCTGTGGCGGATTTGTGTCTGTGGCTGTATACTGACGGATTGGTGTGTGTGTGTCATAATATGGTGAACGGATATCCGCTGCGGCGGTGGTACGTTTGCAGCAGTCAGCGTGGCAGTAAGTGGGATTTTACCACCAATGCCATAATGAGGGTCTTAGTGACTTTTTGCTCATAGAGTTTTTCTCTACTTTTCTAAACTGCTTTGGGAATTTTACTGTGCTACTCTCTTTACTTTAAACTTGATTGCACTACTTGAACTTTTCACAAATTTCTTTAGGAAATTGTCTGCTGCCAATGCCATAGCCACTACGTTTTGAACAGTGCTTCTGTGAGACTTAGCAAGGTATGTTTATTACCTTTATAATCCCCCTTTCCCAAATTAATAACACCTACAATAACAGATGACACCACATTGGTAGCTACTGCATCATTTACACAGCGACCCCAATGGTACTAATGTTCAGGGACATTATCACTGCTTCCCAGGAAACTGCTTCTGAGTCAGCAAAAGAACCTACAGATAACAAATCTGGGAAGCGGGTATATAGGTGCACCCTGAGAAGAGTCAGCTCAAAAGAGAGTGGATAAAGTCACCTAGTGCACACAGAGATGCACACAAGTGAGGAATTGCACTTGTACAATATTTGTATAACAGCAACAGATGTCAGATACCTCAACAGATGTAGAAAGGCACTCCATGGTAGCAGAGGGCAAAAACCCCATCCCAGGTAAGCAGGGTAAGTATTTTAATTTGTTTTTAAAGTACCATCAGGAGCCCTAACTTGGGGCCCCTGCACAGCACAGGGTGCAATGGCTATGCTCAGGGGACATTTGTCCCCTGTGCTGGTCCTTGGGGTGGTGGGTATGACTCCTGTCTTTCCTAAGACAGGAGTCATGTTTTAGGTGTTTGTGAGCCAGGAAATGGTGCTAGTCTGGTTAGAGGCATTTTGATTGCCTCCTACCAGGCTACCGTCATTTTCTGATGCACAACCCCCTCCTTCCCTACTGTCACCCTTATCTGGCTAGCGTCTTTCTTAAAGATGCTAGCTCAAGTTTAGCACCGGCTTGTGCCATTCAATAAATGCAGCGCCCGACTGGTGTTGTTAAATTATGCAAGCCAGCGCTAAACATTTTGCCGCAAAACTTTGTTGGCACAGTTTTGCGGCAAGAAGCATAAATACGGGCCTCGGTTTGAAGGCAGGTCAGAGACTTGAGCGCCAATAGAATCTGATCCCATTCAGAGCATTAAGAAAGTAGTGGTCATGGGGCACTGGGCAAGGTTGGCTCAAATATTTGTAAGCCAACCTCAGATAATGCCAGTCCTATGCCTCCAACCAATGATGTCAGGATGGGAATGCATAGGCCTGGCAGCTGATGCAGTAAACTTTTAATCTGGTTTGTTGACTGCCACACTTGTGAAGGACCAAGAGTTCCTTAAAATCCCCAAAAAACTGTAGTAGTGCCTACTATAAGCCAGTGTCACAAATTAAGCATTGTTTAAATGCATCACAAAAGAGTATCCGTTGCATATCGCACTTGAAATTAAATATTAAACAGTCTGTTTGTGTAGAAAATTCACACTCTTAATGAAGATGTGCTTCATTACAGCATTTTCAATAGTACATGCTATTTATTTATTTAGTAAGTGACTACGAATCAAAAACTATCCTCATAACAGTTGTAACATAATTTTAGAATAAAATTGTACAAAACCACATCACAGTGTTGTCAGTGTGATCAGTATGGATAGTATTGGGTACAGGGATAGAAAGGGAACCCGTACTGCAGAACCTAAATGGTGAATATTAAAAAACACAAATACATATATATTGGGGAACTCATAAATCAGAGTAATGCACTTTAAACCTCAGATCAAAGTCTAGGCAAGGAGATGACAATGTAAATAACTATTACAGAAACCATAGTCAGCAATGCAAAGTTAGCCCACCAGCAGGTCATCTAGCTACAAAAACACTGAAAGTGAAAGTTGGTAATCGGTAGTGTAAAAATTGAACAAGCATTAGTAAAGCCAATTGGTTAGCAATGGACTACCAGCCTTTTGGGTTTGTCGATTATTGTTTTTTTAATCACTGTTTTTGTAAAAAGATAGTGCTGGAGGAGCTTTCAGGCACTTCTTTGTTCTCAATAAGAACGCATTACAACAGTAGTCACTGGCACTGAAGAGAACGTACTTCTGTGTATGGATGTGCTACTTTTGAAAGGGCAGAATGTCGTCACTCATAGTGAAATTAGCCATTGGTTGAAATGGCCTGACCGATTGCCCCATGCTGTATGCTGAAGGGGACAGAAATAAATTGTGAATGACACAACAGACCAATGGATGAGGAGGGCTGAATAGAAGCCACTATACAAACAGAGATCTGATATTAGTTAGATGATTTCCAGTGGAATCAAGGTAGAAGGAAATATTCAGTATAAGTTAAGTGCATAAGAAAGTAACATATTGGGCACTTCGGTACAAATGAAGCAAAAAGAGAAAAGCTAAATTGTTTATTTTTCACAGAAAGTCAGTTTAAAGAATGACCCAGTATTATTAATTTTTCATGTAAGGCAGTAGACCAATAAAATTTGATGCACTGCCTTGCGAAGGGGGAAAGCTGAGAAGGGAGCCATGTCTACTGAGTCTAGCCTGCTGCTGATTTCAACTCCTGTGTTGGTGCTCTACATTGTTGCTTTGCATGATGAACAGCCTTGCAGGAGTCTATGCGTGCTGTCTAGTATAGGTTTCGTACTAGAAACCTATCTCTTCAGTACATATTCCTGTGCCTTGGTAAAGATAGAAGGATCCCTCACAGTGAGGGCCTTACTTACTGTGTTTTGGTACAGGGCAGCGCCACAAGGCTTTGTTGCTGCACTGCCCTGTATCAAAAAGAAAAAGCAGGAATGTGCAGTATTAATGAAGTAAAAGACATTCCTGTCTTTTCTGCCTGCGTCAGTGCACAAATTGGTGTCTAGCACCAATGCAGGCACCCTTGTACCATGACACAAGGGTGTCCGCATTGTTGGCGCAATTGTTTTTGTGCAGGAAGGTGCACCTTCCTGCACGAAAACAATCAATGGAGGCATTTTCTCTTTCTATGTGTGCTGCAAAATGGAGGCATAGGCATTTGACGCCATCCCAGTTTTACACCATGTTGTAATTCTGGGAATGAGTCAAATGCCATGGGTGTTACGTGCGAACATTTACGGAAACGCCCATGGAACGCCTTTCTATCGCAGTGTAACGAAACGCAGTCACTTGTGCTGCATTTTCTCACTCCACATCTACAAGGCCATGAAAAGCCAATGAGGGTAGCTTCACCTGGCCTTGTAGATATGGTTCTGCAGTGTGCGCCCCCGGAACATCACTAAAAAATGACGGTGGCGCACAGAGGTTTGTAAATAAGCCCCTGGATGTGTACTATGAACATTAGCACAATTGTAATATGTGGGTTGTTTGGCAAATGAAAACCTTTCTCCATGTTAGCACATACTTCAAAGAGCCGCTAGCTTTTGATGTAAGGTTGGCCTGGCTATCTTTGTAGATCAGGCTTTGCGTCAAAACCTATAGGTGCCCTGATCCACCCCTGTAACATCCAGAACTAATCCCTTGACACAAAGCAAGCAAAGCAGTGTAAAGTGCTTTATGCACAGAAACAACTGAGCATTTCAAGCACAAAATACATTTTTCACTCAAACTTAAGGACAGGCAACCTCTCAGACATAGCCTGCATGAGCCTTGTAAAGAATTCAAGTTCCAAAAACATCTGCTTGGAGTGCCCAAAGGCAATCACAAGCAAAAAGAACAGATGATGGACGCAATGTTAAACAAATCAAACATTCACCCCCAGTTACAGATCTGGGTTTAATTTGCTCACCACACTACCCCAGTTTGAACCGTGGAATATGCAAATCAATCTTGCCACTGCTCCTATATGAACAGTCCAGCTTGAACTGCCAGGCCAGGTCCTTCTTGGACCAGACACAAGCATCCTGGGACTGATTTTGGGATAAAACCCCTCATCAGCCATGCTAGTTTAAGTCCAGTGGCACAGATAGCATGGGACCCAAGTCTTGGCATATCTTTCCTTCTTAGGGTGACAAAAGCAAATAGAACAGATGATCGACGGAATGCTGAACAAATCAAACATTCATCCCCAGTCACATGTCTGGGTTTAATCCTTTTTTGTTTTTGCTCTCATAGTCACCCCAGTTTGGACCCAGCCATATGCAAATCAGACTAGACCCTGCTCCCCATGGAAACAGTACAGCCCGAAATGCCAGGCCAGGTCCTCCATAGACTGGAAATAATCATCCTGGGACCGGTTTCAAAGTATGACCCCTCATCAGCCATGAGAGCTTGAATCCAGCTGCAGAGTGAGCACGGGACCCACGTCTGGGTATACCCTTCCCAGTTGGAGTGACAAAAGCAAAAAGAACAAATGATGGACGGAATATTGAACAAATCAAACTGTCATCCCCAATCACAGATCCAGGTTTAATCCTTTGTTATTTTGCTTACCACACCACTGCAGTTTGAACTCAGTCATATGCAAATCAGTCTAAACCCTGCTTTCCATGGGAATAGTCCAGGCCACACTGCCAGTCCATGTCCTCATGGACCAGAAACAAGCATCTAGGACCCCGTTTCAGGGTATCATCCCTTATATGCCAGGCTAGTTAACAATTAGTGGCACCGTGAGCACTGGACCCAAGTCTAGGCATACCCTTCCCACTTAGGGTGACAAAAGGAAAAGGAAGAGATGATGAATGGAATGCTTAACAAATCAAACAGTAACCATTAGTCATACATCTAGCAATTAATCATCATTTGTTTTGCCCACCAGGCCACCCCAGTGTAGACCCAGCCATATGCAAATCAGTCTTGACCCTGCTCCCCATGGGAAATGTCCAGCCCGAACTGCCAGACCAGCTCCTCTCTAAACCAGAAGCAAGCATCCGGGGACCGGTTTAGGGGAATCATCCTTCATCAGCCAGCCTACCATGAATCCAATGGCATCTTGAGCATGGGACCCACGTGTGGGCATACCTTTCCCACTCAGTGCAACAAAAGCAAAAAGAACAGATGAATTACCAGAATGCTGATGTTGGACTTTTTCTCTTTTGCTGGGTCATCCCCAATCTTTTTGCCTCCTTCCTCCTATTTTTTCTGACCTTTTTTGTTGGCTTTAGGACTTTGAGCACTTTACCACTGCTAAACAGTGCTAAAGTGCATATGCTCTCTGTGTAAATTTTATTGTTGATTGGCTTTCCATGATTGGCATATTTGATTTACTTGTAAGTCCCTAGTAAAGTGCTCTAGAGGTGCCTAGGGCCTATAAATCAAATGCTACTAGTGGGCCTGCAGCACTGGTTGTGCCGCCCACCTTAGTAGCCCTGTAATCATGGCTCAGACCTGCAACTGTAGTGTCTGTGTGTGCACTTTTAAACTGCCAATTCAACTTGGCAAGTGTACACACTTGCCAGGCCTAAACCTTCCCTTTTCTTACATGTACGACACTCCTAAGGTAGGCCCTAGATAGCCCCATGGGCAGGGTGCAGTGTATGTTTAAGGTGGGACATATACTAATGTGTTTTATATGTTCTGACAGTGAAATATTGCCAAACTTGTTTTTCACTGTTGCAAGGCCTATTTCTCTTGTAGGTTAACATGGGGGCTGCTTTAAATATTAATAAAGTACAGATTCCCTTGGGGAGCAGATAGAAATGTGGAGTTTAGGGTCTCTGAGCTCACAATTAAAAAATACATCTTTTAGTGAAGTTGGTTTTTAGATTGTGTGTTGGAAAATGCCACTTTTAGAAAGTAGGCATTTTCTTATTTAAACCTTTCTGTGACTCTGCCTGTTTGTGGATTCCCTGTGTGGGTCAGTTTGACAGTTGGGCTGTTTGCACCTCTCTCCAGACAGTGACACAAAGGAAGTTGGGGTGTAGCCTGCATATCCTGATGAGCCATCTGTGCTAGGAGGAAGGGGAGGGGTGGTCACTCACACCTGAAAGGGCTGTGCCTGCCCTCACACAATGCAGTCTCTAATCCCTGGTGTGTGTCTGGGGCCTGGCCTGGGCAAGGCAGGATCTTCCAAACAAGAGAGACTTTCCTTTGAAGTAGGCCTACTTCAAAGACAGAAAGGACTATAAGAAGAGGACCCAAAACCCCTGAAAATTAGATCACTTCTGGAATCAAGAGGAACCCCTGCCAAGGAGAAGAGCTGAAGAGCTGAGGAGAAGTGCTGCCCTGTCTGTGACTGTGCTTTGTGGAGCTATCCTGCAGTTGCTGCTTCTGCCTGTGAAAGGGGACAACAACTTTGTTGTGCATACCTGCTTGTGAAGAATCTCCATGGGCTTGAACTGAGCTTGTCTCCTGTTGTTGAAGTCTCAGGGCCATCAAATACTTCCTCTGCCAGCACCTTGACTCTCTGCTGAGACTCCTTCCCTCCCAAGTGGTGCCCTACCCAGTTTCTGGATCCTTGAAAGGTGAAGCTGGCAGACAAAGACTGAAAATCCAAACACAGACCGTTGTGCGGTGTAATTTTCGATGCACCATCCGTGGCGCGGCTGATAAACACCACGCTACCGGCATCGTGGCTGAAATCAATGCTCCACCCACATCGCAGCTGGAAGATCGATGCAATGTGGCTGGAGAAACAACACGCCACGCCCGGTAACAGAGACTGATAATGACGCAAACTCCACGCAGCACCGTTTTGTGATACAGTGCGAACAGATTTTCAATGCAACATCACTAGGTGTGGAAAAACAACACAAAGCCTGCCCGGACCCGAGGTGCCTGTCTGGATCGACGCATCGCTCTCTTGCGGGAGGCAAGAAGTGACGCACACCAACCCGACCGGAGGAAGAATGACGCACAGTCTCGCTTGCAAGTGAGGAATTGACACATCACTGGCCTTTTCCGATGCACATTCGCCTGTGTGGTGTTATTTTGACGCTAACCAGGTACTTTTTATGTTAGCAATGTTCTCACTGTTTTCTAAAGGATTTAAGATTCTTATTCTTTGAAAATTCATAATTTGACTTGTGTATGTTGGGTTTTTGTCATTTTGGTCTTGTTTTGTTTAGATACATACCCTCTATTTTACTAAACCTGTGTTGTGTTATTTTGTAGTGTTTTCACTGAATTACTTTGTGTGCTGGTACAAATACTTTACACATTGCTTCTGAAGTTAAGCCTGCCTGCTCGTGCCAAGCTACCAAGGGAGTGAGTGGGGGTTAACTGAGGGTGATTCTCTCTTACCCTGATTAGAGTGAGAGTCCTTGCTTGGACAGGGGACAACCTGACTGCCAACTAAAGACCCCATTTTTAACAGATGAACAAATCAAACATTCACTCCAGTCACAGATCTGGGTTGAATCAATTTTTTTTTGTTCATCCACGCTACCCCTGTTTAGACCCAGTCATATGCAAGTCAGTCTTGAACCTGCTCCCCATGGGAACAGTACAGCCAGAACTGCCAATCCAGATCCTCCCTTGACTGGACCAAGCATCATGGAACTAGTTTCAGGGGATCACCTTAATTAATCATGCTAGCTTGCATACAGTTGCAAAGGGAGCATGGGACCCACATCTCGGCTTACCCTTCCCACTTAGGGTGAAAAAAGCAAAAAGGACGGATGATTGATGGAATGCTGAGCAATTCAAACATTCATCCCCAGTCACAGATCTGGATTTAATCCATTGTTTTTTTTTTGCTCAACACGCCATCCCAGTTTGGACCCAGCTTAGGTAAATCAATTTTGACCCTGCTCCCCGTGGGAACAGTCGAGCCTGTTCTGCCAAGCCAAGCCCTTCCTAGATCAGTTTTGAGATGTCACCCCTCATCAGCATGTCTAGCTTAAACGCAGTGGCACAGTGAGCACAGGACCCATGTCTGAGTTTAGCTTTCCCTCCTAGCCTGGTAGTTCGGGCAGGACTGTTCCCATGGGGAGTAGAGTCAAGACTGATTTGTATATGGCTGGGTTGAAATTGGAATGGCGGGGTGAGGAACAAAATGGTGGATTTAGGCCCAGATCCATGACTGGTGTGAATGTTTGACATTGTTCAGCATTCCATCCATCAATTTCTTTTTGCATTTGTTGACCCTAATGGGAAGGGTATGTCCAGAGATGGGTCTCTTGCTCACTAAACTACCAGATTCAAGTTAGCCTGGCTGATGATGGCTCATACCCTGAAACCTGTCCCAGGATGTTTGTTTCTGGTTCAGGGAGGGCCTGGTCTGGTGGTTTAGGAAGGACTGTTCCCATGGGGAGCAGAGTTAAGACCAATTTGCATATGGCTGGGTCCACACTGGAATGGCATGGCGAGCAAAAAACTAATGCATTTTGGCCCAGATCTGTGACTAGCAGTGAATGTTTGACATTCTTCAGCATTTTATCCGTCACATGTTATTTTTGCAAAGGGAATCACAAGCACAAATTACCAACTGCATATATTCCTGTATGTGATGCTATGTAGCTGCCATTTATTCGCTGCTTCATTGTTTAAAAGTTCACAAGTCTATCTGCAGTGCTCCACCATGCTAGCTTTGTATTTGCAATTGCATTTACCTTGTCCATGATGGCATCCCACACAGCATTCTCTGTACTTAGTGCTGACTAGGCTGCTAAACATGTGGCTTCACTTTAAGGACAGTAACCATGCAAATGTAGGCTGGTTAGGACAAGTCTTTCCAAAGCACCCCAAAAGGCCAAGCCAAGAGCACTCACTGTTATGCAAAACTCTGTTTATTTTGTATTCAGTGCTGGTCTTAACTATGTATCAACCTCTATGCCTAATGGCTTATATCACACCCTCATTAACTTGACGTACTTAAAGTGTTTGAAGACAAGTGTGAAGTTATCAAAGATGAAAGCTATCACTGTCACATTCTAGCCTCTCCACACAAAAAACAAGGGTGTTTTGAAATACTCTTGACTACATCAAAGTACAAAATGTAAGTTCCTTTCACCATACTCTGTAACATGATTGAATCACTTCCTTCTCCATTCCTAGAAACGGGAATCTTGAACCATTTTCAACTACAGCAAAAAAGGGAATGAATTTCCAGTCACCAAAGAGAAATGACAGAATCTCCAAAAGACTTTGCATTCCCAAGAAAAAGTAAACAAAACATTCACCAAATTGGAAAATAAATCTTATGAGTAGTAATACCATAGTACCATATGGCCATTCCTAGCAAACAGCACTGTATCAAAACAAAATTACACATGTACTGAACATATATAATTATCAATGTGTAGATGTTTATGATGAGGTTGGTTTTAACCAAGGTATTACAAGTAACAACAGATACACATCGCTGCCACATTATAAGGATGTTGCAAGTCAACGAGGAAGTTCATGACATCTGGAGAAACAAGGCTGAAGGCTGAGTTTCTTTATAAGGTCATGGAACTCCAAGGTAACTTGCAATACCCTTATAATGCACAGCAGGGGATACTTTATTCCTTATACAGGGCCATGCCATACCATACATGGCCATACTATTGCTCTCCTCACACACTCCTTGATGTCTTGCTTTTTCATGTTTATTGCAGATAAGAAAAATAAAATCAGATGGTGTACTGCAAAATTAAACACAACCAAAGTCAATAATTTTTGCAAAAAAGGTAGTCAAATTAGTTTAATGTAAGTCTGGCTTCAAAAATGCTGTGGCTCAGATTGCAAAGAAACATGCAGAGATTCTGTTTTTTCTCTAATTACCTATAGTGAGGAATGAAATAAATATGTCATAAATATCAACTTTTTTCTGATAATTTTTCATTTTTAGAAAAAGATATCAGAAACAAAAGCCTGTTCCATTTTCATTGTTTAACCTGCAGTTATAATTATGCTCTGTGACTCGCCTTTCACCCTTACTCTAGAGTCTGATGGAAGGCATTATGAGGTCAGAGGTCAGTTATGCAGCTACATTATTTCTTTATTACAGAAGACTAGAGACATCACAAATCACCTCTAATAGAGAGGTTAAAGTTCTCTTGCCATTAGTTATAAGGATATTGAAAGTCACCAAGGTGTTCTGTGACACTGTAGAGGAATTAGGCTGAATACTGAGTTTCTTTCTATGGTTATAGAACTCCAAAGTGACTTGCAATAACCTTATAGTGTAGAGCTGGAGGGTACTTTATTCCTTATAATAGATTGTTAAGCCATCACCTTTCCCACAAACAGCTTTAAACATTGGAGCTTTGCTGTTTCAGGTTAAAGAGATAGCATGCTTGCAAACATAAAGAAGAAAAGTAGAATCTCTAGTACAAAATGAACCACACTGAAAAAGCTGTTAGATATTTGTTGCAAAATTATATTAGAATCAGTTTAATCCAAGTCGGATTTACAAAAAAAAGCCATAGCACACTATGGGGGTCATTCTGACCCTGGCGGTCTTGGACCGCCAGGGTCACGAATGACGGAAGCACCGCCAACAGGCTGGCGGTGCTTCAACTGGCATTCTGACCGCGGCGGTAAAGCTGCAGTCACCCTGCCGGGGCCGGCGGTATTCCACCGTTTTTGCCCCGGCTGGGAGAATCCGCCAGAGCAGCGCTGCAAGCAGCACTGCCCTGGGGATTCTGACCCCCGTACCGCCAGCCTGTTTCTGGTGGTTTTCACCGCCAGGAAGAGGCTGGCGGTAAGGGGTGTCCTGGGGCCCCTGGAGGCTCCTGCACTGCCCATGCCAGTGGCATGGGCAGTGCAGGGGCCCCCTAACAGGGCCCCGGCCAGCTTTTCACTGTCTGCCTAGCAGACAGTGAAAAGCGCGACGGGTGCAACTGCACCCGTCGCACCGCCGCAACACCGCCGGCTCCATTCGGAGCCATCTCCTGTGTTGCGGCCTCATTCCCGCCGGCCCATCGGGAATGTTGGAATGGGGACCGCGGAAATTTGGCTGCATGGCGGCCAAATGGCGGTTTCCACCTGGCGGGCGGCGGTAGCCGCCCGCCAGAGTTGGAATCACCCCCTATGTGTAGAAACATGCAGAGGTGTGTTATCTTGTTTATAATTACCAAGTGCAGTCATAATTATCACGTTGGCATTAATATCTCTTTTTCTGTTTACCACTGTTCATCTAGAAAATCAGGGTGCAAAAAATGGAAAACCAGCTATACTCAGTGCCCTGCCTTTCTGCTTGCTCTGGCTCAGCCTGTAGGCATTGTGACATCAGTACTCAACTGAACTGAATTATTACTGCTGCTAAGTCATTTAATACAGGTGCTTCATTAGTTGCTTTTAATAGGGAAATTAGAGCCAGGTTTTTATACAAGGATTGCAGTATCCCACATACCATAAGGAAATTAAAGACAGGCTGATATAAAGGGAATGCAGACTCCCATGTAATATAAAGCCATGTATAAAAATGTGAATCTATGTGTTGTCAAATGAACAATCATGTTCAAAAATGTTTTACCTGTTTTTATTTTCATATGTCTCTGTTCTTTGTTTCCTCTGTCATTCGCCCCCTCCTGTTTTTCCTTCTTTCTCACCCTTCCATTTTCTGTGGTAGCTACACTTCCTGCAAGATCTCTGAAGTGAATATTTAAGTTAGTTTGTCAAATGATGTCATATAACCTAATAAATAAACACATTACTAATTAAATGAATTAATGAAAGAAACTGTGCAATGTTTTTTTCTTGATTTAAGGCATCAATCCACAATTCGACCATCTAAACATTTTGGGCCTTATTTACAATTAATTGGCATAGGACAGCACCACAAGTGAAATTGCAGCTCTGCCCTAAGCCAGTTTGAAAGGCAGGAATGCACCCTATCTACCAGTTAGAGTGCATTCTTGTCCTTTCAGCCAACGCACAAATTGAAGCCGAGTATCAATGCAGGCACTCTTGCACCATGGTGCAAGGGTATCTGTGTTGTCGGTATGATTTTTTTGTGCAGTAAGGGGCACCTTCATTCTGCGCCACAGATGTGTTAAAATGTGACGCCCCGGCAGCACATGGAGGCTTCTAAATAAGCCCCTTTATGTCCAGCCCACAATAACCCCCTTCACCTTCCTTGTGCTTTTATCTTACTGTGCTGCATGAAAGAGGGGTATGGTTGCTACAGTTTTACAACGCAAGAACGACTGCATTGCACTGAGAAAATACAACTGTGAATTGTGCAGCCTGAGTGTTGTTGTATTGCTTCTTTCACAGAACGTGCGTTGCAGCAGTAGAGTTAAATTGCAATCCACAATACACTTATAAGTTCATTCTCAACAATAAGTTTGCTTTGGGATATTTTAAAGTCAACAGCATATTGGTTATGATATTAAGGCACCAGAAACGTTAAATATTCATTGTAGATTTGAAGGTGGTAGACACGGTTGCGCAATAAACACGAATAGTACAGAATTCTGTCTGGCCCTTACTAACGTCTTATTAACTTTCCTCTGCTTTAGCTGCTTTGCACCTTGTTATTGTGGGTACTGAGCTCGGCTCTGACTTAACACATAGAATGGTAACACACCTAAACTGTAGCACATTTCAGGTCCTAGGATGATCAGTAATATGTAAGAGACGTGTCAGAAGGTTACTCATAATATTGGCCACAATGACCATGAGAAGAAGATAACAATGTAAAGTATATGATCGCTTGTAAGGGGGTGCCCACAAAACACTAGTCAGTAGAATACTCACCATTGTTGTTCCCAAAGTCTGTAATCAAAGACAAAAATATTAAATTGGAGACCAGAATGCACTGGGTCACATTGACCTACAAGCACCCATGAGTGCTGGCATGTGAGAGATCAATCAACCACTTCTTCAAGAAGGCAATGAGTTTCATTTTCACCTTGGTATCAGAGCTGTTGATCACTCAGCACTCTTCTTGGAGAAAACAGCCGATGTCTGTATGCTAATAAACCATTACTATTCTAAAAAGGAATCTTAGATAGAGAATAATTAGTAAAATTACATAGGAAATAATGTCATAAGAATAATTTACCTTACAAAAATAATCTCACGGGGCAAACCTTCATAATAAGAACTAAAATTCCCATAGTGTAAAAAATCGCTTAACCTTTTGCATTTGTTTTAAAACAGTTGATTAAATATTTTTTTTTAAAGTTCTGCCTCTTTAAGTGACCATGATTTAAGTTAAATCCATGCAGCGGTATCTTGAGAATAGACTCAGTTCATAAAGCCTCATGATATTCTACATCGCTGCCAGATATAATTGAAACAATTAACTGAGGAGGAAGCGTGTGTATGGGAATATTAGCAGCGCATAATCCCTTCCAGTTAAGAGGTCCTCGCTAGATTACTGCGGGAACGCTCTGGAGTTCTAATTACCTCCTGAAGTCCCGCAAGGTTACTGCCAGAACATGGTAATTAGAAGGCTGTAATTTAAGGTGTTAGCAAGGGAATGAGGATTTGTGCTAAGTGCCACTGTGTTTGCAAGACTATTTACCGTGCAGAGTAACAGGCTTTAATGGAATTTCTTGGAACCCAGAATGACTGGGGTAAACATTGGTATCAGGTACAGCAAAATGTCCCATGAACTTTGATTTGTGTTCTCGATAGACACACATGAGTCAGAGAAAGGCAACTAGTATCGAAATCGTCCATTACTGTATCCATCTGTTGCAAGTTTCTTAACGCTTTTGTTGTTATCTTTTTGAACAGAGTATATTCATAGAACAGCTCTTTTTTTAATTTTAATAAGATTTAGAAACGTTTAGAAACACTGTTAGTAAAATGTCTAATTACATTCTATATTCTGTGAAAGGTAAACATGTTTTTGGCAAAAATAAGACACAGTGAAACATTCATTTCTGTTTGTTGCATTAATTCCTATTACCAGCAAGAGAGCGCCAGTAAAATGCAAATTGTCCTGTTGTGATCCACCACGCATATTAATTGCAAGGTCTGTTAGTACTATGCTGAAAACATGCCTGCTTAGAGTACAGCAGCGTCAGGAACATTTATAGGAAGGGGATACATGTTTGCTTGTCTTTATTCCAATGCAGAGTCTTAAAACATTGTCGGATGGCAGAAAGATAGCACACAGATTATTCTGGACAAAGGGGCATAGGTCCGTGCCCCCCAGAACCCCAGACATCTCAGACTCATTGCCCAAATTGTGGTGTGCTGGTCCAAAATTGTTTTTCAAAAAGGTTACTGCATCGTTCCAGTGATAAGTCACATGGCCATGTATGCCGATTCTTTGCCTGAAAGTCTTCCCAATTTTCTCAAACTATGAGCTGACCATTTGCACATGCAGTCAGTTACAACGCATTGGTAGATATGCGAGGGAACACATTGTGTGTTTCAAACTATTTATTATTGCTTTGTGTTATTTTGTATGTGGCTAGGATGCATGACCAGGTCTTTTCTTTTAACAAAGTTTTAATTCTCTTTCATACATTGTAAAGTGGAGCATTAATTGACTGATTAAACACAAACAATTGCTAGGGAATTTCCTCTATTATTAAACTTTCACTTACCTGATATTTGTGTCTAAGCAGTAGTTCAGAGGTTAAAATCTTAGCAATGTCAACTCAACCTTTCATCCTCTTGATCTGAATATTATTAAACTGGTGCAGATTGCTGTATCCGTGTTAAACTACAAAAGTGGAACATTGATTGAAGGAGAAATCAGTGAAAAGAGTGCTGAATGAGACAGCTGCGGAAATATTTGAATGCTTCAGCTGCTACACTATTGGCATGACTTTCTGTCTTCAGCAGTCTGTTGATCAGCTTTTAATGGTACTCTAATACATTCATTCAGAAGAAGTAAAGTATATTCTCAATGCCTATCTTAACCATAGCTAACCACGGTAATAGATTTACCAATATATATGGCAGACAAAATGATTGTGAAAGCAAATTAATTTTAAAAAGAGATTATTAAAATATGAAATAGGCCAACCTAAATTTGAATTGGACCATTGTTTATCGAATGTTAGAATATTTGAGTAGATAATAGGTTTGATGGAATGATACCTCAAAGTATGACTGAGTGTGTAAGAGAAAGATGAAAGGAAGAATGCATTACAGTCTTATTACATTCTTACTCAAGTCAAATAAAGTGAGAAAATAGTTTCATTGTTGTATACAAAAATATACACGCATTGCCAAACAGACATTATACCTTTACGAATTTCAGAAGCCTTCTGCCTTCCCATCATACAGTAGGGGGTGATTCGGGAAATTTGTTTTTTCCAGTTCACGGAGAAAGTTTGCAAACACATCTGTTTTTTTCTGAGGCTTGTTTTTTCACTGAGAACGTGGGTTATTGTTTGCCCTTAATCAAACTCGTAGGACGTTTTTCCTGAGTGAAGTCCCCTATTCATTATCTTTTTCTTGAGGTGTTAAATTACCTCAGCCTAACCCTTGAATGACCATGTAGGCTCACTTTTTTCAAAGGCCTTCTAGTAGTAAGAAGAAATCCTGCACGACATCTATATCTCCGACCATCCCTCCATTAAAAGTCTGACTTATGTCTATAGAACGGTAAGTGAAATTCTGTGTCTGAAGGCCATGGTATTGACATGGGCTGCAGGCCTTTCACTATCAGTACGTTTGGAATAACATTTCGATTCTGTACTTCACGAGCATAGTGGATGTTGAGTTTAAAAGCTAAAGGCACACGCAGCATGTCACATGTGACTTATCCAGGCAAAGACGGGTAAGGGTGGGAAACGCTCAGCATGCAATGTAATTCTGTTTGACATGGCGGCCATCTTGGAGAACTGGTGAAACATTGACTTGTCCGTACTACTAAGTGGTGTCTTTCATTACTCTTTGGGAAAGGATTGATGCAGCAAACTGTTTGCGTATCAAGATGAGCTTGCAGCAGCTGAGACAATGTTGTGTGGAAGGCCCGCACTTTACTGGATAATTCTACACATCAACAAAAGTACTACTTCCCTTCACTGTTTAGGAAACTCAAGAGGCAAGCAAGCAGGATTGATTCACTCTCTCTGGTACACCAGGTGGCAGCCTCCTTGCAGTGAAGAATATAAAAGAAAAAATCGTTGAAAGTATCAAGAATTGCAAGCAATAACAAGACTCTTCATAAAGATTTTCAAAATGTGGCACTTTTATTCTATAGTTTGAAGTTGTCAGATGAATACATTTCTTTACAAGTGTAGTTTTTGTAACATAATGTTCGCATATGTGGGTAGTCAACAACTAATGCTGTGCAAATAGGTGTGGTCAGCACGTGTCAAATTTAAATGGGAATGGTTCTGGGTATCAAATCAGACAACAGTGGCCCATATTAATACTTATTTTGCCCCACATTTGTGTAATTTTTGTGGCACAAAAGCGGCGCAGACTTACAAAACATAGGGCCATATTTATACTTTTTGATGCAAAACTGCACCGACGCAGTTTTGCGTCAAAAAGTTTAATGCCAGCTAATGACATTTCTTTGCGCCGCACGGACGGCAAACCACTGGTTAGAGTCATTTTTTTTTTACTCAATCCAATGCGCCACGTCATAAAGAAAATCAACATTAACGTGGTGAAAATGACTTTTATCCGGTTTCCGACGTCGCAAACCGGATACACGCCTTTTTTTGCCACAATTGCGTCAAAAAGCGGTGCAAACACAGCAAAATGTGCAAAGGAGAGCCAAAATGGATCCCAGAAGCTATGAGAGGCCCCAGGAAGATGACAACCGACCAGGAACCAGCCAGGAGGACCCCCACAAGACCCAGCAGAGGGAGAAGAAGAAAAGGAAGTGTCAGTTCAGTGCAGACGAGCAGGAAATACTGGTGAACGAGGTGACGGAACACCAGCACCAACTTTTTGTCACCGTTAAATTGCCAATTGGAAGGAGAGAGGCAATTTGGCAACAAATTGTCGATAAGATCAACAGTGTGGCAGAAGTACAGAGAACAGTCATCGAGTGCAAGAAGCGCTGGCATGACTGCAAGCGCAGGACCAAGGAAAAGATGGCAAGGAACAGGAAAGCAGCACTGCAGACTGGATGTGGGAGTCCAGCACTGCAGGAGGCCCTGGACCACATGGAGGAGATGGTGGCAGCCGTCATCCCAGAGGAGATCGTCACAGGGATTCAAGGACAGGACAGCGCAGACTACCAGGATACAACACAGATGCAGGGTAAGTGGCATGGGGAACTAAAATGCCTAATTGTTAACTGCAAGCAGAGGGGGGACATACCCACTACACAATCCATGTTATTCATGATAATCAGGGAGTGGAAAGGGCAAAGGGGCATGGTCTGTGCAGGTCAAACCTGGGGCACAGCACAACACTACACCAACAAGCTTTGCATTGGGGTATGCTGCCATGCCAAGGATGTTGGAAAAGCAAAGCCAGTCCAGGAGGGTAGGGTACAACTTAAAACTGGCATGCTGTCACACAACAGCTGGTATTGTTGCTACATGACCTAGGCCTCAATTAACAGTCTTGGGCCATATCCTCAAGTGGAATTTAACATTGACAACAGTTGCCAATACCACATCTGCTGTGTGTGCAGGTCAAGTAGCTAAAGGCAGTTAAGTGCCCATGGATCAAACACACCCAAATTAGAGGGTTCAGGATGACAATGTTATCAATCCCCTGTAATCAATAAAAATGTGCTAATCCTGTCAAATGCTAATGTCCATAGTCGCTACAAACATCAGGCATTGTCATAAACATTATGAGGTACACAGCAGTAATGCCATACCCATGCTGCACATGTCAGGGTCTACCCTGTGCCTGGGTCACACTAGCTGCAATGCCACCATGCAACATCCCAACTGTCATACTGCTAAGACAACAGCAGACTACCAGGATGCAACACAGATGCAGGGTAAGTGGCATGGGGAACTAAAATGCCTAATTGATAACTGCAAGCGGGGGGGCATACCTACTACACAATGCATGTTATTCATGATAACCAGGGAGTGGAAAGGGCATAGGGGCACGGCACGGGGGCATGGGCTGCGCAGGTCAAACCTGGGGCACAGTACAACACTACACCAACAACCTTTGCATTGGGATATGCTGCCATGCCAAGGATGTTGGAATAGCAAAGCCAGTCCAAGAGGGTAGGGTACAACTTAAAACTGGCATGCTGTCACACAACAGCTGGTATTGTTGCTACATGACCTAGGCCTCAATTAACAGTCTTGGGCCATATCCTCAAGTGGAATTTAACATTGACAACAGTTGCCAATACCACATCTGCTGTGTGTGCAGGTCAAGTAGCTAAAGGCAGTTAAGTGCCCATGGATCAAACACACCCAAATTAGAGGGTTCAGGATGACAATGTTATCAATCCCCTGTAATCAATAAAAATGTGCTAATCCTGTCAAATGCTAATGTCCATAGTCGCTACAAACATCAGGCATTGTCATAAACATTATGAGGTACACAGCAGTAATGCCATACCCATGCTGCACATGTCAGGGTCTACCCTGTGCCTGGGTCACACTAGCTGCAATGCCACCATGCAACATCCCAACTGTCATACTGCTAAGACAACAGCAGACTACCAGGATACAACACAGATGCAGGGTAAGTGGCATGAGGAACTAAAATGCCTAATTGATAACTGCAAGCGGGGGGGCATACCTACTACACAATGCATGTTATTCATGATAACCAGGGAGTGGAAAGGGCATAGGGGCACGGCACTGGGGCATGGGCTGCGCAGGTCAAACCTGGGGCACAGTACAACACTACACCAACAACCTTTGCATTGGGGTATGCTGCCATGCCAAGGATGTTGGAATAGCAAAGCCAGTCCAAGAGAGTAGTGTACAACTTAAAACTAGCATGCTGTCACGCGACAGCTGGTATTGTCGCTACATGAACTAGGGCTCAATTAACAGTCTCATGCCATATCCACAAGTAGAATTTAACATTGACAGCAGTTGCCACTACCACCTCTGCTGTGTGTGCAGGTCAAGTAGCTAATGGCAGTTCCCATTGATCAAACAGACCCAAATTAGAGGGATCAGGAGGACAACATTATCAATCCCCTGAAATCAATACAAATGTTCCAATCCTGTCAAATGTGATTGTCCATAGTTGCTACAAACACCAGGCATTGTCATAAACATTAAGAGGTACACAGCATTAATGTCATACCCATGCTGCACATGTCAGGGTCTACCCTGTTCCTGGGTCACAATAGCTGCAATGCCACCATGCAACATCCCAACTGTCATACTGCTAAGACAACATCATTGAGGGGAGGACATATGTTTCTGGCTACTGAAACACACCCGCACAGTCAGAAGAGGAAATGGAACCCTGCTAGGGCCATCAGTGCAATCCAATGTGGCACACATTCACCAACATCAACATTACACACTACCAATGCTGACACCTGTATTGTGCCATGCCAATGCTATACATAGTATATGCTAGGTCTCAGGAACATATAGCTGGATGTGAAATATCAGAGACTGGGTCAGTTCCAGATTGTTAAGTGTGGAGGAAGTGCAATCAGAACACCCACAGCCAGTGCAAGGCCACAACATGAAAATGGAAGTAGACGGAGGGTTGAGTTTTACAATAAGGTGGCAACATACAATTTGGGCAGAACCTAAACCTAGGGAATGTGATGCAGACAATTCCCAAAACTGCCCCCACTACATGTGACATGCAGGTGGGGCGTGGTCCTGGGAGAATGCTAATCTTAATGACAGGAACAATGAACAGGAACCAAGATCACAATGTGCAACCAATAGGAAGTCCGGCACGTCACATTACAAATGCCACAACACTGACTCACTAATTGTACAATATCTAATTGCAGAAGACGATGGCTCTCCTGGGGATATGCCTGTCCTGGACTTCCCTGATGACATGGGTGCGAGCTGACAAACATCAACCAGCAGACCCTCCAAGATGTCCTTGGAACCCTACAGACCCCGCCTTCAATCACAAGGAGGAGCACAGAAGTAGCAGCCTTCACAGAGGACCCACCCACCACCCCAATTGTACGACCTGCCAGCTCCAACCCAGCTGAGGACTCTGACGACACTGGCACCAGCTTTAAGAGGACTGTAGTTGGAGTACAGCGGGAGCTGGCCAAGGAGGTGCGGGTGGGAATGCAAAATATGGCAGGCAGCCTAGAGGGGGTGCGTTTGTGCATGATGTCATCTGCAGAACAGGCAGCAGCCATGCAAGGGCTAACATCTATCTTGCAAGAACTTCAACAAAGTGTGAAGGAAATCAGCAGAGAGGTAAGGGAGTTGCCACAACACCTCACACACCAAACCTTTCACTGCGTGCACAAATGCAATATTGACCCCCTCAGGGCCGACCTGGCTACCTACCACAGTGATGCAGCTGCTATACTTAAGAACCAGCAGCTCCTCCTTGCTGCAGTACTGCCCTTAATAGCCACACAGTTGGCAGCTACTGGGATTTCTGACTCCACTTCTTCAAACACTGAAGTGTGTGTTGCCCCTTCAAACCCACCACCACCAAGGGCAGAGGAGACAACACACACATCAGAAGATGAAGACGTGGAACAGATCATCTTCACCCGTAAGAGTACCCAGTA
Source organism: Pleurodeles waltl (assembly GCF_031143425.1). Taxonomy (NCBI): domain Eukaryota; kingdom Metazoa; phylum Chordata; class Amphibia; order Caudata; family Salamandridae; genus Pleurodeles; species Pleurodeles waltl. The sequence goes on along the minus strand of NC_090444.1, from coordinate 1,087,346,754 downwards.
GCACAAGTACATGCCAAATGGGCATTTATAACCAATGTCCTGTGCTTCGTAACATGCCAGTCTTGCAGAGGTTACTCACATGCACTGTTCTCCAGCCCACTGTGATTGTCTCTCACTACCTCATTGGCAATTCATGTTCCTCTGCACTGTATGACACTTCACCCCAGGATGTCCAATGACATGTCCTTTTGCAATGGTGTAGTATCACAATAGAAGGCGTCACACTAATGGACTCACACCCCTGGACTATGTAAATATTGCACTACAGCACTTTAAAATAAACAGCACTTACACAACCACTTTGTCTCTGTGTAATGTGACACATCAACCATGAGGTAGGGAAATGAGTGTTGTTTGCCTCATGTCAATGGCCATAGAATGTCAATACAACTGCGTTGAACGATTGTGAGCTGATAACTATGCACTGGGATCTGGATTGTACCATCATCTGCCCTTCCTGAGGGTTAATTCTGAAGTAAATAGAAAAATTACAGTACAATGCTGTGTTGGACAGACTAAGCCTGCCTCAAGGGATGTCTAAGCAGAAAATCAATGTCTTCAAATTTGTCTTCTAGACAATCTTTAGGTATGTGACATTTGACTCTAAAATTTCATCACACATACACCATGCAGCAGGAATGGATGTGTACGAGTGTATGGACAAATATGTAACATGGCAGTACAATATAAGAAATGATAGGTGTGAGTTATGTATACTATACTACATAAGATTATACCATCACTCACCTTATCAGGGTTCACATGAACATCAGGCTGCAGGAAGATGTAACACAGTGTCCCAGAGACAAAATCTGGTCTCAAAGTATGACAGATTGAAAACATACATCCAAACTTAACAACACATTGGGAACCATAGTAACCTTGAGTGGTGGGTGCAATGGATGGCAGATGCATAGAGGAGTAGCTTTGGTATAGCTGCAAGTGTGACAGCTCAATTGGGATTTGGATACAGAATGGAACACAAATGCAAATACGAAATTGACACTGTTCACCCATGCCAAGGCCCTGATCCCCAAGCATATGACATATACTGTAAAGAAGTACCTAAATATTTATTTAACTGCAAAAAAGGATTCTAAAACTAGGAGAAACACCTTAACTAACCTAACCTATCCTAACTACACATTACTCACAACTGGCCCTAACTATCCTAAGCTAAGTTACTTATCACATTTAACTAAACACTCTAAACATCAACCCCCCCACCCCCTCTTATATGACGGGACACATGGAGGACAGCATATACTAACCTAAACACATACTATCTTATCCTAAACAATTATGGGGGTCATTCTGACCTCGGCGGTAAAAGGCGCTTACCGCCGGTCAGAAGACCGCCATAACACTGCCGCGGCCGCGGGAAACCGCCACGGTCATTCTGACCCGCAACAGGCAAACCGGCAAAAACCCAACATCCACAAAAGTCCGCCACACCAACGGCCAGCGAAAAACTGGCGATGACCAAACCTCCACCGTCACGCCAACAGAAATACGCCCATTCCATTCCGACCCACGAATCCACCCGGCGGTCTTTCAACCGCGGTATTCCATTGGCGGTACACACCGCCGCGGTCAAAATACACACACAGCACCAAAACACGACCACATTGGACATTTTGAAATACACACACCTGATACACATACAAACACCACTCCCACACACCCAACACAATATAAAACACACACCCACATCACCCACAAACCCCTACGACCACCATTTATTGACTAAGGCCAGAGAGGGACACCACCAGCTAGTACAGAGCATTCACAGGCACATTACACCATCACCCACACAACATCCACGCACAAAACACCACACACCACCACACTCACCACACTTATTACCACAAACACCACCCCACACCTCATCCACACCACCCCATGGCACCCCAAAGACACCCCAGGTTTTCAGACGCTGAACTCAGGGTCATGGTGGAGGAAATATTTCGGGTAGAGCCCCAGCTCTTCGGGACACAGGTGCAGCACACCACCATTGCCAGGAAGATGGAGCTATGGCAAAGAATAGTGGACAGGGTCAACGCTGTGGGTCAGCATCCACGAAATCGGGACGCCATCAGGAAGCGGTGGAACGACCTACGGGGGAAGGTGCGTTCCATGGTATCCAGACACAACATTGCGGTGCAGAAGACTGGCGGAAGACCCCCACCTCAACCCCCAGAATTTACAACATGGGAGGAACAGGTCTTGGCGATCCTGCATCCTGAGGGCCTCGCAGGAGTAGGCGGAGGAATGGACTCTGGTAAGTCTAATCTCAACTACTTCATCCCCCCCACCCACCGGCATGCCAAATCATACCCCCACCCTTCCCCCCCACCCCCATCACACATCCTCCTTGCTAATGTCTCACCATCACAACCCACCCATCCCAACACCAAGCCCTGCATGCGACCACAAACCATGAACACCCATCACCTAAGCCTGCCCACTGCACATACCCATCCCCCCCCAAACCACCATCACTACAGCCCCCACAAGGGAATGCCAGCACTGGGGTACACCGGCACCCACCCATTGCACGCTATGGCACACACAGAAGCAATAACCATACTCTTATACCCCTGCAGGACCCGAATGCCACGACACCGCCCAGGAGGGTCCAGAAATGTCCATTCCACCCCCAGAAGAGGCCCACAGTGATGACAGCAGCTCTGTCTCCCTGGACCCAGATGACCAGCCCGGCCCATCGGGGACCTCGGGACAGTCGGTTCCCCTCAGACAGCCACAGGCCACAGCAGACCTACCCACCTCTGGGAACACCAGCACAGCACCCACCCAGCGGGCCCATGCCTCTGTCTCCAGGACACGTCAATCAGCGGTGTGTCTACCACTACAGGGCACCCAGGTGAACCCACCACCCCATCAACAACAGGGACCTGGGGGCAGTGGTAGTGGGCACACGGTCCAGGGGACAGAGGCCCAGGGAAACAGGGCAACTGGGAGGGCTACTGTGCGACAGGGGGGGGACAGGCCCAGGGAACCCACTCTCCACGAGGCCCTATCCTCCATCATGGGAGCATACCACCGCTCCCAGGAGACGATGGCGACGGTCCTGGCCAGGTTCCAGGAGATCCAGGTACTGCAGGAGGAACAGTTAATGGGGTTCAGGGAAGAACTCAGAAACATCAGTTCCGCAATGGGCACCATCGTTGTGGCTCTCAATCAGATTGTCAGCACATTGCGGGACCATGTGGCACCACAAAGGGCCTCTGTCACTAGCATGGACCAAGAACAGGCTACCACCTCCGCCGGCGCTAGTGGACAGGAGGCCACGACACAAGAACAACAGGCCACCAGAACCCCACCCCCTGCAGAAGGAGAACCACCCCGCAAGCGGTGCCTGAGATCTAGGAAGAAAACAGAGTAGGATGCCAAGACCCCCGCCAGGAAAGGATACCCCCTGATTGTCATCCCACTGTCCCACATTGTCACCCTGTCCAACCTTAAACTGCCCCTGCTCCACCTTCCACAGGCATATGGACAATGCACCTGTGAGACTGAAAATCTGGACTCTGCCATGGACATTCCTCCACCATCCCCCATCACCGAATTGCAACCATTACCCAAAATTGAGCACTTTAATAAACACACTTATTGCACAATAATAATCTGGAGTCTGCCTGTATTTTTGAACAAATGTATTATACAGAACCGTGCCAAAATGTCCAGTTACATTGTGATGACAACATACCACTGTCACACTGCTGTAGTCCATGGGGAAACAAAGCAGAGGTCACGGAGTGGGGCCCACTTCTCTGAAATTGGAAGGGAAAGTCACAACTCAGTTAACATACACTGGGGGGAAACTCAGACAGTAGAGAGGCAGGAGACTTTAAGTAAATGTAAAATGCCGGTGTTGATTCTTACCTGTATGTCATTGAAAATACTGCTGTATTACTGTGTCCCTGTTGTCTGTGTCGTCCTCTTCGTCTTCCTCCTCTTCACTCTCCGCAGGCTCCACAGCTGCCACAACACCACCATCTGGACCGTCCTCCTGCAGGAAAGGCACCTGGCGTCGCAAAGCCAGGTTGTGAAGCATACAGCAGGCCACGATGATATGGCACACCTTCTTTGGTGAGTACATTAGGGATCCACCTGTCATATGGAGGCACCTGAACCTTGCCTTCAGGAGGCCGAAGGTGCGTTCGATCACCCTCCTAGTCCGCCCATGGGCCTCATTGTACCGTTCCTCTGCCCTTGTCCTGGGATTCCTCACTGGGGTCAGTAGCCATGACAGGTTGGGGTAACCAGAGTCACCAATTAGCCACACACGGTGTCTCTGAAGTAGTTCCATCACGTAAGGGATGCTGCTATTTTGCATGATGTACGCATCATGCACTGACCCAGGGAACTTGGCATTTACATAGGAGATGTACTGGTCAGCCAAACAGACCACCTGGACATTCATGGAATGATAACTTTTTCTGTTCCTGTACACCTGTTCACTCGTGCTGGGGGGACCAAAGCAACATGTGTCCCATCAATTGCACCAATGATGTTGAGAATATGTCCAAGCGCATAGAAATCACCCTTCACTGTAGCCAAATCGCCCACCTCCGGGAAAACAATGTAGCTCCGCATGTATTTCAGCAGGGCAGACAACACTCTGGACAACACCTTGGAAAACATAGGCTGAGACATCCCTGATGAAATGGCCACTGTTGTTTGAAGTGACCCACTTGCCAAAAAATGGAGTACTGACAGAACCTGCACTAGAGGGGGGATCCCTGTGGGTTGGCGGATGGGTGACATCAGGTCTGGCTCCAGCTGGGCACACAGTTCCTGTATAGTGGCTCTGTCAAGCCTGTATGTCTGTATGACATGTCTTTCTTCCATTGTCGACAGGTCCACCAGCGGTCTGTACACGGGAAGATTCCTCCATCTCCTCGCAAGTCCCAGCGGACGGTGCCTAGGAAGGACAACATGGAGCACAGAGTCAATCAACCCACAGGTACGTTCCCACAGCTTGCACAGTACACAATTCTCAATGCATTGAATGGCTTGTATGAGTGTTGATGCAAGGCCTAGGTATGTGTGACGCAGTAGAAATTAAGATATGGGGGCCCTTGAAATGGCGGCTGCCTGACCTGTGAAGTGCGACAGTGGGATGTGAGGTCAATGCGCTGGCGTGGCACACCGTGGCGGTAGGCGGTCGAAGACCGCGGCGCAAAGCCGCATTGGTTAACATTGAACCCTATGGGTTTCAGGAGCCAATGACGATGTGCACCGGCGGTCGCGGTACGCCCCGCCGCGGTACGCACCGCTGCGGGCGTGACCGCCATTTTCTATCGGCTTAATCACTCGATACCTGATCATCCACAGGAGAGGACCTATACTGCAAGTGCTGCTGTGATCTCGGTCTGGAAGAGACAATGGCTGCTGCGACTGTGGAAAGGGCCCCTGCCTTCACTTCTGAAGAATTGGAGAAACTCGTGGATGGGGTCCTCCCCCAGTATGCGCTACTCTACGGTCCTCCAGACCAACAGGTAAGTACACTGGGACCATGCTTTGTGGCCAATGCCTGGGTTGAGTGGGGTGAATGAAAGATGGTGTGGAGGGGAGCGAATGAGTCATGCATCAAACGACAGATGAGAGCATGTGCCACATGGCAAGGGTGGGGATGGGGGGCCACTCAAATCGAGCATGCAGAAGGTGATGATTTTTTATTTTCTCCCCCTGTACATGTCACATAGGTCAGCGCCCATCAGAAAATCGACATTTGGCGTGCCATCGCCTAGGACGTCCGGACCCTGGGGGTCCACAACAGACGGGGCACCCACTGCCGGAAGAGGTGGGAGGACATCCGCCGCGGGAGCAGGAAGACCGCGGAGGCTCTGCTGGGGATGGCCTCCCAACGTAGGAGGGGTGCCAGTCATATCTTGACCCCCCTGATGTCCCGGATCCTGGCGGTGGCCTACCCCGATTTGGATGGGCGCGTGAGGACATCACAGCAGACACAAGGGGGTGAGTACAAGCACATTCTGCTGATTTTGCGCACATTGGAGATGTCTGGGTGGGGGAGGAGGGCTGTGGGGATCCCTAGGCCAGGGCGATTTCTGTAGGCTAGGCCCCTCCGTTAGGCATGGCCCTGTGCCCCCGCCCCTCACCTCTGAAGGTTGCCTGGTACAGCTATTCATGGCCCTGTGTCACCTATGTGTGGAGTTGTCGTCCATAGGCTTGTAGGCCATGTCCCACGGATTGAGTAGTGTACCCCAAGTGCGCGGCGTAGTGCAGGGGGCTTCTGTGTCTGTCCTCTCCGCCAATGGTGTCGCCAATGCATGCACTCAACATGTCTTTGTTTCTCCACCCCCCCCTTTTTTGGTGGTCTTCCTGTTCATGTGTGCATTAGCATTATCAGGCGGAGGAGAAGTGGCATCGGAGGACGAGGGAGCTGCATCTCACATGGCCATGGAGGGCCATGCAACTGAGTCGGATTTCACCAGTGAGACGGAGGGCGAGGGGAGCTCCACAGCGTGAACACGTGGTAACACCAGCGACACAGACACGTCCTCGGAAGGGAGCTCCCTTGTGGTGGCGGCATCATCCGTGCCCACCGCAACAACAGGTACAGCCGCCACCCAGCGCACCAGTTCCGCCCTCCCAGCAGCCCCTCAGCCTTCGCCCTGTGCCCGCTCACCCAGGAAGGTGGGCATCTCCTTCGCCCCAGGCACCTCACGCCCTGCCCCAGTTACCCCTGCTGCCCTCAGTGAGGAGGTCATTGACCTCCTGAGGACGCTCATTGTTGGGCAGTCTACCCTTTTGAATGCCATCCAGGGTGTAGAAAGGGAGGTGCACCGGAGTAATGCATACCTGGAGGGCATTCATTCGGGTCAGGCTGCCCATCAGCGATCGTTCAACGCTCTGGCCTCAGCACTGACGGCAGCCATTGTCCCTGTCTCCTGCCTCCCTCCTCTAACTTCCTCAACCCAGTCCCACTCCCCTGTACCTCTGCCTATTCCAGACACACCTACAGACCAGCCTGCACAAACCTCAACACCCAAGGGAAGCTCATCCAGATATAAGCACCACACATCACACAAGCATTCACACAAGCAACATCCACATGCAGACATGCCAACAGCCACTGCCTCCTCTGTGTCCCCCTCCTCCTCGTCTCCCTCCTCCCTCCCTGTGACGTCTCCACTCACACTTGCATGCACAACATCTTCAGCCACTACGTCCATCACCAGCACACCCACCAGAACACTCCGCACACGTGCAGTCACCACCCCCAATACCATTTACACGTCCCCTGTGTCATCTCCCAGTGTGTCACCCCCTCTTCCAAACCACACAAACGCAGGCAGTCACCCACCCAACAGCCATCCACCTCACGACAGCCTCCAGCACAAGCACCTGCACACAAAGACACCAGACTTCACTCTCCTACAACCACATCCTCTTCCTCCACTCCCATACCCACTACAACTACCCGTCCCTGTCTTTCTAAATTGATTTTCCTTTCCAACCTTGACCTCTTTCCAACAACTGACCCACCCCCTCCATCTCATAAGACCCCAACCAGCACCTCAGCCACCACAAAACCTGGACCTACAAAGACAATAGTCCAAGGATTTTGGAGTCCACCACCATCAAGGCCAGCTACTTCGGCTAGGAGTAAAGAGACGGCCAGACCACCCCCTGAAAAAAAATCCAAGAAAGCCAGTGCCCGGCGCGAGAGGTCAAAGACAGCAGGCTCCAAAACCACTACCCTGGCACCGCCAGGGAGTGGGGTGCCACCTGGCACACCGCCAAAGGGAGGAAAGGGCCACAGACGAGCAGGGAAGGGTGGCAAGGGCAGCACGCCAGACAAGTCCGGCAGCAGGCGAGCTGCCCAGGAGGGCCCCACCAGCCCCATTCCAGGTGTGCAGGAGGTCACCCACGGGACCGGGACGGCAGCACAGGAGGGCCCCGCAAGCGAGAAGACAGATTTGCACGAAGGCCCCGGCAGCGACATGTCAGGTGGCGAGTGAAATCCATGTAATGGCCGGATCTGGTGACCTGGACACACATGTCAAGCATCGCTGAACAGGGCCCTTCATGTCAAGCACCGCTGAACAGGGCCCTTCATGTCAAGAACCGCTGAACAGGCCCTTCAAGTCAAGCACCGCTGAGCAGGGCCCTTCATGTCAAGAACCGCTGAACAGGGCCCTTCATGTCAAGAACCGCTGGACAGGGCCCTTCAAGTCAAGAACCGCTGAACAGGGCACCGCCGTCTCAAGACTGCTGAACAGGGCACTTCAAGTCAAGAACCGCTGAACAGGGCACCGCCGTCTCAAGACCGCTGAACAGGGCACCGCGTCTCAAGACCGCTGAACAGGGCCCTTCAAGTCAAGAACCGCTGAACAGGGCACTGCCGTCTCAAGACCGCTGAACAGGGCCCATCATGTCAAGAACCGCTGGACAGGGCCCTTCAAGTCAAGAACCGCTGAACAGGGCACCGCCGTCTCAAGAACCGCTGAACAGGGCACCGCCGTCTCAAGACCGCTGAACAGGGCACCGCCGTCTCAAGACCGCTGAACAGGGCCCTTCAAGTCAAGAACTGCTGAACAGGGCACTGCCGTCTCAAGAACCGCTGAACAGGGCACCGCCGTCTCAAGACTGCTGAACAGGGCCCTTCAAGTCAAGAACCGCTGAACAGGGCACCGCCGTCTCAAGACCGCTGAACAGGGCCCTTCAAGTCAAGAACCGCTCCGCTGGGGACCGCCGTCTCTGCACCGCTCCGCTGGGCCCTTCATCTCAAGCACCGCTCCGCTGGGCACTGCCGTCTCTGCACCGCTCCGCTGGGCCCTTCATCTCAAGCACCGCTCCGCTGGGCTCTTCATCTCAAGCACTGCTCCGCTGGGCACCGCCGTCTCTGCACCGCTCCGCTGGGCACCGCCGTCTCTGCACCGCTCCGCTGGGCCCTTCAACTCAAGCACCGCTCCGCTGGGCACCGCCGTCTCAAGCTCCGCTGGCCCATTGGCAGAAAGGGCAGGCCCGCATCTGTGTCAGGCAGGGCTGCACGAAGCACTCTGGGCACCATGCCTCCTCCAGAACCAGTGGAGTCTGTAATCCACTTGTGAGACTGTGGCTTTGCACTCCCCAGGATGGCACAGTGGGCAATCCACCCACTGTAGAGACTCGTGAGACTGTGGCTTCGCCCCGTGCCCGCACACCCAGGAAGGTGGGCATCTCCTTCGCCCCAGGCACCTCACGCCCTGCCCCAGTTACCCCTGCTGCCCTCAGTGAGGAGGTCATTGACCTCCTGAGGACGCTCATTGTTGGGCAGTCTACCCTTTTGAATGCCATCCAGGGTGTAGAAAGGGAGGTGCACTGGAGTAATGCATACCTGGAGGGCATTCATTCGGGTCAGGCTGCCCATCAGCGATCGTTCAACGCTCTGGCCTCAGCACTGACGGCAGCCATTGTCCCTGTCTCCTGCCTCCCTCCTCTAACTTCCTCAACCCAGTCCCACTCCCCTGTACCTCTGCCTATCCCAGACACACCTACAGACCAGCCTGCACAAACCTCAACACCCAAGGGAAGCTCATCCAGACATAAGCACCACACATCACACAAGCATTCACACAAGCAACATCCACATGCAGACATGCCAACAGCCACTGCCTCCTCTGTGTCCCCCTCCTCCTCGTCTCCCTCCTCCCTCCCTGTGATGTCTCGACTCACACTTGCATGCACAACATCTTCAGCCACTACGTCCATCACCAGCACACCCACCAGAACACTCCGCACACGTGCAGTCACCACCCCACTACCATTTACACGTCCCCTGTGTCCTCTCCCAGTGTGTCACCCCCTCTTCCAAACCACACAAACGCAGGCAGTCACCCACCCAAGAGCCATCCACCTCACGACAGCCTCCAGCACAAGCACCTGCACACAAAGACACCAGACTTCACTCTCCTACAACCACATCCTCTTCCTCCACTCCCATACCCACTACAACTACCCGTCCCTGTCTTTCTAAATTGATTTTCCTTTCCAACCTTGACCTCTTTCCAACAACTGACCCACCCCCTCCATCTCATAAGACCCTAACCAGCACCTCAGCCACCACAAAACCTGGACCTACAAAGACAATAGTCCAAGGATTTTGGAGTCCACCACCATCAAGGCCAGCTACTTCGGCTAGGAGTAAAGAGACGGCCAGACCACCCCCTGAAAAAAAATCCAAGAAAGCCAGTGCCCGGCGCGAGAGGCCAAAGACAGCAGGCTCCAAAAGCACTACCCTGGCACCGCCAGGGAGTGGGGTGCCACCTGGCACACCGCCAAAGGGAGGAAAGGGCCACAGACGAGCAGGGAAGGGTGGCAAGGGCAGCACGCCAGACAAGTCCGGCAGCAGGCGAGCTGCCCAGGAGGGCCCCACCAGCCCCATTCCAGGTGTGCAGGAGGTCACCCACGGGACCGGGACGGCAGCACAGGAGGGCCCCGCAAGCGAGAAGACAGATGTGCACGAAGGCCCCGGCAGCCACATGTCAGGTGGCGAGTGAAATCCATGTAATGGCTGGATCTGGTGACCTGGACACACATGTCAAGCATCGCTGAACAGGGCCCTTCATGTCAAGCACCGCTGAACAGGGCCCTTCATGTCAAGCACCGCTGAACAGGGCCCTTCATGTCAAGAACCGCTGAACAGGCCCTTCAAGTCAAGCACCGCTGAGCAGGGCCCTTCATGTCAAGAACCGCTGAACAGGGCCCTTCATGTCAAGAACCGCTGGACAGGGCCCTTCAAGTCAAGAACCGCTGAACAGGGCACCGCCGTCTCAAGACCGCTGAACAGGGCACTTCAAGTCAAGAACCGCTGAACAGGGCACCGCCGTCTCAAGACCGCTGAACAGGGCACCGCGTCTCAAGACCGCTGAACAGGGCCCTTCAAGTCAAGAACCGCTGAACAGGGCACCGCCGTCTCAAGACCGCTGAACAGGGCCCATCATGTCAAGAACCGCTGGACAGGGCCCTTCAAGTCAAGAACCGCTGAACAGGGCACCGCCGTCTCAAGAACCGCTGAACAGGGCACCGCCGTCTCAAGACCGCTGAACAGGGCACCGCCGTCTCAAGACCGCTGAACAGGGCCCTTCAAGTCAAGAACCGCTGAACAGGGCACCGCCGTCTCAAGAACCGCTGAACAGGGCACCGCCGTCTCAAGACCGCTGAACAGGGCCCTTCAAGTCAAGAACCGCTGAACAGGGCACCGCCGTCTCAAGACCGCTGAACAGGGCCCTTCAAGTCAAGAACCGCTCCGCTGGGGACCGCCGTCTCTGCACCGCTCCGCTGGGCCCTTCATCTCAAGCACCGCTCCGCTGGGCACTGCCGTCTCTGCACCGCTCCGCTGGGCCCTTCATCTCAAGCACCGCTCCGCTGGGCCCTTCATCTCAAGCACTGCTCCGCTGGGCACCGCCGTCTCTGCACCGCTCCGCTGGGCCCTTCAACTCAAGCACCGCTCCGCTGGGCACCGCCGTCTCAAGCTCCGCTGGCCCATTGGCAGAAAGGGCAGGCCCGCATCTGTGTCAGGCAGGGCTGCACGAAGCACTCTGGGCACCATGCCTCCTCCAGAACCAGTGGAGTCTGTAATCCACTTGTGAGACTGTGGCTTTGCACTCCCCAGGATTGCACAGTGGGCAATCCACCCACTGTAGAGACTTGTGAGACTGTGGTTTTGCACTCCCCAGGATGGTACAGTGGGCAATCCACCCACTGTAGAGACTCGAGAGACTGTGGCTTTGCACTCCCCAGGATGGCACAGTGGGCAACCCACCCACTGTAGAGACTTGAGAGACTGTGGCTTTGCACTCCCCAGGATGGCACAGTGGGCAATCCACCCACTGTAGAGACTTGTGAGACAGTGGCTTTGCACTCCCCAGGATGGCACAGTGGGCAATCCACCCACTGTAGAGACTTGTGAGACTGTGGCTTTGCACTCCCCAGGATTGAACAGTGGCCATGGATGCCCCTCGTGGATCTGGCATCGTGGACTCATCTGGCTGAGGTGCCCCCCCTTCCCTTCCCCCTGAGGTGCCTGTAGTTTTGCTATCTGATGCCCCTGCAGTGTTCTCTCCATTGGAGTCGGGTATCCTGTGTGGGCTTTGCCCATGTGTTTAGGCCCATTGGCCCACGAACAATGACTGATACCCAATTTGGACAGGACAATTTACATATGTATATATAGTTATAGATGTTTGATATATTTTTTAACTTAGCCGTACAATATACTTCAAATTTCATGGTCATTTTATTTTGTTGTTGCATTCTTCCGGGGGGTTTGGGGGTGTCACTCTGAGTTGTTGCTCTGCATTGATGTGTATGTAGTTGTGGGTGAGGGTGAGGGTGGGTGTGTCGCGTATGTGTGTCCCCGTAATAATTTGCCTCCCCCCTCCCCTGTGTCGTAGGTGCAGTACTCACCGTTGTCTGCTGCGCCGGCGTTCGTGCTCCTGGTAGAGGAGCAGGAAGACAATAGCTGGTAGGATGTGTAGTTCGGGTTCCATGCTGTCCAGATTCCTCATGGAGTATGTAGAGGTGAGCGTTTTCTGTTCGTAATGGCTGTTTCCGCCGTGTTTTTATCGGCGGGGCTACCGCCCCGGAAAAGGTGGCGGATTGGTGGGTTGTGATAGGGTGGGCGGTACATTGTCTCCCGCCTGTCTGTTGGTGGTGACCGCCGCGCTGTTTGTTTGTCCCGCCGTGGCGGTCGGAGTGTTAAAGTGGCGGTCTCTGTTGGCGGTTTCTGCCAGGGTCAGAATTCCATTTATTTTACCGCCTGCCTGTTGGCGGGTTGGCCGCCGCTTTAACACCGACCGCCAGGGTTGGAATGACCCCCTATATATTTGTTTGTATTTTTTAAGTATTTTTTTTTGTATTTTTTAATACACAGAAACCCCAACATTATTCCCGATCCACCCACAAAAAAACACATGTAAAAATATCATATCCTCCACCCCAACCCACTATACTAACTAAACTAACAGCCTATTCTAACCTAACACTAAGCCCCCTAAACCCACTAAATATAAGAACCAGGAAAGAGGAGGGAGGGGAGGGAATAATGGCTGAGGGTCCAACAGTTATAAGTTTGCCCTCAGCAGGATCTTTTTTATCCCACGCACTCTCCTGTTAATCTGGGACACCTCCTGCTGCAGCCTGTCCATCTGCGCAACATCCGTTGCATGTCACGTTGCATGTTCCTAAATTCAACATTGTCAATGACTGCAGCAGGGGTGGTCTGTGTACCAGTTGTGGAGGGTTGTGCTGTGCCAGTGCCATGCTTGGAGGGCGAGGTGTAGGGGCTGCTGTCAGTGGTCCAGGAGCGGTAGATGTTGAGGGACCTGCAGTGGTGGCTGTCATCCTTGGTGCCACTTGGGTTAGAGTGGTGGTGCTGGTGGTGGTGGCTGTTGTGGACAGGGATGGTCCTCCTTGGGCAAATGCGCTCCAGACCCCTGTGGCTTTCTCATAGCAATAACGCCGTGCCATGTGGCGGAACCCAGACTCAACATCCAGAATGTGGCGGTAACGCATCGCCCTCCTCTGGAATTCGCAGATCTGATTGGCATCCATATTGGCTGCTGTTAAAAAAGATGACGCCAAACATTAGTTACATCATTGTGTGATACAGCTACTGATGATATTCAAAAAATTCATCAAATATAACTTAAACAGGCCAAATCACAGTACAGATCACAGATTGTCCCTGAGGAAGTACATGCCAAAGCAGCCTACACATGTCCTATCTAACAGCACAGCAATGCTCAAAAAGATGTGTACCTACTTAAATGATCGAAGCATCATTGTTCTGCCATCAGTCACATAACAAATGCTGCAAGTCCTCCACATGTAACAGGCCAACTAATGACTATCTTCTGAATGACAATCAAGGGCCACAAGATCTGTGATTTGTAAACGGAATTGCCAGGATGGTATACAGTTGCTAATCATGAGTGGGTATCCTAGGTTGGAGCAAATTAATTTCTGAATTACATGTCTGTGTACTACATTTGGATCCCCACACCTAGGTACACATATTTCATAACCCTAAGCCTGTGCCTCAGGGGGGGATGGACATGCAACACATACTTTCAAACATCAGGGACAGCCAGGAAGCTTTGGACAGCTGTCCATGGGTTTAGTCAGTCCACCATAGGTAAGGAGGGTGTCCAACTAGGATAGACACAAATATTATACAATCACATCCACATTTATGATCCTAATTGCGGACAAATTGTCAACATTATTTGATATCACAAATACCTGTCCTACAACAAGCACATAGATGCAAGCACTCATCTGGGAATGAGCTGCATGCACACCTATGACATTGTACTCAAGTGCCACATAAACGTAGCACAACATGTAGAGTTAGATGCTACTAGGAAGTCAAACATACAGTCCTACATGTTCATTAGTTAACAGGGAGGCTCAAGTCTGTGGGTAATACTTTGGCATCCCTGCTCTGTGTGATTCAGGGTATGACTTGCTGACTAAATCATGTAAATGGCTACCTCCAAATTTTTCATCACAAGAAATGTAACAACAAATGTCACCCTACTCACATGGCCATGCCTACTGCACTGCACTACAATCCTAAATGATGACTCTACGCCACTGATTGTTCAACTCAAATATGGAGAACAAAAGTCAAACTCCAGTCAAGTCACATATCAGATCATGTGCCAGCACATCATACCTTGCTATGAGTCCAACACACAGGAGTCAATCACACAACAGCTGCAAACCGAACACAGAACTGAAATACCAACACTTACTGGATATGTCTGGGTCCGCAAATCTAGCCACTTCTCCAAGTGTGTAGGTGGCAGGTCCACTTGTAAGGCATGAAAGGGTGAAATGTGCTCAATGTCTGTGCACTGTACAACACTTGGAAGAAAAAATTACTATGTGTGACATTATTTCTGATAGTCCAGGCCCTCAAGCATGATGACACTCCAACAGACATACCACTGCAAACTTGTATTGACCGTGTCACTCCAGTGAGTGATACACACACATATGCACACATGCAGTGGCCCTAACAATCATGTGGTGACAAACATGATTCCTCAATTGTTTGCAGATTCATTTACACAGTGTACTCCATTTATTCATGTGTTGTTATGAGAGACATGCAAAGCCACGTTCCTGGTGCACTGCAATACCAGTCACTCAGGTGTTGTGGCTTGTGCATCAAGGGACAATCTGTTACTGTGTAATGCTCATGTAGTTTGAGGTTAGCTCATGAATTATTATGCTTTCTATGGTCCATTACATGTGGGCCTGTGTTGTCTGTAGGTTACATATGCTACATTGACAATGTACCCTGAGCCAGATATGCCCCCTTTGACACCATAACAGCAGGGATCCTGTGTGTTACTTGATGACAATGTGTCGCTAAACATTGATTGGCCATTTATCTAAATTAATACAACAAAGGAATATATGCTGACCATGTCTATTTGGTCATCCGTGACAGAATGCATGGGCACAGGTGTAGTCATTGCACCTGAAATGTGTCACTCATTGCCCTGTGTACCCATATCGGGTATTGGAATTCACAGTTAGCCACATTCATCATCTTACATTAGCCAAGTTGGGTGATCTGCGGGTATATAACAAACTGACACTGTCCCGTTATTGAAACACGGTTTAGCAAATGTCCTACTGTGGCAATCTTGATAATGTAGGTTTCAGTTTGTATGCACCTTGGGAATGGCAGCAGTCACAGGAATGCTGGTCTTCTTATCTTTGCATACACCCATGTCTATGATAGCCTTCATACTGGGAAGTTAGCTATTGTACATATGCTGTATTAGATCAGCAGGGGTGTACCAAACGTAAAGTAGCAAAGTATTTGGGCACTTTATATGCATGATGGAATTAGTCAGGGGTCCCTTGTACAACATCATGCAAGTAATACATTGTGACCATGCAATCACCAACTTCAGATATCCCATGATGACCCAATAACATATGAGAATTGCATGGCTATAAAGTGACACAGATGGCAAATGCATCAGCTCTGTTCCTGTCATTGTGCCCAAGGCAAACTAAAACACACAGGAACAATGAACAGAGGACCAGATATATTTTTTATTCCTCAATTTTCTTCATGTTTTACACTACAGCTATGGAAAGTAGCACCAAACATTTAGATATGAACCTGTATGCATTACTTTGACATCCATTTCTAATTTAATTGCGACACAAACCAGGTCAAAGTATCAGCCTACCTGAGGTTAGGAAGAACTTTGTACGTATGGCCAGGAATACAGTTCAGAGTATTCCAAATAATTGAGGACCACATTAATTCCTTGCTTTAGCTTGTGAAATACATCTCTTTCCTGGTACACTGACAGACCATGAATGAAACATATGTTTGAGCCGCAATCACATCATCTATTGACGTCAAAGCAGCACTAATTTACAAGATCAAGTTGTGTTTTGTAAGTTTGTGCAGCTGTTGCATCAAGAAATGACGGTAATGTGTAGCAAATATTGTATAAATCAGGGCCACTGTATATTTAACTTGCATTCCACATGTCCAAAAAATTGCATTGGTAGTTGTTGGGCGGTGTGTTGAAAATTCTCCTCAGATGGTACAGCAGCTTGGACCACCTGAGCCTCCTCGCCTCCGTGTGGTACTCCTGTATCACCCTGCCACCAGTCTCAATCATCAGGGGGAGGAAGTGGCACACCAGCCAAATAAATGCCCCCAGCTCCTCCTCACCCATTCTCCCCAGACATGGCCTACCCAGCATGACCGAAATAATAGTTATAGGAAAGGGTACAGAGGAAAATACAGGGAAAGGAGGGAGGAAAATTAAAGTTAAGTAACCCACAAACAGCCCACTAATCCCCAAACTAACAATACCCACTACACACTCCCAACAGTACAAAGACAAAATTAGACACCAAATGTGACAAAAACACACTTACACTGAACAACTGAGACAATTACTAAAACAACAGATGGCAAATAGGATGGCACACAGGAGACAAAAGCACAATTTGGACAGACAAAACTCTCAGCACAACCACACAGTCTAGAAAAATCACAGACTGCAAAGTGAAAGTGAAAGTACACCCATTGTACCATTTCTGTCAACAGGATATTCTATTACATCACTTCCTGTCTCAAATGCGGTGCCTTTTTATTATGATGAGTGAAAATTTTATTACGCTTATGGGCTGCGCGTCAAATTTCCCCCGCATTCATAGTTCCATATATTTTTCATTGGTAACCAATTTCATGGGATACAGTGTAGGAATTATTGCTCGGGCCCAATGGATGTATAATGGCTGTGAGCATCATTTTTCAACGCATATGTGGCAAAATTTGATGCATATGCGTCTTTTTTTACACGTTTGTGTCAAAATATCTGTCTTTAACTGTGTTTGTGTCATTTCTCTCATTTTTAATGTACATGAAAGCTGTAACTGTACAGAGATAGGCTGTCTGCACCTGCATTGTGTGCTCCACTGTTTGGGCACATGTGGCAGACCACACTGCTGCGGACCATAATACTCATGTTGTTGTACCGGATGAGCACTCTTAACTGACACAACAACTACCCAAACATTTTGAACACAAATTGGTATTATCTAGTTTGAGCAGGTGGTGCGTCAATAGAGGATAGCAAGGCTATGCAACTTAATATATTCACTCATGGCCTGTGTGTTCATGTCAGTGAAATGGCTGATTCAATTGTTGGTGGGCCTCTGTGTGGACGTCACAAGATGTGCTTTCATTAATGTGCTTGTATGCATGTGTTGTAAATGTGGATAACCATCAGATGCTATTCAGTGTGGAAATGAGTCAGGATATGTGTTTGCCATACACGTAGCATCTAATGCTGTGTGAACTTCCCTGACTTTTGGGACAAAACATCTCCCATGATGAAATATGCACAGGATAGATAGAGGACGGTTGATAGTGGCAATGTTACAAGAGTAAGCCATCACATGCACTGAAATGTTGGATACCACTTCCTGGTCACTTGTTTGTATACTACCCATGAGATAGGCATTTGAAAATGGTATGTAGGTACAGTGTTTGTGACACAGAGTCCCAAAACCAATCCAAAAATATAATGTAACTCCACAGTTTGAGTCATATAAATGACCTGTGTTTCTCTTGTGGCAGTGGAGGACCAGCAGACCAACCTGCATGTGTTCACATATTTCCAGTGGTTAAATGCACAAAGGTGTCCAGTTCAAGTGTGTGGCCATGTGTACCCTGTGTCATTATTGGCCTCCATGTTGTCACGGTTACGGGCAGGTCTAGTCATGAGTCTGTGGAGCCATTCCCTGCATTAACAGAGTATCATTCAAAGCAGAATTGACCGAAAGCCAAAGAGGAATTGACAACACACATGGGGATAGTCCAGCTATGGCACTGCAGATGTTTTATGAGGCTGACAACACGGCAACCTTGGTGTGCTCACAAACTTAATGGACCAGAAATTAGAAACCGGAAGGTTTTATCACAACATTTGTACACAGGGTGGCCTCTAAAATTCCTTCTGCATCAGGAAACATCAGTGCCTCTGTGCTGATTAATCTCACAGCTAGTCACCACACAAGCACCATGATTGGGTTGCAGCCAATGTGAATCTGTGTGTGGACCGTCAGGGCACAAACATGTTTTGCCCTTTCATGCACATTAGCAAACGTTGTTTGTTGTGCTGGGGGCACCATACCCAATCCATGCATAGGGCCATGGTACACTATCACTGTTTGTGACTGATGCATACATGAAACCCAGACAAGGGATAGGGCCAGGATTAGGCTATTTGAATACATGTCCCAGACCATGATACAATAAGTAAACTGATTACACTATACAATCTATTTGAGGATTCATTGTAGACCTACCAGACACAATACCCCAGGAGGAAAGTGAGGGCATGGAAATCAAGTAAGAGACAAAAGCAGCAACAGGGAACCTCTATGATTACACAAAGACAGGAACCAAACAGGCTAACAGGATGCAGGCTCTATCAGGAACTAACATGAACAAGGCAAATGCACAGTGAGTAGACTCTGACTGGGAAAAGCTGGAACAACACTGTGGAAAATAAAAACTGTATTTGTGCTGTGGGCTGCAACGTTACACAATAACCCAAGGCCTGTGTTACTCAAGTGATTTATACACCAATGCACAACAAGGATAAACATAAAATGGTAGTTTCTAAGCTGTTCCAGGCAGCAGCAAGGGCAGTGCAGGTTCAAATGGTTGGTCTGCATGGAATTGCTCACAGGTGTGTGCACCTTCAGTCTCTTACAAGTCCTGTAGGTGAGAATCAAGTTCAAAGGGCCAACAGTACCTTTCACATGGGAAGCAATGGACAGGTGATTACAGGTCCTACAGGCTACCAGGCAGTGCATTATCGGACTTGTAGTCCATGCAGACATATGAACTAGGACTATGGCATGCCATACTAAAGAGGGAAGCACACTGGAGTCAGAATGTGAGTCTGGGTGTATATAGATGAAGGATTATCAGGGTACAAATAGTCCAGTTAAAGGGGCCCCCAGAGAAGAGTGGGGAGAGACTGAAAACATGCCTGTGGCAGGACTTATAACCTGGGATGGCATGCACAGGGCATGTCTTGTGAGCAATGATTGTCATACCTGGGGCACTCGTGCTATCCATTTGCAGCTGACATGGACTTCTTGTCACACATGCTCCTTGTAGAGATAACTGATGTCACACTTACTGCTGTCAAGGGTCTGGTCATACATTCCTGTTACCAATGCAATAGCACATCCACTGCCTCATGTATGATTCAGTTTTTTAACTTAGCTGTGCTACTCTGATATTGCCCTTCAAATGTGAAATGGACAGGACATATGTAATTTTCACTGTGTGAAGTTGGGTGTACATTCATACCCATCAAATGTGATCCCCCTCATGTTGATGGACAACATCCTCCTCTTCAGGCATTTGTGGCTCTGGTTCATAGAGGGGAATGCTCCTCCTTACACATATGTTGTTCATGATGGCAGAACATTTCAGGTGAATATAAGAGGCTGCCACTGGTGATGTCGAGGCACCTGAATCATGACTTCAGGATGCCAAAAGTCCTCTCTACTATGGTGCGTGTCCTCCGATGTGCCTCATTATAGGCACACTCTGCTGCTGTGCTTGAGGTGGCAAATGGGGTCATGATCCATGGCTGGATCCCATACCCCTGATCAGATGAAAGAGAAAATGAGTGAAATTTTTTTGATGTAGCTTGCACCATGATTATCACTTTGCATGGCAGTTTTTATCTTGTGTTGTCGGTGAATCATCTGTGTTTGTGTTATTGTGTGGAATCCTAGAATTCTCGGATGTACTGTCAGCATGGGGTTGTTTAATTATTTAAACTGCCATGCATTATGTCATGTGAAAGAAGTCTCCATGTTTCTTCACTGGGGGTGACATGATACTTCCACACACTGAATCGATTCCACAGTGGTGGAAACACGGTTGCACTATTTGGCCTGAAGATGCCATCCAATTCAACATATGTAATAGCATGCGAAAAATAACAGTAAGGACCTTTGATTTGGCTAGGTGACAATGTACAACACATCTCCATAAGTTGGCAGCACTGAAGTGTTGACAATTGACAATGCAAAAATAACCCATGTGTGACAAGTTCTATGCAAACCTATTTTTGTGCCCTCACTGAGTTGACTCATCTGCAAACGTGTACCTAAACTACTGAACCTGCTCCAGGTAAGCTGGCTAACTTGGTTGTGGGAGTTAAGGTTTAGTTGTCAGAAGGTCCATATGCCTGTACATCTGTTGTGCATATATGTAATTGTCTCAATACATATGTGTAGCAATGTGCACTTTGCAATAATGTCACATCAACGTGTGTTCTTAGCACAGTCTACTTGCTTATTGGTAGCGGGCAATGTCACCCCAGGAGTGATGTGAGATGTCAATGATTCCATGCCCCCTTCATTAGAGTCATCATCATCATCATGCTATGTGTCTCATGGTGTTTGACCTGCAGCGAAACACATTACACACCCCTTACACAGTACATATTGTTTGGAAGGGTGTGTAATTGAGTGTTATTGATGTGATATTGAAAGATTCGGTCAACATCAGGGCAGTGCGTGCTCTACGGGCGACTAGAATGCAAAAACCTAGCAATTTCAAGCTAACATAATTTATGAATTGTGCTGATATGATGTTGTTTAACCTTTTGCATTGCAGAGTTTAATCTTGAAGACTTAGGTTCAGCATGCATATAAATACTGTTCACATGTGATGTACTGCTGCAGGCTTTCAGACTGTGTCAGGGTGTGGTCCCTTTCCAGGGCCTTCTAAAAGTTTTCCCTGCAGCATGCCTGGGTGTGGTTTGTGGGCTGGGCCAAGACTCTATATAAGGGAGCCAGCCCAGCTCCACATGCTCACTATTCAGAGGTCTCGGTGCAGAGCAGCAGCAACTTCCTGAGCTCGTGTTCCGGTGGCCTACTTTGATCTTCCAGGCCTCTGCCCTTCATTCTACATTGGTGATCCTTAATCAGGGCGGTAAGACGGAGGTTGGGTTGGGCTCCCGACCCCGTTATCGAGGGCGCTCAAATTCTTGGGCCCAATTCTTGCATGATAAACAATTTACTCTTGCAAGTGTGTATGTGCGCTTGGACGTTTCGTGGCATTTGCATGCTGTTACTAGAATCGGCAAGACGCGCAATTCTTTCTCAGTGTTTAATTCATGTTATTCACTGTATGCTACCATTCCTTGGCAGTTACATGATGGCCTTTGAATCGGCAAGACGCGCAATTCGTTTTCTTGTGATTTAACCCTTGATATTCATTGTGCGCTACCATTCCTTGACAGTTACATGGTGGCCTTCGAATCGGCAAGATGCGCAATTCGTTTTCTTGTGATTTAACCCTTGATATTCATTGTGCGCTACCATTCCTTGACAGTTACATGGTGGCCTGCGAATCGGCAAGACACGCGATTCGTTTTCTAGTGATTTAACCCTTGATATTCAGTGTACGCTACCCTTCCTTTGCAGTTACATGGTGGCATTCGAATAGGCAAGACGCGCAATTCCTTCCTCATGCTTAATTCATTTTATTCATTGTGCCCTACCATTCCTTAGCAGTTACATGGTGGCATTCGAATCGGCAAGACGCGCAATTCTTTCCTTGTGCTTAATTCATGTTATTAATTGTGCGCTACCATTCCTTGGCAGTTACATGGTGGCTTTCGAATCGGCAAGACACGCAATTCTTTCCTCATGCTTAATTCATGTTATTCATTGTGCGCTACCATTCCTTGGCAGTTACATGGTGGCATTCGGATCGGCAAGACGCGAGATTCTTTCCTCGTGCTTAATTCATGTTATTCATTGTGCGCTACCATTCTAAGGCATTTACTTGGTAGTACTCGAGTTGACAAGTCGCATGATTTATTCCTTTAATCTATGTTGTGTTATTCATGGTGCACAACCCTTCTGTGGTGTTTACTACCTATGTGAAAATCTGCAATGTACACAATTCATGTTCCAACATTTTGAGAGAATCAAAAAGGCCAGAGTTCTAGATGTAATGTTGTGTGTTCCTAATATGTATTCTCAAAAAATATTCATATGGTGGTTCAGAACTTATTCAGATTGTTTCCTGATTCTCATGCAAAGGAAAGTACTTGAATTTGAAAGCTTCATTTAACCTCTCTTGATTCCCTCACAGGTATTCAGTCATCTTGAAGCCTAGTCATTTTAAGTTTATTCTTAGGTTGTTCATGTTTTCAGATTGACACTGCTTAAAGTCATAGCCTAGTACTGATTTCATGAGATGTAATTTTGATGTTGTGTGTTTTAACCTTTTGCTTCCTACAGGTCTCCTTCCCAGCTGTTCCCTTCCTAATCCCCTTTTCCCCACTTGGACTCTCTTAGACTCTGTGACAAATCTAATCAGAGTATTGGAGCTGTCTTGTGGTGGAAGTGTTGGGAATGTGCACAGACCCCTGGTGACTGTGACAGATTCATCTTCCAAGTTGTACTGCCAGTTAAGGCCATGTCATTGTCACTGTGTGGTTTTAAATTGGTCCCTTGTGGCTCTGGAGTGGCATCTGTTGTTATTTGCATCTGTCATTTGTCCATAGGTGTGGATCCCATTGGGCCTTCCTGGCCACGTGTCAATGTTGTGATGTATGTGTTGTGTGTCCTACAGGATTGCTGTGCAGTATGTATATAACTGTACTTACCAACAAGTAGGCCATTTCCACATCTTCCATCCTGGAAGTGTTGATTGATGGTGCTGTGGCGGAAGATGAATGAATCATGTACACTCCCAGGATACTTTACCCCGACGTTCGTGATCAATCCCCGGTGATCCACAATGGCCTGCACATTGATGGAGTGTGTGTGCTTCCTGTTGCGGTATAGATGCTCGGTTGCAGCAGGTGGCACAATCCGTACATGTGTGCAGTCAATGGCACCAAGCACGTGTGGGAAGCCGTTGATTTGGTAGAACCCCTGTTTGGTCTCCTGCTGCTTCTGCTGTGTGTTGGGGAAGCTGATGTGGTGCGGTGTGAGTGAGTGAGTGAGATGATGGCATCCATTACCTTTGGTAGGAAGACAGAGAATGAGGGCTGTGAGATCCCAGCAACCAGGGCACAAGTGGTTTGAAAAGAGCCCCTTGACAACATGTGGAGGACAGCTAGCAGCTTGGTCACTGGTGGAATGGTGTGGAGTGTTTGCAAGCTCGATGCCAACTGTGGCTCAATGTTGCGCAGCAGCTGCTGCATGGCTGACCAGTTTAGCCTGTACCTCTGGATGGTGTCATGTTCCCTGAGGCCCACAAGGATTGTCGTGGTCCGGAATATCCTCTCCTGCCTTCTGCGTTGCCTTTGGGATCCCTGTTGGTGTGGTGGAAGCTGCTGCTGTTGGTCCTGTGCTCTGCATCTTCGTGCATGCTGGATGAATAGCACCTCCATGTCTTCCTTTTGGAGCTCTGATGTTGCTTCGGTGTGTTTTCCTTATGTACTGGTGTGTTTGCCCCATTTTAATGCCTGCTCTGACCCAGGCGGTAATGTTTGACGCAAATCGGGCTGTGTGCCATTTTCCGACTCCACCTCCCAGCCTTGCGGGATTTTTGCACGGTTGGATAAATATGGCGCACGGGTGTTTAAGTCATTTTTTGGATGGGAACGCCTTGCATGTCATTAACGCAAGGCGGTTTCACGCATCCAGAAAATGACACGCACAGTAGAATTTTGAGGTTTGCAGGGTAGGGCGTCAAGGTATAAATATGGTGTTAGGTTTGCACCGAATTTGCGTTAAAAAAAATGACGCAAATGTGGGGCAAGCAGAGTATAAATATGCCCCTCAGTGTGTTTGTTTTGGTGTTTGGTTCTGCTATTTGTGAGTCCGTTTGTACAAAGACATTCATGCTGAATATAGATGATAGCGAGATACAGACTTTAACCGTTTCATCGTTCTTCATGTGCCCTTCAGTAAAATCCATTATAAAATGTAAACTATGGGAAAAGATGTTTAATCATTATACTAAAGTTTGTGGTGAAACCTTAAGTAAGAAAGACTTTTTTTTTACAGAAATTGAGCACCTTTTTAGAAATAAAACTGTGGAGGAATATGTGACATTGCAGAGATGATTAGCTACTTTCTGCAATTATAATGGACAGTTGAATGTTAAACTCACCGACCAATTTATGTTAAAATGCAGCTGTGTAAAGTGAAAGAGGAAATTTGATTAAATATGATTGACAATTAGAAGTGTTAATTGGACTGTTAATTATTTCAAAGAGAGACAAATAACACACAGACTGGTGTGGAAACATTTAAGAAGCAAGGTGAGAAAAGCACTACAGTACAAGTGGTGAATAACATGAAGAATGGAAAGCTTGGTAAAAAAAGTTAAGAAGTCAAATTTCAGTGTTTCAGATGTGGAACTGTGGGTAATATAGCTAATGACAGAGAATGTCTGGCAGTGAAAGCAATTTGTGAGAAACAAAAAAATACATTTTGCCAAAAGTGTCACAGTGTTAGATTTGTCAACCTTAAGGTGGACTTCTACCCAACCTTTTACCTTCCTCCTCTATTTTTGCTGATTTCGTTTTTGCTGGCCTCATGACTCTGCACACTTTACCACTGCTAACAAAGCACATGTGTTCCCGCTTTTAAACATGGTAACATTGGCTCTTTCCCAATTGGCATATTTAATTTACTTATAAATACCCAGTAAAGTGCTGCCATGTGTGCTCTGGGCATGTATATTAAATGATACTAGATGACCTGCATCACAGGTTCTGCCACCCACTTTAAACATGTATCAGGCCTGCCACTACAGCCCTTGTGTGCAGTTTTAAACTGCCACCTTTCACCTGGCAAAGTCAACCTTATACCAGACCCAAACCTTCCTTTTTAATGTGTATAATATAGGCTGTGTCCTGCCTCCAAACAAAGCCCTGCATGTCGGGGGTTACCTATTTTAAAAGTGTGTTTGCCTTATATTTTATACTTTCTGTTTGCTTTTATTTTTAAGCATACCTGAACATTTGAACCGTGCTTCTTAAAGGGCTTGCTAGGATCGCTGATAACACTGTGTTTAGAATGTTCATTTGCTACACTTCAGTTTTGGGCCATTTTGGGCAGCCATCTTGTCAGTTAGCTGTCTAGTGGTTGCAAGGGTGATATCCTGTAGGGACAGAAGAGGGGACGGTGCGTGTACGAGCAGCAGACCCACGTAGCTGGTGCACCGCTGGCACATCTGTCTGTGCCCATCTGATCTCGGCCCTCACTCAGCACCAGCCATGCTGCTCAAATTACTTGTCAGCAGGCCCCCTGCAGAAGGTACTCCTCCACAGAGATTCATGCTCTGAACCATGGTGTCTTATGTTCCTCACCATTTGTCTTGTCTTCATCAACCCTACCACCTGTTTGTCTTCTGTGTTCTTTTAAAAGTGATTTGTCGATTGTCCTACAGCAATACCTCTCAGGCTAATTGTTCCTTGAAGGCTAATAACCTTCATGCCGCTAGGCTAAGGATCCAGGCAGCATTAATACATGTTTGATCTTTCCACAAAAAATGTGTTGCACATCTTTGAGCTTTTTGGGATGAACACTTAGATATCCTCTTCTCACTGAAACGTGGATGAACGACAGCTCAGCACCAGATATTGCACTTGCTGTTCCTGCCAGCTATTTGTTCTTTACCTTGACAGAGTGGATAAGAGTGGTGAGGGCATCACTATGATCTCAAAACAATCCCTGAAGTTAAGTTCTTTTGAGGTCCCTGAACTCCTTGTGCCTGAAACTCTGGATTTCTGTCTCTCTCCTTCTGCAAAAAAACTGTGTCTGTAATGCTAATGTATCGCTCACCTGGTCTAGCTACTTATTGCTTGTCCTCCTTAGATGATTGTCTGTCCAATTGTATGCTAAAGTACTCCAATTTTTCAATATTGGAGACCTGGACATCCATTTGGACGAAAGAAGAAGATTATCATGCTCTCTTCTTCTGGACACAATGTCAGCCTGGAATCTAATGCGATTTTTGGACAAATTCACTCACTCTGCAGGTAATATCCTAGACCCAGTTTTTTCTAATGGTTGAATCAAAGTGGTAGAGGCCCTGGGTAACTTCTGGATGGATCACTCTACAGTGGACTGTTGTTGGACACAGGAGCAAAGCCCCAGATTTAAAGGGCTTAATTCCTCACAACCACACCGTAATTGGGCCCAGACTAAAACAGGAAATAATAGCCATTCTTGATAACAGCATCCCTATATCTTCTGACAGAGTTGAAGCAGATGCGCTGGCTGTTAATCCCTGATTAGCTAACATGGCTGACCAGGTAGCACCCATGAGATCAAGTTTCGGTGGTCTGAGACACCCTTCAGCTCCTTGGTTTGATGAGGAACTTATCCTTGTCCATATTTAGACTCGGTTTGCGCTGAATTGGCGTAATTTCTTTTAATGCTAATTCAGTGCAATCCTAACTCCATATTTATACTTTGGCGCTTGACACGTCTAGCGCCAAAGTTATGGAGTTAACATTGTTTTCTTAATGTGAACACCTACCTTGCATCAATGAGATGCAAGGTAGGCGTTCCCATCCAGAAAAGGACGATATGGCCTTTGTGCCATATTTATCCCCAGTGCTAAACTTCCTGGCCCCATCATTGCAACTCAGGCCCTCATCATTGGGATCTTCAATGATGAGGCAGTAGGACCTTGCACTGCAGCTTCACAGCATCTCAGAACCGATGCATTGTTTAAGCTGCATCACACATCTTCAATATGGATCCTCACCATGCTCCGCAAACAGGTTTTAAATTACTCTGTTCAGTGGGATTAACTGGGTCCCCCTAACTGGTCCATGCATGACCAGATATCCTCTTTGTGCTATTTTTACTGGAATATTTAAAACTGAACATGACCTTTTCTACCAATGCTATTTTTGCAGTTTTGGTCTTGCTTTATACTAATCTAAACTGGTGTGGAATCATTTTGTGGTGTATTTTCACTGCGCTACTGTTTGAAGTGTTGTACAAACACATTACACATTACTTAAAAATTAAGCCTGGCTGCTCTGTTCCAAGTTACCTGAGGGCTGAGCACAGGTTACCTTTAGGGTTGCTTGTGACTTCACTCTGAGAAGAATGGTAATTGCTGTTTGACCAGGGCTTACACCCAGTCAACCTACAACCCAATTTCTTACACTGGTGTTCAGAAATGAGTATTTGAACTTATGTTTGTGCAGTGCCATAGAGTAGTTATGTGTTACACTACCACCTTTATAAATAATTTAAGACCAATTTGAGTTTTCAGATCTCCTTGATTGGCTACTTTTTGTTTTTCCAAGTTTACCCTCATTTCTTCTACTGGACTGTCTGAAACCATATCTGCAGCAATGGAGTCTCATCTGGCGAACCTGGAAATTTACACAGTGGCTGAGCTTGAACAGGTCTGCTCTGAAAGGGGTCTACAGATAAAGAAGAGCAGAAAGCTCTGATGACCTGGACAGAGGTCCACCAGTTGATGAGAGCCACAGAGGAGCAGGATGATGAGGTTGATGTGGAGGAGTAGGATCAGGATCTGGACTTCAGCCCTGAAATGCAGGCTTGAGGGAGAAGGAGGACATATCCCCTGCATTGGAACACCCCTGCTAGAGTAGGAAGTAGTGTCTCTTCACAGACAGGAAGGACAGGAAGGCAGAAAGGGACTTTCAACTGCAAATTGCCAAACTTAAAATGGAGGAGAAATTGGCTTTGGAGAAGAAAAGATTGGCTCATGAACATAGCTTCAGAGAGCTGAACCTTAAATCTGGACAAGCAGAGTCCAGCAGCTCTGGTGGCAGGATCACCACAGTGTTTTAAGTTTACAAGAAGGTCTGGACCCCAAAGACCTGGTACCCAGTTATTTGGTGGGAGATGACATTGACTAATGTTTTCATCTTATTAGAGTCTACAAAATCCAGGAGGAGCACTCAAGGGTCTATGGAAGCATTTGCCTCCAGTGGGGAGGGACAAACCAGCTGCGCCCCCATGAAAGCCATCTTGCTAGCTAAATTTTGCTGACCCCTGAGAAGTACCTCCAGAGGTTATGGAAAAGCCACATGCTCCCAAATCAGTCTTGGGTGGATTGCCAGGACTATTCTAACACGGTACTGAATGCCTGGTTGAGAGGCAGCAAAGCTGTTAATTACAATGTGTTATACAAATTGATTTTCATCAAGCACATGTTTAATAGTTGCTTTACAGAGCAGTGCCAGCACCTTGTGGACAGAAAGCTGACTGACCCTAGGAAGCTTGCTCAGGAGGCACACATCTGGTTCAACACCAGAATGTCCAAAAAACATCTGGGGGCAGACGCCCAAAAGGGTGATCAGGTGTCCAAAGGAATGGGGGAGAAAAACTTAAAAGTAAGGCGTTCTTAAATGCCCCCAAAAATAATTCCCAAGGTAACAGTGTTAACCATTCCCAGTCTGAGTCCAGGAAAATGGAATTCTTTGGCAAGCAAACAGGGAGATATGTCCCCCAATGCATTGAGTGTAACAAATATGGGCACCTCAAGGGAGACTCCTAATGTCTCAAGATGTCTCTGCCCCCCACTTGTTGTCAGACATCTGGGTTGGCGAGATTAGTGCTTAGGGGGAGGTGGTCCTAGTTAGCTTTGGGACGCAGATAGAGCTGACCCTAGTGCCCATAGGGGATAAGGAGATAGTATTAAAAGTCCAGGCAGCTGCCAATAATTCTAGATACAGGCAGTGGGTCATCATCAATGGGCAATAGGTAGAAGTTCTGAGGGACACAGGAGCCAGCATGACTACTGTGAGGTGTCAGCTTGGTGTCCTCTCAAACACATTCCACCAAGTCATAGTCACAGACAACAGTGAGAGTCATCTACTGGTGGCTCTGGTTTCCATTGAGTAGGGGGGTCTCAGGTTCTTTAAAAGTAGCAGTGAGTGTTGCCATGCCTGTAGATTGTCTGGTAGGCAATGACCTAGAGCACACTATCTGGAAGAAGGTAGTGTTCAGGTCACACTTGGAGATGCTGGGATCACCTTAATAGGTCTGAATGACCAGGTGGTCAATGTCTGCCCAATAAGGGAGTCATAAGTACCTGGAGCCCATAACAATGGCCCACGCAGCTGCAAAAATATGTAGGGCAAAAGAACATTGGAAATCAGCCCCTGAAGTTCCTGCTGTTGAGGTTGATGGGCACCTGAGGAGTTCGCCTCTGAGCCTATCGGGAAGACATTGCAACTCTGCCTGAACTTGATGGGTCAAAAATTGAGGGTGGGGCCACCATGAAGGATTTCTGCAAAGAACGGAAGGAGTGCTACAATCTAGATGGTTTGAGGGGGCAAACTGAGGCTCAGACAGCAGGTGATATCTGTCGAGATCATCTTCTATTGGGAGAATGACCTGCTATGCAGTGAGTCTAAGGGTCCTGGACCTGTTGCAGCCTCTGTGCTGGTGGTCCACCAGTGTTACAGTACCTTCCTACTGGGTCTGCCTCACGACACTGCCCTGGCAGGAAATCTGAAGCAAGACAAGACCTTTGCAAGGCGTGTTGCCCACCTCTATTGGCCCCTGATGACGATGACCTTAGAT
This sequence comes from Pleurodeles waltl, assembly GCF_031143425.1. NCBI lineage: Eukaryota > Metazoa > Chordata > Amphibia > Caudata > Salamandridae > Pleurodeles > Pleurodeles waltl. The sequence goes on along the minus strand of NC_090444.1, from coordinate 1,087,316,637 downwards.
GCATTCTGTAGGTCCTTGGCCAGTGGGAAGTCAATGAAAAAGGTCATGGCTCCACTGACCCAATGCTTGTTGTTGGCACTCCATTTGAGAGGGTAGGCATCAGCATAGTTGGGCCTTTGAGCTCAAAGACAGCCTTAGGTAACAGGTTCATTCTGACCTTGGTGGACCATGCCACTCGCTACCGTAGCGGTCATCCCTCTCTGGTCAGTGACGGCACCTACAGTGGCCCAGGCCCTGATGGCGATTTTTACCTGTGAGAGGTTCTCCAAAGAGGTATTGTCTGACACAGGCACTAACTTCATGTCAACGTACATTGAGTCCATGTGGAATGAGTGTGGTGTAAGTTATAAGTTCACCACACCTTATTGACCCCTAACTAAAGGTCTTTTGGAGAGATTCAACAAGACACTTAAGGGCATGAAAACGGGCCTACTTGAGTCCATTAGGCGTAAGTCCTCTTGCCACACCTTCTCTTTACCTACAGGGAGGAACTACAAAAGGGGGTTGAGTTTAGTCCCTTGTCAGGGAGGGGTGGGAGCATTGTCCCCAGAAACCCCCTTAAGATGTGACTGGCCTTCTGCAACCAGATGCATTGCTTCTGGGAAGGGTGAAAAACAACTTTGAGGCGAGTCAAGAAGTTACGACTCTCTGGTGTGACTAGAAAGCCACTCTGGTAGAGATGCAACCTGGCTAGCAAGTGTGGATCATGGAACCTATGGAGCCTAGGGCTTTCCATGTTCACTGGACTGGCCAAAAAGAGGTGCTAGAGTGGAAGGGGGAGTACATCTACCTGGTGGATCTCAAGACCCCTAGAAGCCCTCTAAAGGTGCTCCATGTGAATCCCTTTAAATCACACTTTGAGAGGTCTGAAATAACCATGCTCTGGTGGCAGATGAAGGAGTGGAACAGTAGAGCCAGCCTCTCCCTGATGTTCTGTCTGCCTAAGAGCATGATTGGTCAATGGAGGATGTAAATTTCTCCCCTACTGTTACCCCAAAACAGCAGAGTGACTGTGGCAGCTACAGGGACAGTTCTCTTATCTGTTCTCCCTCATCCCTATACTCACACACTTATGTGTCATTGAGATGGTCTACATGTTACAAAAAAGATTTACAGGTTGTCAGGCAAGGTGAGTGTCAGTCTCAAGGAGGCAGTGTCCAAGATGCTACCGTTAGGATTGATTGAGCTCTCCAACAATCACTCGTCCAGCCATGTGGTACTGGTAGCCAAGGCTGACCCACCAGGTACCACTCCAGAACTTGGATTCTGTGTGGACTACAGGAGACTAAGGGGCTCATTCTGAGCCCTGCGGGCGGCAGGAGCCACCCGCCTGGAGGGAGCCGCCAAATGGCCGCTCCGCGGTCGAAAGACCGCGGAGGCCATTCTGGCTTTCCCGCTGGGCTGGCGGGCGACCGCCAGAGGGCCGCCCGCCAGCCCAGCGGGAAACCCCTCCCCACGAGGAAGCCGGCTCCGAATGGAGCTGGCGGAGTGGGTATGTGCGACGGGTGCAGTGGCACCCGTCGCGTATTTCAGTGTCTGCAAAGCCCCACGACACCCCTCACCGCCATCCTGTTCCTGGCGGTCGGAGCCGCCAGGAACAGGATGGCGGTGAGGGGGTCGGAATCCCCCATGGCGGCGCAGCAAGCTGCGCCGCCATGGGGGATTCCCAGGGCAGCGGAAAACCGGCGGGAGACCGCCGGTTTTCCTTGTCTGACCGCGGCCAAACCGCCGCGGTCAGAATGCCCTGCGGGGCACCGCCAGCCTGTTGGCGGTGCTCCCGCATCCCCGGCCCCGGCGGTCCTTGACCGCCGGGGTCGGAATGACCCCCAAAGTTTTGTCATGAAGAGTGACTCACACACCATCCCCCAACCTGATGAGCTCATAGACGGGCTGGGTGCTTGCAAATTCCTCAGTATCTCTGATTTCACATCACAGTACTGGTAGGTTGCTCTGACTAGGAGGGGTAAAGAGAGGTCTACATTCTCGACCCCAGAGGGCCACTTCCAATTTCGAGTGATGCCTTGAAGGAGGCACTCTGTGCCACCTATCTGGATTACATAGCTGTCTTCAGCTTCAAATGGGAGGAACACTTGTACCACCTCCAGGAGGTGCTTCAGGTGGTCCTGACTATCAAGACCGTAAGTGACAGAAAGGTAACTTTCTGGCATCATGTGGTGGGTGGAGGCAAAGTGCAACCTCACCAGGTCAAGATTGAGATTGTTCTTGCCTGCCAAACCCCTATAATACAGACTAAGGAGGGGTACTTCCGGTGCCTTGCAGGATTCTAAAGGAGGTTTGCTAAGAGATATAGCACCATTATTGACCCCCTAAGAGAGCTGACTTGTAAGAAACAGCCCAGAAACGTGATCTGGAAAGCCTTTGATAACCCTTAAGGAGGCCATGAGTATAGCACCCGTAACTCAAGGCTACTGACTTCTCCAAGAAGTTTGTAGTGCAGTCAGACTCTTCAGTGCATGGCACAGGAGCTGTCTTGGCACAGGTAAATGAGAAGGGCCTAGACCAACCCATAGCCTTCATTAGCAGGAAAGTAATTCCCTAGCAAAAGAGGTGGAGTGCGATTGAAAGGGAGTGCTTTGCTGTGGTGTGGGCATTGAGGAGGCAGAGACCATATCTATTTGGATCTCACTTCGGGTTCTGACAAGCCATAGGCCTCTGAGATGCCTCATGCAAATAAGCAGTGAAAATCTAAATTTTTTGAGGTGGTCCATCTCCTTATAGGTAATGGACATTTTGATAGAACACAGTCTTGGATCAGATCATGCCAATGCTGATGGTCTACCCAGGTTCTTCTGCCTTAGAGATGAGAATTACCAAGAGGTAGTGTAATTCACCCCACGTTCAGCTGAGGGGGATCACATGTGATACCTATCATCCTTAGTGAGGTCTTCTCCTAAATGTTTTGCCATCTTCCTCCATTTTTGCTGAATTTGTTTTTGCTTGCCTTAGTGCATGTGCTCCCTCCTTAAAACATGATAACATTGGCTCATTCCCAATTTGCATATTTATTTTACTTATAAGTAAAGTGGTACTACATGTGTCCAGGCCCTGAAAACTAAATGCTACTAGGAGGCCTGCATAAATAATCAACAAAAAATGTGTTACCCCTTATAACTTTGATCTGTTAGGAACATAAATAACCACACGCTACGTTACTATTTCACACCTGGACTTAACAACCATTATTCACTATTATCTTAAAACAATTATTTGCCCTCAAACCTTCATACCTGCTATCTATTGATGACATACATTAACAATTATATATGTAGTTGGGTATTAATTCCACAATCAATTTTGAAAATAATTTTTCATTTTACTTGCAAATCTGTGACGTGTCGATGACAAATATTTACATTAATACACATAACAGTATGACATTAATACCAAGACCTTACTTATTTAAGCACAGTTTTGGGACTCTTCCCTTCATTGGAGTCCAAGCATAAACAGGAGCCTTCATGGTGCATATCTGTAATTATGTGTTTCAGTTATTAAAAGTAATGGAAGAGGAATGTTCCTCCCCTTCACATCACTATAATGTCACATACCTTATTACCCAATTTTTGTGTGGTACATCTAGGGAACTGCTTCAACATCTGCACGATCCCTTGCGTTACTGAAAAGAATAGGGGCGTACACAGAGATTAGTTCCAACCTCCCAAACAGCACTGTACTTTAGCTATGCTACAATAACGTCCGGGTGGTACTACAGCTGTACAATACTTTACCTAGGGGTTAAAGCAGGACATACCTCCTTGTTATTCCACTTCAGGTTCTTTCTCATGGTCTGGCGATTTCTGTTCTAGCCATCCCTGAGATACCTACGTTTAAGAGCTCTTGCGTAAGAAATTACATTACGGTCCCAATGAGGAACCAGGGTAATGTAGTTATCCACACACCTTAGCCTTGTAGTTGGAATGATGGTGGTGGTACACATAGGGGGTCATTTTGACCTTGGCGGACGGCGGAGGCCGTCCGCCAAGGTACCGCCGCTGAATGACCGCACCGCGGTCAAAAGACCGCGGCAGCCATTCAGACATTTCCTCTGGGCCGGCGGGCGCTCTCCAAAAGAGCGCCCGCCGGCCCAGAGGAAATGCCCCTGCAACGAGGACGCCGGCTCAGAATTGAGCCGGCGTAGTTGCAGGGGTGCGACGGGTGCAGTTGCACCCGTCGCGTATTTCAGTGTCTGCTTAGCAGACACTGAAATACTTTGCGGGCCCTCTTACGGGGGCCCCGCGGCACCCCCTACCGCCATCCTGTTCCTGGCGGGAGACCCGCCAGGAACAGGATGGCGGTAGGGGGTGTCAGAATCCCCATGGCTGCGGAGCGCGCTCCGCAGCCATGGAGGATTCACAAGGGCAGTGGTAAACCGGCGGGAGACCGCCGGTTTACCAGCCGCAGTCAGAATGCCCTCGGGAGCACCGCCAGCCTGTTGGCGGTGCTCCCGTGGTCGGTGACCCTGGCGGTCACCGGCCGCCAGGGTCAGAATGACCCCCATAGTGTGAACTATCAAACCAGGGAAAACTTAGTTCTTCAATCTCCTCAAGACTGTGAGTACTTAACACATAATTGTTCAGGCAACCATAATACCATCATTTCAAATTAGTCAGAACAGACAAATGGCTGTGCTGGAAATATGGGAAATGTAGTTCACCATGTGTCTCAAGATAACTTTTAATATTTTCGTTATTATTATATGTGTGAAATGCAAATGGGGACATAAAAAGAGTCCTTGATGAGGCCTTTTGTGAATTGCACCATCATGATAACTGCTGGTGTAATGCATCCTCTGCGCAAGCCCTCACATCTCTCATTGACGGCAGCCTCAATGATGGCACCAAACTCAGCATTGCAGCCTCGCAGCTCCTCAGAATCAACACATCACCCTGACCACTCGACAAATCCTTGAGTTCGGACTTCGCATTACAGGCCTTCATCAATGAGATCTTCGATGATGAAGCATCTGAACCTTGCACTGCAGCTACATCACATCTTCGAAACGATGCATGACTTCAGCTGTGCAATGCATCTCTGACGTGGATCTTCGCAATGCTCTGCAAAGCAGGATTTAAGGTACTCTGTTAAGCTGTTCTAACTGGATCCCTGTAGCCAGTACATGCTCCATCGCAGTCAGCGTGAACTGGCCCTTTGTTAAGTCCAGCATGACCAGTTATCTAGAGTTGGTGCTTTATGTCTTTTGGCCCTATTTTTACTAAAATTTTTGAAACTGAATATCTTTGGTTCTATTAATTGGGCATTGTGGTTGTTGCTTGATCCGGGCTCACATCCCAGTCCTCCAACAACCCAATTTCGTACACAGTCTAAGTGAAAATAGAACTGTAAGTGAAAAGCAGTCTAAATGTAAAGAGATTGTGCTCCAAATAGTGTAAAGTGATTAAGGAAACCATATTGACAAAGAATGTTGGATAAGATTGAAGTAAGTATATATTGTTTGACTCTTGTTCACAGTTGACAATTTTGTCTGGTAAGACTTTCGAGACAAGTTCAAAAGCAAAATAATGTAAAGAGAAACTTTATTTGTAAACAGGATGATATGGTGGGGTGCCAATTAAGATGGAAGTCTGCATTGGGTTATGCTTTCAGGTTAAAGAGAAATATACAGTATGGAAGTCATATGCGTCTGTAAGGGATGATAGTGTAATAGGATGGATATACCAAACACAGGTGGATGTGACTTTAAATAATAATTCTATACCTTAACCCCTACGGTGCTTTGGGCGAGGTGGTTTCGTCCCAGCACACGGTTCCCGTGTGCTTGGGACGAGACCACCTTGTCCTGCGCCGGGCGCACGGGGGAAGCGCTAGCACTCCCCCCGGGAGCCCCACACCCCCCCCATCAGGGATGAAAGGGGAATTGCTTCCCCTTTCACCCCGACCCCCCCAGTGACGTCTGATGACATCAGCACGCGATCGCGGGCTGACCTTATCAGAGGTCGCCTCCCGTCGCACTGGAAGCTTGCTTAGCATTTAGCATATAATGAGGCCGATCTGCCCCCCGGTGGGCAGAGATGCCCACTAGACACCAGGGATTTTTCTTTGTGTTTTCTAATAAAGGGAGTGGCCCCTTGGGCAAGGGTCGCTCCCTAGGGGGCCATATTATTTTTAGGCACTTTCTGCCCTCCAGGGCCCGATCGGCCTGATATAATTAGGCCGATCTGCCCCCAGGGGGGGTGGAGAAATGCCCACTAGATACCAGGGATTTTTTTTTTTTATGTGCAGGGAGCGACCCCTTAGGCAAGGGTCGCTCCCTGGGGGGCCAAATTGTGCTTAGGCCATAATATAATTAGGCAGATCTTCCTCCTGTGGGGCAGAAACCTCTAGACACCAGGGATATACATATTTTTTTATTTACTTTATGATTTTATGTATGGGGAGCGACCCCTTAGGCAAGTGTCACTCCCTTGGGGGGCAAATTGTATTTAGGCCATTTCTGCCCCCGTGGGGGCAGATCTGCCTATTTTTGTTTGCCCAATCTTCCCCCAATGGGGGCAGAAACCACTAGACAGCAGAGGTTGGTGTGTGTGTATGCGTGTGTTTTGTTTGAGGGGGCAGCCCCTTGGGCAAGGGTCGCTCCCCATGGGGACACATTACTGTTGTCCATATCTGCCCCCGATTGGCCTATTTTTGGAAGGCCCATCTGCCCCCAAGGGGGGCAGAAAGCTCACCAGAAACCGGGGAAGATTTTTTTTTTCAAAATAAGAGGGTGGGGTTATGGCCGTACCCCCACCCCAAATAAATGGGGCCAAAGTTGTTCTGCCCACCAGTGGACGGATGGGGCAATTACCCCGATCCACAGCCCAGGGGGCAGAAAGTCTACTAGATGCATTGAAATTAAAAAAAAAAAAAAATAGTGGGGTGGTGACTACCAACCAGTATGGGCCTTGTTATTCCCTCATCGGAACTGAAGGGGCTAACAGTCATTCAGCTCTCCCCTGACACTAAAACATCTTAACCCATGGCAAGCAAGAGGACATTTGATTTTTTTGTTTTTTGTTTTACATTTGGGCCATGAGAGCTTGGTAACTCTCAAAATCGTCCCACTTGGAATGGTGAGGGCTGCACTTTTTTTTTACTTTGGGATGCTGCCATGTAGAAAAATCCCCAAGACCTAGACACATCTGAAAACTAAACATCTAGTTGAATCAAGGGTGGTGTGCTTCACATGCACCCTGCACCATTTCCGTAACCACAATGCCCTGCAAACCTGCAACTTTGCTGGAAAGCACACATTTTTGTGATGGAACCTTCCGGAATCTGCAGGAATCCACAAAATTCCTACCACCCAGCATTGTCTCATCTATACCGATAAAATTTCTGCTGCACTTGTTAGCCTAAAAATGTTGTGTTTCAAACTGCCCTTTTTGACCCACTCTGGTTCCCCCTTAACGTGTTTTTGGCTCTTTCAAGTCACAAACACTTGGCCCACCTACACAAGTGAGGTATCATTTTTACTGGGAGACGAAGGGGAATGTTGGGTGGTAGTAATTTGTCCCGCTGCAGTGATGTCACACCGAAATGTGGGAACAATTTGATTTTTTTAGCTAAATTTGAGGTTTCCTGAGGATTCTGGGTAAGAAAACATTGGGGGATCCACGCAAGTCACTCCTCCCTTGAATTCCTTGGGTGTCTAGTTTTCAGAAATGTCTGGGTTTGGTAGGTTTCTCTAGATGGCTGCTGAGCCCAGGACCAAAAACGCAGGTGTCCCCCGCAAAAACAGGTAGTTTTCTATTTGATAATTTTGATGTGTCCAGATAGTGTTTTGGGGCATTTCCTGTTGTGAGCTGAAGGCCTACCCTCACAAGTGAGGTACCATTTTTATCAAGAGACTTGGGGGAACGCTGGGTGGAAGGAAATTTGTGGCTCCTCTCAGATTCCATAACTTTCTGTCACTGAAATGTGAGGAAAAAGTGTTTTTTTAGCCACATTTTGAGGTTTGAAAAAGGATTCTGGGTAACAAAACCTGGTGAGAGCCCCATAAGTCACCCCATATTGGATCCCCCTAGGTCTCTAGTTTTCATAAATGCACCGGTTTGGTAGGTTTCCCTAGTTGGCGGCTGAGCGTGAGGCCAAAATCCACAGGTAGGCACTTTGCAAAAACACCTCTGTTTTCCTTGGGAAAATTTGATGTGTCCACTTTGTGTTTTGGGGCATTTTCTGTTGCGGCCTACCCACACAAGTGAGGTACCATTTTTATCGGGAGACTTGGGGGAACATAGAATAGCAAAACAAGTGTTATTGCCCCTTGTCTTTCTCTACATTTTTTCCTTCCAAATATAAGACAGTGTGTAAAAAATACGTCTATTTGAGAAATGCCCTGTAATTCACATGCTAGTATGGGCACCCCAGAATTCAGAGATGTGCAAATAACCACTGCTCCTCAACACCTTATCTTGTGCTTATTTTGGAAATACAAAGGTTTTCTTGATACCTATTTTTCACTCTTTATATTTCAGCAAATGAATTGCTGTATACCCGGTATAGAATGAAATCCACTGCAAGGTGCAGCTCAATTATTTGCTCTGAGTACCTAGGGTTCTTGATGAACCTACAAGCCTTATCCAGACGTAACGGTATATTGCTTTAAAAAATCTGACATTGCAGGAAAAAGGTACAGAGTAAAACGTAGAGAAAAAAGGCAGTTTTTTTCACCTCAATTTCAATTTTTTATTTTATTTCAGTTGTTATTTTCTGTAGGAAACCCTTGTAGGATCTACACAAATTACCCATTGCTGAATTCAGAATTTTGTCTACTTTTCGGAAATGTTTCAGTTTCTGGGAGCCAGCATTGGTTTCACACCCATTTCTGTCACTGACTGGAAGGAGGCTGAAAGCACAAAAAATCGTAAAAATGGGGTATGGCCCAGTAAAATGCCAAAATTGTGTTGAAAAATTGGGTTTTCTGATTTAAGTCTGCCTGTTCCTGAAAGCTTGGAAGCTGGTGATTTTAGCACTGCAAACCCTTTGTTGATGCTAATTTCAGGGAAAAAAAACACAAGCCTTCTTCTGCAGCCCTTTTTCCCATTTTTTTTTTAAAAACAAAATTTTTACTGTATTTTGGCTAATTTCATGGTCTCCTTCAGGGGAACCCACAAACCCAGGGTACCTCTAGAATTCCTAGGATGTTGGAAAAAAAGGACGCAAATTTGGCGTGGGTAGCTTAGGTGGACAAAAAGTTATGAGGGTCTAAGAGCGCACTGCCTCAAATATCCAAAAAGAGGCCTGGCACCTAAGGGGGAAAAGGCCTGGGGGCGAAGGGGTTAATATCTGATTTATATAATAGAAGCAGTGGATGTTGATGGTGATGCAAAGAAAGTGTTGCCAGAGGAGCTGTGCAAAAAACATGGCTGTTTCCCTTTCCTACTATTGGTGAAACAGAGTTACTGTTCAGAACATTTCACTACATTTGATCATGCGTTAACATTTCTTAAATTGTGTTTTCATGAAGATTCAAGAGATAGAACCTCTTTTGTAACACCCATGGGAGTGAGGGGGTGCAATTGTTTTAAACATGCATTTTGGGAAAATGTTGGCAGTACTATTTTTTTAGAGGGCTGTGGCAACAATATTGCGTAGGGTATTAAACATGTTCTGGACAAAGTTTTGGTGTATGTCAGGAAAATCGTTGACAAATTATATGAAGGTAATGAAGTTTTATAATGCATCTAAGAGCACAGTCTAACTCTTAACACATTGAAATGTAAATTTAGCAAATTCATTGATTTTCTAGGACCACAAATTACAGGAAATAACACTAAACTAAATAAGATTTGGTGAGTGAAGACAGTTAGTCAGGTTCCCACACTCAAGTGTAAGGTGGAGCTACTAACAATTTTGGGTGCGGTTGATACTTCAAAAACTTTCATTAGAGCTTATGTGAGTAAAACTGCCTTATTGAGGGGTTTATTAAACAAAACAAAGTTAGAAGTGCTCCAGGGAAGAGGAATGTAAAAAGGAGTTTAACAACAGGAAAGAGAGTTTGAGCAAAGCTTCTTGTGTGCAGGTGTTTGACTCAAGGCCATGTGCTATATTGCCACCGATGGTAGTAATAAATATATGAGTTGACGCATAGAGTAAAAGGTGAAGACATAACTACTGTCTCTGTTTTAAGAGGAAGGAAAGAGAAAGAAATTGCCCTGTTATAGAGAAAGAAATAATAGAAGTTGCATTACCTACACGTTCAGAACTTTTGTGTGGGACACAAAAATTGGTATAAAGACAATAAACAAACCATTAGATGAAATTTCTTGAATGAAGTTTGGCTGTAGTATTTACTAAAAGGTTGTATATTTGCAAGAGTGCATGGTTAACCTAGAGTACATTCATGGGGGAATGGCTAAGATGGCCACTGCATCTGATGTGCTCCGATGAGCTCCGTCTTGCAGCCGCTAAGCATTCTGCTTTTACTATGCCTTCTGGTCCGGAATCAAGCCATGCTGTGGGGGACTCTTCCTGTGGTGCATTTGGCCTGAAAACTGCTGCCCCCTCCGAATAAGGGCTTTCACGGCTGCTGCAGAGGGTGCTGCCGGAGATCAAGCCATACTGTAAACAACCTGGGCTTGCATGTAGGAGTTGAGCCGCCTGCCGAAGGGACCAGAAAATCCAGGAGGATGTTACGCTACAGTGTAGTGAGACTTGCGTGGCACTGGGCTGACCTCTGCACACTGAAGGAACCCAGCCATGCACCGCTGTGTCCTGAACTGTGGAGGAGGTCCTTATACACAGGGGAGTCACAGTGATGGCCACATCAGAGGAATATTGCAGGGCATGTGAACTTGGGTTCCGAGGAGGAGGGTAGAGCACGTGGCGCTCTCTTGTACCAAGAGTACTGCCTATAATTGCTCTGCACTGCCTGGGGCTGGAACCAGAGCCCCGAGAGAGTTGCATTGACGCTATCCTGCCTATGCATGCTGTGGCCTGAGACAAATCCTGAGAGCCCCGTGGATGCCTACAGAGGTCCATTTCTGAGACCTGCTATCAAGGAATAACCATGGATGTGCATCTTTCCAGTTGGAATGCATGTGGTGCCTGTTACTGCAAAGGGAGTGGCTGAGGAACTGTTACATACTTACTAGTAGTACCCTGCTCTGCTTACTTCTTCAGTTTAGGTGGACCAAACACCTCCTCCACATTAACTACTGTTTGACTCGAGTCCCACACCCTGAGGTGGCATTCAGATTGCTGACTCATTATTATACTGGAGACATGGGGCCCTCTGCACCCAACTATTAGGCAGTGTCAGGCCAGTTGTCTGTAGTCTCTGCCAGGTGACTCTTGGAACCCTTTGCTAAGGGTCATAGGTTTTCTGCAAGCTCCAGACATTGAGGGATACATGATGGTGATGCTCAAACCCACCAAATGTCTGGTCCTGTCAGTGAAACAAACCCACCAACCCCCTCCTGCATCAAAACCTTGAAGCATTAACTCATTTGAAATCCACACTCCATAGCCATTCTGCCCAACTTGAGAAAGTACTGCATATTCTTGACACTAACGCCTTATTGGGAACTTAAATAGATACTATCGCCCTGGATATAAAACTGCTGTGTACAGATTATCAGAAGATGAGAGAGCAGGTGGGGGATGATGAGTCCTCACTGACATTCATGCAATTGGTGCTGCTAAACCTCCATGCTCAGGTGCATGCTCAGGTGCAAGAGATGACGGCGGAAGTTGCCTCCCTTCACTGATGAGTGGAGGACTTGCAGGGTGACTCAAGATGGAACAGTGTACATTTTCTTGGCTTTCCCTAACACTTTTAAGGTCCAAACATGGATCTTTGTTTGGAGGACTGGATGATGAATACGTTGCTTGGGGATAAAGTACCAAAATTATTTTCTGTGGAGTGGGCCATCGAATACCAGACAGAACATCACCTCTGGGAGCTTGTCTGAGGCAAGTTTTTGCCTGTCTCCTGAATTATAGAGAGAAAGACAGAGACCTGTTATTGGAGTTGTTCAAATCAAAGGGCCTCTGGAGTTTTGAGGGTGATATCATAGCAACCAATCCAGACTGCACAGCAGACGTAAAAAAACTATGTAACTCCTACATTGAGGTTAAGAAACAACTCTGAGAACTTAAACTTGAAATATGAGCTGCTCTACCTAGCAAATTTGAAGGTAATTGACGGCGATTCCACAAATTTTTTCCTTATTCCCTGAAGATGTGTGAACATCAATCAATCAATCAATCAATAATTTATAAAGCGCGCTATGTACCTGTTAGGGTTTCGAGGCGCTAGTGGGGGGGGGATGGTGCTGCTATCGTTCGAAGAGCCATGTCTTGAGGAGTCTCCTGAAGGTGAGGAGGTCCTGGGTCTGGCGTAGTGAGATTGGGAGTGCGTTCCAGGTCTTGGCGGCGAGGTAGGAGAAGGATCTGCCGCCAGAGGTCTTGCGCTGGATTCGGGGGACGATGGCGAGGGCAAGGTTGGCAGAGCGTAGTTGACGTGAGGGAATGTAGACATTGAGTCTGGTGTTCAGGTAGGTGGGTCCGGTGTCGTGTAGAGCCTTGTGTGCGTGAGTGAGGAGTTTAAAGGTGATCCTCTTGTCCACGGGGAGCCAGTGGAGGTCCCTCAGGTGAGGGGAGATGTGACATCGGCAGGGTATGTTGAGGATCAGGCGGGCGGATGTGTTCTGGATGCGTTGGAGTCGTTTGATGTCTTTTGTTGGGATGTCTGTGTAGAGTGCGTTGCTGTAGTCGAGTCTGCTACTGACGAGGGCTTGGGTTACCGTCTTTCTGGTTCCTGTTGGAATCCACTTGAAGATCCTGCGGAGCATACAGAGGGTGTTAAAACAGGAGGATGAGACTGCGTTCACCTGTTTGGACATGGTGAGGGCGGAGTCGAGGATGAAGCCGAGATTTCGTGCGTGGTTGGCTGGGGTGGGTGGAGGGCCCAGGGCGGTGGGCCACCACAAGTCGTTCCAGGCCGAGGGGGTGCGCCCGAGGATGAGGATTTCCGTCTTGTCGGAGTTAAGTTTTAGGCGGCTGTTGCTCATCCATTCGGCAATGGATTTCAGTCCCTCGTGAAGGTTGGCTGTGCCGGTGTGAGGATCTTTGGTCAGAGAGAGGACGAGCTGGGTGTCGTCGGCATAGGAGAGGATGCTGAGGTTGTGCTGGCGGGCCAGTTGTGCGAGGGGGGCCATGTAGACGTTGAATAGCGTTGGGCTTAGTGAGGAGCCTTGGGGGATGCTGCAGATGAGGTTGGTGGCTTTGGAGTGGAAAGGTGAGAGTCGGACCCTCTGGGTTCTGCCAGAGAGAAAGGAGGAGATCCAGTTGAGGGCTTTGTCTTGGATGCCGGCTTTGTGTACACGGGTTAGTAGGGTGCGGTGGCAGACTGTATCGAAGGCGGCTGATAGGTCTAAGAGGATCAGGGCTGAGGTTTCGCCGTTGTCCATTTGTAGTCTGATGTCATCTGTGGCGGCGAGGAGTGCAGTCTCTGTGCTGTGGTTTCGTCTGAACACGGATTGGGAGGGGTCTAGGATGGAGTTGTCTTCAAGGTAGTGGGCGAGCTGTGTGTTGACGATCTTCTCGATGACTTTCGCTGGGAAAGGGAGGAGGGAGATTGGTCGGAGGTTTTTGAGATCGTTGAGGTCAGCCTTAGGTTTCTTGAGGAGAGGTTGGATTTCTGCGTGCTTCCAGCTGTCCGGGAAGGCAGCGGTGTTGAAGGAAAGGTTGATGATCTTGCGGAGTATGGGGGCGATGGCGACGTCGGCTTTGTTGAAAACGTGATGTGGGCAGGGGTCAGAGGGAGATCCTGAGTGGATGGAGTTCATGGTTTTTAGGGTTTTGGCGTCGTCTACTTGGGTCCAGGTGGTGATGTGGTCGCCCTGGGAGGAGTTGTTGGGGGTGGAGTCTGGCGGAGGTGAGGTGTTGAAGCTGTCGTGGATGGCTGCGATTTTCTGGTAGAAGAAGGTGGAGAGATCGTCGCAGAGTTTCTGGGATGGAGGGATGTCGTTGACGTTGGCGTTGGGGTTGGAGAGTTCCTTCACGATGCGGAAGAGTTCCTTGCAGTCGTGAGCATTGTTGTTAAGGCGTTCTGTGAAGTGGGAGCGCTTGGCGAGTCGGATCAGTTGGTGGTGTTTACGGTTGGCTTCCTTGAGGGTAGCAAGGTTCTCGGGTGTGCGCTCGAGGATCCATTTTTTCTTGAGTTTCTGGCAGGTGCGTTTGGAGGTGGTTAGTTTGTCTGTGAACCAGGCTGTTTTTTTCTTTTCTTGGTTGGCGGTGGGTCTCTTGAGTGGGGCTAGGATGTTGGCGCAGTTGAGGATCCATTGTTGGAGGTTGATGGCGGCGGAGTCCGGGTCGGTGGGGTCTGGTGGTGGGTTTTTGGCGAGGGTGTTGGTGAGTTGGTCTTTGGTGACTTTTCCCCAGCGGCGGTGAGGCGGCAGAGGGGTGTGGTGGTGTTCGGTGTTTTTCTTGAAGGAGAAATGGACGCAGTGATGGTCGGTCCAGTGGAGTTCGGAGGTGTGGCTGAAAGAGATGTGGTTGCTTGAAGTGAAGAGTTGGTCAAGGGTGTGGCCGGCGATGTGGGTGGGAGTGTTGACCACTTGACGGAGTCCGAGGTTGGAGAGGTTGGTGGTCAGTGATGCGGTGTTGACGTCATTGTTGTTCTCCAGGTGGAAGTTTAGGTCTCCCAGGAGGATGTAGTCTGAAAATGTAAATTGTAAATGTAAATTAGCACTTGTATAGCGCACTACTCACCCGTTAGGGTCTCAAGGCACTGTACTCACACCGCTATGGAACCCCTCCTGGCTTTTCCCTGTGAGGCGCCCACTCCTGAGCACCCCCAGGGTGAAGCCAGGCATCCAAGCGCTGTTGGGGCCGTTGTGGAGATTAAGCAAGCTATTGCCCAGAGTTGCAGAGTGGGACCCATGAATTAGATTAGGCACCGAGGCGAGAATTATCTGGTCAAGGGGAATTGAGCCCAAGACCTGCCGAAGCGGGACTTGAACCCTGGTCTTGAGCCAGATCTCTGCTTCAGGGTCTGCCGCTCTAACCATTGAGCCACACTTCTCCACCAAGAGGCGAGGGCGTGGGTGCTTGCGAGGTCGGAGACGGTGTCGCTGAAGAGGGCTCTTGGTCCTGGAGGACGGTATGTGAGGGTTCCTCTGAGGGTAGTGTTGGGGTCCGTGTGAATCTGGAAGTGGAGGTGTTCGGCTGTTTTGAGGGTGTCGTCCGTGTGGGTATGGATCTTGAGGGTAGCTTTGTGGGTGATGGCTATTCCTCCGCCGATTCCGTCATTCTTCTGGTGATCTTGTAGCCGTCAGGGATGGCGATGGCGATGTCAGGGGCCGAGGAGTCGTTCCACCAGGTTTCGGTCAGGAAGGCTACGTCTGGGGCGGTGCTGTCGATCAGGTCCCAGAGTTCGATGCCGTGCTTTCGTGCGGAGCGTGTGTTGAGGAGGATGCAGTGCAGGTGGTTTGTGTTGGTTGTTGCTGGCTTCGTTGTTCTGTTGCAGGTGAAGTTGCAGGTGCGGCAGGAAAAAGGTCCTTTGGTGTGCTTCGGGCTGGCCTGGAAGCACTCTGTGGAGGGGCCAGGGTTGAAGGCGAGGAGTTCGCTGGCCGAGTAACGAAGGCATGGGGCGCGGGGGGCTCGAGGACCAGGGGGGGTGGTGCTGGGCGCGGTCCAGGTGCAGACGGGCTTGCCTCTGGTGCGACTCCGGCGCGCCAGCGGCGAGGACGCGCAGCGCCAGCCATTAAGAAGGCAAGGCGCTGAAAATATAGAAAAACACTTACAGGACGGCGGAAAGCGGCACCCGGGTCAAGTGAAGCTTACTAGAGCCCACTAGACACCAGGGATGAGGCGCAGGAGGATGCCTGCGGGTGGAGGAGGGCCTCGAACACGCTAGCAGCAGCGTGGGCAGGGGTCAGAGGCAGGAGACAGCAGGTTGGTGCTGCGGACGTGGGGGGCGAGCTCTAGACCTAAGGCAGGTCAAAGGTCGCTCACTCGCGACACGCAGCGCCAGCCATTAAGAAGGGAGGGGGGAGGGAGGAGCAGCTGGGAGGCGGGAGGCGGGAGGGAGCGGTGAATGGGGGCGCGAGGGGGGCGGGGCTGCAGGGAGGCAGTGGCAGGGAGAGAAATGCAAGGGGGAGCGCCCAAGGGGCGAAAACAAGAAAAACAAGGCACAAAAAAGTCGGGCACAATTTGAAATACAGTCACAAAAATACACTAATGGCACAAAATACAATCGGGGTACAGCAATCAGAGGGGCACAACGGGGGCAGATGCGCAGGAGGCAAGGCGCTTGAAAAAAACAATAGAAAAGTACTTACAGGACGGCGAAAAGTGGCACAATCAGAAGGGGCACGACGGGGGCAGAAGCGCAAGGAGGCAAGGCGCTGAAAATATAGAAAAACACTTACAGGACGGCGGAAAGCGGCACACGGGTGAAGTGAAGCTTACTAGAGCCCACTAGACACCAGGGATGAGGCGCAGGAAGATGCCTGCGGGTGGAGGAGGGCCTCGAACACGCTAGCAGCAGCGTGGGCGGGGGTCAGAGGCAGAAGACAGCAGGTTGGTGATGCGGATGTGTGGGGCGAGCTCTAGACCTAAGGCAGGTCAGAGGTCGCTCACTCGCGACGCGCAGCGCCACCCATTAAGAAGGGAGGGGGGAGGGAGGAGCAGCTGGGAGGCGGGAGGCGGGAGGCGGGAGGGAGCGGCGAATGGGGGCGCGAGGGGGGCGGGGCCGCAGGGAGGCAGCGGCAGGGAGAGAACTGCAAGGGGGAGCGCCCAAGGGGCGAAAACAAGAAAAACAAGGCACAAAAAAGTCGGGCACAATTTGAAATACAGTCACAAAAATACACTAATGGCACAAAATACAATCGGGGTACAGCAATCAGAGGGGCACAACGGGGGCAGATGCGCAGGAGGCAAGGCGCTTGAAAAAAACAATAGAAAAGCACTTACAGGACGGCGAAAAGTGGCGCAATCAGAAGGGGCACGACGGGGGCAGAAGTGCAAGGAGGCAAGGCGCTGAAAATATAGAAAAACACTTACAGGACGGCGGAAAGCGGCACACGGGTCAAGTGAAGCTTACTAGAGCCCACTAGACACCAGGGATGAGGCGCAGGAGGATGCCTGCGGGTGGAGGAGGGCCTCGAACACGCTAGCAGCAGCGTGGGCGGGGTTCAGAGGCAGGAGACAGCAGGTTGGTGCTGCGGACGTGGGGGGCGAGCTCTAGACCTAAGGCAGGTCAGAGGTCGCTCACTCGCCACGCACAGCGCCGGCCATTAAGAAGGGAGGGGGGAGGGAGGAGCAGCTGGGAGGCGGAGGCGGGAGGGAGTGGCGAATGGGGGCGCGAGGGGGGCGGGCCGCAGGGAGGCAGCGGCAGGGAGAGAACTGCAAGGGGGAGCGCCCAAGGGGCGAAAACAAGAAAAACAAGGCACATGGCTCAATTCCAAAGACCTAATAAGCAGTAATGATGGTGATCAGGCGACCGGTGAATGGATGAAGCCCTGACCCTGACACAGAAGGCAGAGGTAGAGTGGAAATTGCCCCACTCAGGAGCTAAACACCAGGGAGCAAGCAAAAGAAGTAGCAGAAGCTATGTAACATGGCAAGAACCCATTTGAAACTTTATGACTGGATCAGAAATTAGACACAGGGTCAGAGCCGGGGGACTTAGGAAATATAACAGAAACAATGTCTAAGGGCAACAACCTCATACCCAGTCTAGCAGATCAACTCCTTTAAGGGTCTGGAGGTGTCCCAACCCCTGGGTTTGCAGATGGAATTTGCTGCTTCGAACATGCCGAGCTGACTCTTGGCCCTTCTGGGTATGGTCTGGATGCTATGGAAATGGCAGTGGGCACCCAAGAAGTAGAACTTTAGCTTTTTGTGTTCCATGCCTCTGTTGGGTTCCAAAGTGGAATTGGTTTCTTTAATGTTTGGACTTGGTTTGTTTTATGGGGTTTTTTTTCCGCTGTTATTGGTAAGAGCATTTGTTCGTGTAGTTTTGGATGCACCCAAAGGAACAAAACCCTCTCCTCTCAAATTACCAAAAACAAAAACGCAACTCAAATATATAACAAGCACTTTTAATGAAAAAGTTATTATATTAAAGACAAGCAGAGTCTACCATCCTACAGTCAAGTTAAACACAAAATAAATTAAATTTGACACAACTCATACAAAGATCATGCACAATACAACAGGTATATACACAGACTCAAATCCAGACAAACGTAAGACAAAACACACTGCAGACATATCTAGACATAAGTGCATAACAAATATTCAATATTAAACACAAATAACTTCATCAACATCACCTATATATACATGATAACATAATAAAACAATCAACATTTAGCAATTGTGTATTCGTGTTTTGCCTTAACACCAAATCAAACAGTCTCTAGATATAATGCATCCTCTGTATAAGTCTTTAACAGGTTCTTTAGTAATCAAAAAAAACTCCTTGAGTCTCAAGGCAGTGCAATATCACAGTGCTGCCTATTCTCCAAATAATTCGAATTTAATGATCCATTATAAGATTCATATCCATTGAATTCTCCATAGTCAACTTTGGTACTTTAGGTTCCAACACCCGTTTTGGTGGATTTTAGTCTTCTTTGTATCTTTATAATCACACAGCCACCTTCTTCAGAGCATGTATATGTAGAAAAAAGCACCAAAGACTGGAATTCTCATCTAAATCAAAGAGTAATATTTTGAAAATATATTAATAATTAATTAAATAAATGTCTATGTATGAGCTGTGTTGTAAATTATACCAATTAACTCAATATTTCAGCATTTTTCAAAAATAACTCAAATAGAAAATAGGTTGATGTCTCACATTTGTCTTGATTTGTGCCTATGTATATACCTGCTGTGTTGTGTATGATCTTTGTATGCGTTGTGTCAAATGTAATTTATTTTGGGCCTGATTCTAACTTTGGAGGACGGTGTTAAACCGTCCCAAAAGTGGCGGATATACCACCTACCGTATTACGAGTTCCATAGGATATAATGGACTCGTAATACGGTAGGTGGTAAATCCGCCACTTTTGGGACGGTTTAACACCGTCCTCCAAAGTTAGAATCAGGCCCTTTGTGTTTAATTTGACTGTAGGATGGTAGACTCTGCTTGTCTTTAATATAATCATTTTTTTCATTAAAAGTGCTTGTTATATATTTGAGCTGCATTTTTTGGGGGGTAATTTGAGAGGAGAGGGTTTTGTTCCTTTGGATTTATTTCAATGAAGTTCTCTCCTAATTATGGCAGGGACCCCTTTTGTGTGTAGTTTTGGACGAAGACAGATGGTCTTGCTGGCCTTGGACAGGCTGGGTTTAATATGTTTCTTTTTTCCATGTTATAAGTGTGGAGTCATAAACACATATTGTGAAGGTATGGTACTGATGGCAGTGAGTCACTTATGCTCAAGTGGGTAGACGTAGGACAATCCCCTTACTGCAGTCATGCAGAGGCAGTATTGGGAGGATGCTGTTGATTCTTACACTATAATTTAATCCGTGGGAACTCAAATGCACAAATGCCACCATGCACGCATTGCGATCTTACAAAAGACACATCTTATACAAGGTGAAGTACACAAAGTGAGTGTGAATCTTTTTTCAGTCGGCCTTCTTTGACACTCTCACGCTGACACCCTTCCTGGATCCACACGTCCCTGGGATATGGGGCGATGACATTTAGGGGCATATTTATACTCTGTTTGCGCCAGAATTGCGTCGTTTTTTTTTACGCAAATCCGACGCAAGACTAACTCCATATTTATACTTTGGCGTTAGACCCGTCTAGCGCCAAAGATCTTGGAGTTTGCGTCATTTTTTAGCGTGGACACCTACCTTGCGTTAATGATATGCAAGGTAGGCGTTCCCGTCTAAAAAATGACTCCGAGGCATGTGCGCCGTATTTACACTCCCGGGCAAAAATGACGCCCGGGAGTGGGCGGGTCAAAAAAATTGACATCCAGCCGTTTTAGCGTCATTTTTTAACGCCTGGTCAGGGCAGGCGTTAAGGGACCTGTGGGCTCGGAAGGAGCCCAGAGGTGCCCTCCCATGCCCCCAGGGACACCCCCTGCCACCCTTGCCCACCCCAGGAGGACACCCAAGGATGGAGGGACCCATCCCAGGGAACTTAAGGTAAGTTCAGGTAAGTATTATTTTTTTTTTTTTTTGGCATAGGGGGGCCTGATTTATGCCCCCCTACATGCCACTATGCCCAATGGCCATGCCCAGGGGACAGAAGTCCCCTGGGCATGGCCATTGGGCAAGGGGGCATGACTCCTGTCTTTGCTAAGACAGGAGTCATTTCAATGGGGGTTGGGAGTAAAAAAAAATGGCGCTAATCGGGTTGAGGCGAAAATTTTGCCTCAACCTGACTTGCCCCATTTTTTGGCGCCCAAGCTCCATTTTCCCCTACGCCGGCGCTGCCTGGTGTAAGTAATTTTTTTTGACGCACACCAGGCAGCTCCGACGGCTAACGTCATTACATAAATAAGGCGCCCGCATGGCGCTTTGGAATGGCGTTAGCCGGCGTTACATTTTTTGACGCACAACAGCGTTGGCGCAGTTGTGCGCCAAAAAGTATAAATACGGCCCTAACTGTGTACCAGATGTGGCCCTCCCTTGCTGTGCGTCCTGTGTTTGCACATCACATCACTTTTGAGAGTCCATGCAGTCCATACTATGTTCGACCTCTTCCTCTGTAGTGAACCATTATGCAAGTGGATTGCTGGAAGGGGTAGTTGGCGTTCATCCTATCCGATTACTGTCAATTGTTGTTGACACTCAGATGGGGGAGACTACACCCCAACATACTGACATGGAGGCTCCAAACCAAGACCGTGATGACCCTCTCTTAAGCCACCCCTATCAACACATATCACTCAGTATTTTGACCTGAATAAAGATGCTACCTCAGCCAGAGAACTGAAATGGGATGCCTACAAGGTGGTTATTTGAGGGCACTGCATTACTATGTCGTGGGGGATCCAAAGGGTTTTGACTGAGGAGTTGCTCACCCTAGAACCGGGTATGTACATGCTCAAAACCAAGGTTGCACAACAAATTGCCAAAATAGAATGGCTCATTTGCTTGCGTAAGATACACATAGAATTGGAGTTGCGATTGGGGAAACACAACTACAAGTGATGAATTGTCCTCCTGAATGCCGAAGGGGCTCGAACATGCAGACTCTTTGCCTAGCTGCTGGGAGAAGATCATCACCACCTGCCGATAGGGGCCAGCAAACTGGGCGATAGTAGGGTGGTTATGGCTGCCATTAATACTGCTTTCTAGGAGTATTATCGCTCCCTCTACGTGACAGAGGATGCTCCATCTCTTGATCAAATAAGGGCATTCCCATGGGCTCTACCACTGCCCACGCTGACACTGCTTCAATGCGCTGACATGGACACCACTCCAACTGGAGGTGATATGGACTGTCATAGTCTAGGAGGCTGGCTCTCCATATAGTATACAAAAATGATGTGCACTGTGCAGAGAGTCCAAGCGACCCCACCTTGGCTTATAGAGGTAAAAACCAGACCACCTAATTCTCTAATTCGTATGGTAGCTTTGTCCAGCATTAGGCCAACCTTGGAGAAACGCTAAACATGTATTGTACCCACAGTATCAATAACACAATAACTCAAAAGAATAACTCAAGTCCAATTCACAAGAATACTTCATACTTTTATAACATTTTTAAGACCAAGATCATCAAAATCAGGTAAGTACTTTTTAAGTTATGATTTTTCAAACTTTAGCAAGAATAGTCTTTTTGTGCATAATTATGCATCATAGGAATCAAGGAGAGAATTTTTTTAAAATGCATATTATATCAGGCAATGCTTTTACCAATGTCTCTTTCTTTTTATAGGTCAAGGTCATTGAGATGTCCTGTGGACCATCTGGGAAAGTTTGGGTGGCTCCCAGTTTCGACTGGAGCAGCTACTGAAAAGTCTTTGGAGCTGATGCAGGACCACTGTGAGGGACCACTTGGAAAAGCAATGAACAGGCATACCTCAAGGTGTGCCTGGTGGGTCCCTTGGAGTTTAGAGGTCACAAGGGGTGGGGAGCCCTTAGAGCATAGCTGGTTCTCTGGTGCAGATTTCAGGGAGGCTGGGTGCAAAGCTGATAGGTAAGCCCAGAGCTGTGCACAAAGCTGACTTTGGAAGTAGGAGGTAGGTCACTTTGACGGTGGATTGCAGGTCACTCTGGAGGATGGTTCTTATGTGGCCTAAAGTCTCTCAACTGGGGCTTGCTCCAGATCCTTTGAAAGTCCAGAGGGGACTTCTCTTTTTGATGTCCGATGTTGGGTGTCTAGTACCCGGGTTATTGCACGGTTCAGCCACTGGAGGTTGCAGTGACACCAAACTTGTCACATTTGCAGGATTCGCTCTCCAGGTCTATTGGGTGGAATTTGTTCTGGCGTCTGTGTCCAGTTCCTTGGTCAGTGGCTGGTCGGAGAACTGGACTTCACTGGTCTTATGCTTCTCTGTTGCAAGGAGGAAGATCTTTGGCAATTTTCAAAAGGGTGGAGGTCCTCTGGGATTTCTAGAGTCTGTCCAATTTCAATGCAAACCCTCAGCAGTATTTGTCGCGTCCTAGGTGCAACAGGCAAGGTTTGGCACCCTTTTCTTTGTGCAGTAGGAATGCAGTTCTTGAGCCTTGGCTCTTCTTTGTTGCAGGCCTTCTTGTGCCCTTGGAATCTCATCTGTAAGTACAGGGGTGGCCACTAAATACTGCATTTAGTTGGCGTTTAGGGGAGTACCTAGTAATGACCAATGAGTCATCTACCTTAGGGTGGCTACACCCACTATGCAACCACTTCCTGTTGGTAGAGGCCACTTCACTATCCCTTGTAAGCTATATTCTTACCAATCAAGATGGAGGAAAATGGAATGGAGAGGTCACCTCTCATGTAATACTTTAGGGGTAATGCCTTCTGTCCTTTGTGCATTTTCCTGCTGTTGCTCCCTCCAAAAGTGGATGTTTGCAATGGGTGCAGCCATCTGATGCTAGCAGCAGGGCTGCGGGTCGAGTTTCAAAGGCAGTAAGCCCTTTGAAGCTCGCTGGCAGGGCAGAGCACATTCCTGGGGTAGGAGGTGTAACACCTCTGCCCTGAAAGCGCTTTGTTTTCTGAACCCAGAAAGCAAAGGCTCTCACCCTAGGGTTCCAGAATCTTGTCTGGTGGTGGCAGGCTGGTTTGACTGGCCAGCAACCATGCCAGCGTTAGTTAGCGTTTTCAGGGGACCGCTAAGGTAACCCCTGGTTACATTTTGCAGTAAATCTATTTCTGGTACCAGTTTGGATTTATTGTTCTGAGTTGTTTGGTACCATACAACCCAGTGTTCAGAGTGGCCATCATGTAGCTGTGAAAATCTCACTGTGTCTTCAGTTTGGCAAAGACACAGTAGGGGCATATTGCTCATGCGTTTATGCCCACACATGCATTATAGTGAACCCTGCCATAGGGCTGCAAGGGCTGCCAGAGGGGTGACTGACCTATATTGCATGCAGTGTGTAGTGGACAGATCACACAGCCTGTGTGCCATGTCAGTTTTGCATTTTACATTTTGGGATTGTACCAGGGCACTCAACCTGCAATGGCAGTGCTGAGTGCACTTGGATGCATGGTCCATGAGGGTAGCCTAATCTGTCCTGCTGTCCTCAGGGGCCTACCCTTAGTAACCCACACCTTGGGTATCTAAGTACATTTACTAGGTACCTATAGTGGCATCTAAAGGTGTTACCAATTGTGCCAATTCATTAAAATAGTTTTGGGAAAGAGATCTGCCCTAGGGAACCTGGTTAGCAGGGGCCTTGGGGACTAACAACTTTGAAACCACATCAAATACCAGGCAAAAAGTGGGGGGGCTAACCATGTCAAAGAGGCACTTTCTCATTCATAGTCCAGATTGCCACATTGCACTGCATTTAGCGCATACCTTTCTCAGAAACTCGTAGAGGTATTTAATGAAGCTGACAGTTGGGCCAGCTTCTGGAAACACTCCAGGAAGCACTGATTAAGGTTCTGCACAAACCGGGTTGTGACCCCCCCATATGTTCATAACTACTGCCTGCTGTCTCTCTTAAACCTAGATTATATGATAGTGGGAAAGTTTTAGGACAACAGGTTACTCTCTGTTACTGGTGCCCTGGTACATGGGGATCAGTCCAGGTTCATGCCCAAGCAAAGTATCTTCCAGAATATTCACCAGATGCTCTGCATGATGCAGGTTACCCCATCTGATGCCCGGGAGCAGTCTGTGTTGTCACTGGACATAGAGAAGGTATTTGACACCCTGGGGTGGGATTACCTACTAATTTCACTGGTAGGCATGGGAATGGGACTGAATTACCTAGGTTGGATGCACCCCTTGTATAAAACCCCAGCAGACTGAGTTCCAACAAGCCTGGTGATCACCAACTGATTTGGTATCCAAAAGGACACAAGGCAGGGCTTCCCCGGTCTCCATTAAAAGTCATGCTTCAGGGTGAACTGGGCATGCTTGTTTGTCCTAGCCCCTCTCCCTGACCCTGAATGTGGGACCAGAGTGGTACTATACTATGTTTAAATACCTGAACATTCAGATTCACCATGCAGAAAGAGACCTCAGGGATGGTAATATTAATATGACGTTGGCATCAGTCAACAAATTGGTCCCTTTTTTGACATACTGCCGCTATCCCTGCTAGGTTGCAAGGGATCTCAAAGATATTGATTCTATTCCAGCTACTATACTTCTTTGTGGTGCTACTTCTTTCCTTTCCCACTTCGGGCATATTTATACTCTGTTTGCGCCGAATGTGCGTCAAAATCGGCGCAAACCCTGCCCCATATTTATACTTTGACGTCCGACCCCGCAGGCATCAAAATTCCACCATGTGCGTCATTTTTTGGAAGGGGGAACCAGCCTTGCGTTAATTATATGTAAGGTAGGCGTTCCCTTCCAAAAAATGACTTCAAGGCCTGTGCCCCATATTTATACTCTGACGTCATTTTGACGCACAGGAGGGGGTGGGCCTTAAAAAACGACGCACAGCCTGATGTGCGCCGTTTTTTAACACCTGGGTCAGGGCAGGTGTTAAGGGACCTGTGGGCTCGGAAGGAGCCCAGAGGTGCCCTCCCCTGCCCCCAGGGACACCCCCTGCCACCCTTGCCCACCCCAGGAGGACACCCAAGGATGGAGGGACCCATCCCAGGGAAGGAAAGGTAAGTTCGGGTAAGTATTTTTTTCTGATTTTTTTTGTGGCATAGGGGGGCCTGATTTGGGGCCCCCTACATGCCACTATGCCCAATGACCATGCCCAGGGGACATAAGTCCCCTGGGCATGGCCATTGGGCAAGGGGGCATGACTCCTGTCTTTGCTAAGACAGGAGTCATGTCAATGGAGGTTGGGCGTCAAAACAAATGGCGCAAATCCGGTTTGAGGCCTGAATTTTGCCTCAGACCTGACTTGCCCCATTTTTTGATGCACAACCCCCATTTTCCCAAACGCAGGCGCTGCCTGGTGTGAGTCATTTTTTTTTGACGCACACCAGTCCGCAGCGCTGGCTAACGTCATTCCATAAATAAGGCGCCCGCATGGTGAGTTGGAATGGCGTTAGCCGGCGGTAAAAGTTTTGACGCACAACTGCGTTGGCGCAGTTGTGCATCAAAAAGTATAAATATGGCCTTCATTTTTTGGGAACTGCATAGTACCCAGATGGAACACATTTGAAGAGCAGGTAGCAGGTGAGTGGCGCTCCTCATACTTCAGTAATCACATTCCGATGAGGGACTAGGTGCACCTAATTATGCATTATATTATTTTGTGGCACAGCTGCAATGGCCAGTGTGGTGGTTGGGTGCAGCTGCTTGTCTGGAGAGGGACACCATTAGTAGGATTCTTGGTGAGATCCCAATTTATACCTGGTTGTCAAACTATGGGCCCCACCTACATCAGGAGCCACATCAGATGAAGGTGGTTCAATTTTACTGGCACCGTTATGTGGGTGGCAAATGACCTCAACCACCATATTCCTCTCTCATCCTGAAATGGCACCTACCAGACCTCCATGAGGCGACCAGTTGATTTGATTTAATGCACCAGAAAAAAAGCAGTGATTGACCATCTAGGGGACCTTTATCATCAGGGAAGCCTTATGTCCTTTCAGGACCTCATGGACGCTTATGGGATGCTGGTAGGACAATCTCTGGCATATCATGCACTACAGTACGTGGTACACACCACTTGGGCTGGTGGGGAGGCAGAGCCAACCCATTCACCAAAATGCATGCATGCTTTACTGTCATATGGTCGCTTCCAGCATTACATCACTGTCCTCTACAATGCATTGAACTCCTCTGTACAGGGGGATGCTGTGCGGCCCAGGGCCAGATGGACCACAGTCCTCCCACAACCATTGATGGACAAACAATGGTCCCACGCACTTCAATATGTTAAAGGGTTGTCATGTGACCCACGCTTTTGGTTTACACAGTTTCATTACATACACCAATGTATATCTCACAACACCGCACATCCAGCGTATGTTCCCTGAGGCATCCTCTGAGTGCACGAGGTGCAGGATACCCAATTCCAGCTTTTATCATATGGATTGGGAATGCATGGTTCTGCAGAGAGCTTGGGGGAGGTAACTGAAATCATAGCCACGGTTGTGGACCACACACTATCACCCTTATCCGAATCCTGTCTCCTGGGAATCCGACCCAAACTAGGGGTGAATAAATACTTACGTAGACTTCTTGATCTCACTTTCATCCTTTTGAAACATCAAACTGCTAGATCATATAAGGCATCCATGACACAAGATATTAAGGGGGTCATTCTGACCCTGGCGGTCATTGACCGCCAGGGCCAACGACCACGGAAGCACCGCCAACAGGCTGGCGGTGCTTCCTGGCCAATTCTGACCGCGGCGGTAAAGACGCGGTCAGAAAAGGGAAACCGGCGGTTTCCTGCCGGTTTTCCCCTGGCCAAAGGAATCCTCCACTTGCAGCGCCGCCATGGGGATTCCGACCCCCTTCCCGCCAGCCTGTTCCTGGCGGTTTACACCGCCAGGAAGAGGCTGGCGGGAACGGCTGTCGTGGGGCCCCTGGGGGCCCCTGCACTGCCCATGCCACTGGCATGGGCAGTGCAGGGGCCCCCTAACAGGGCCCCAGCAAGATTTTCAGTGTCTGCTTGGCAGACACTGAAAATTGCGACGGGTGCCACTGCACCCGTCGCACCCCAGCAACTCCGCCGGCTCCATTCGGAGCCGGCTTCATCGTTGCTGGGTCTTTCCCGCTGGGCCGGCGGGCGGCCTTTTGGCAGTCGCCCGCCTGCCCAGCGGGAAAGTCAGAATGACCGCCGCGGTCATTTGACTGCGGTGCGGTCTTCTGGCGGTCTCCGCCCGGCGGGCAGCGCCCGCCGCCCGCCGGGGTCGGAATGACCCCCTAAGTGCTGGCTAAGTACACTTTACACTTTGAAATGGGCACATGCAGAATCAGAGGTGATTGCTAAGGTGTGCACCAGAGGAGGAGACACACATGATAGGCAGTGCTGGGAAGTTTACATTACACCCGCCCTGACTGATAACAAGACCCTCACTAATTGTTTCTCTGTGACACTGGACAAGGCACATAGATTTGTATGGAGTGGGGTGGGCCTTGCCTTAGTTTCTGAAGCCTGGCTGAAGTTTGTGAACACCTGGGACTCCTACACCGGGGATCAGAATGAGTGGGACATTTGGCATGATATGAAAGGAGACAGGGAACTTTTACCCCCGATCTGGCTGATCACCGTCCTCACATAACTTGATTTCACCTTCTCCCTTGAGGCCTACACAGAGTGAGGGTGAAGGGACGTCCATGGACATCTTTCCCTGCTGTGCAACCACAAATGTACATACTTTCTTTTTCTTTGTTTGGGCACGTACCATAAATAGATCTTCAAATATCATGTGATTGGTTGCCTCTTTGTAATGAGAGTGTAACTAGAGAATTTTATCAACTCCACAGTTTCTGGTGCTGTTTGTATGTTAATTTGGAGGCCTGATGTGAGATGATGAATTATAATGATGTCAGAATGATGACATGATTATTCATTATATGTGCCCATCTTATGGTGCACATTAAAATAAAAAATAAATATATATTTTTTAAAACCTCGAATTCCTGTTCTATAAACAAAGTGGTAGACTGTCTCTCAAGTTTGGTAGTAGATGAGAAGGAAGAAGATGGGGTGAAAAGAGTTGAAAAAGATATGTGATTCTTCAGGAAGGGTAATGTAGTTACCTAAGGCTTTATGTCAGAGGAATCATGGAAGTACGGTTTGTAAATAGATGAAAGAATTATAGGAACCAGTGGGTTATGAGCATGGATAATCAGTTTAGCTTGAGAGGGGCATCAGGGAATAATGAACAGGAAAGAAAGATTTAAGATAGAATTTGGTGGTCAGGTCTTTATAGCAAAGTAGAAATAATGGTGAGAAAGTATATGGAGTGCAGCAATGGAGACAACATTTATAAAACTAGAACATTTATCATCAACATCTTGACAGGAAATCACTTTAGATGTTTCAGATGCTTTGGCAAGTAAAATGGATTTTCCATACAGATTGGCATATTGTCAAGATGCCTCAAATATCACGTGTCAGTTTAATTAAAACCAAAACAGTTATTAGGTTTTTTTCAGGGGAATGTTTAAAAGCAGCAGTTGCCCTGAGAACACTGAAACAGACAATGGGGCCAACTAATCCTTAGAGAAATAGGAATGTTATCACATCCTACAACAAATGGAGTGTTAGAGAGATGTAAAATAACTATTAAAGAAATTACACAAGTAGCTAGGCATAATGGCAAAAATCTGAAGGAAGAATTAGAAGCCAGTTGGTTGTCACCTCGTGCAACTATACAAAGCGTTTTAACTGAATTATTCAGTGGGGTAAACTCCAATACTAACTTTTTTACCCACTGGGTTGTGGTGAAATAAAGGCTTTGTAACTGTCAGTGTAGATAGTTAAAGGTGGTAGGCACAGACTCAAGAAAAGGGAATATGATAAAAGGAGAGCAGTAGAAGTAAGATCAGGACGTGTAGATAAGGCCAAAGTGCCCTATAAAAAAGTGATTGGCAAAATTCAGTAAAATATTTAGGGTTGATCATATTATTGAAAAATGCTGTGAAAACACAAGATGGGAGAATGTGGAATCTGAGTCTGGTTGTAAAATAGGTAGGCCAAAACTGTGAGACAAACGTGGGTGATGTGGGAGTGAAAATGAATGGCAAGGGAATATTGGAACCAAGTAACACTATACAAAGACAGGGAAGAGCGTCGTATGCACACCTGCATATCTGAAGGATTACATTCTTTTTTATGTAATTCAGTATTGCAGTGGGATGTATTTTTGTTTTCTGATATATAGTGGTCTTTACCTGTGTCATTGGACTGCCTGTAGTTTGAACATTTTTTATTCCAGTACTATATTGTTCTTCTTTGCTGTTTTCCTCTTTTCTCCCGTGGTCCATGAGAATCCTTATTAACTTCCGGTTGGCATTCTGATTTATATTCATTAAAAGGGTAAATATACAGCACACTGTGTAGAACATTCATTTTGGAAGATTCTGGTGTACTGTCAAACAGTGTGGGGGATTCTATGTCAAGTGAGCTTGTAAGTGACTGATCAATGGGACACTTGTAAACAAACCCATTTGGTAGTTATTTCTCTATTTGTAGGAACATTGATTCTCAAAGGTCATAACCCAACATCAAGAGAAACAGTAAGAACATGGAAGAGAACAAGAATTGTGGCCTCTACTTCACAGCCGGAACGATCTATTCAACAAATATCCTCCATCTCAATGGTGGCAGATGATTGCATAGAGTGTAGCCATTCTTATGAAAATGTGCCTTTTGTTAATGTACTTTGCTTTCATACCAAGGCTACATCTCCACTTCCTCTTCTGTTTGTTTATAAAAACGACACAGGGGATGCCTCTGGGAGGCAGAGGAGACGCAAGGGCAAAGTGAGGCTGACCATCTTCAAGAAAATCAAAAGAAAGGACGTCAATCTTGCCATTCATGGGACTGAAGACCACTGAAAAAAGTCCAGAAATTGTATATCAGAATCTTGAGTGTTTAATATTGTGTTCTCATGATATCATAGTAAAAACATCAGCAATCCAAATATCCAAAAGGAAATTATGTATAGGCATTCATGGTTTTATTATTCTTAAATCTACATCTATATGATTTATAGCTTGACTGTATGTATCTGTTTGTGTATATTTAATCTATGCTTATTTAGATATGCTTACCTTCTTCATATTTTGGTCACTGATATATTTGCTCCAATATTAATGTAGCACAATTTTAAACACCTAATATTTTGATTCCATATCAAGACTAGAAACCCAGAAGATCCAATTCCTCTGGGTACCAGACAAAACCTTTCAACATGCAGAGAAGTTTCTCGACCTCCCACATCTTCTTCAGACTCCGACATAGACATACGTGCTGTCTAAGTAATGAATTTTCCATCTCATTGTGTGTCTTTAGAGAATGATGTGTTGGTTTTCAAAGAGATCCGTAGTAAGGTAGCCTAGGTGCTCAACATTTAGCCAATGTCTTCTCCATGCAAGACCTCTATCACATTTTAAATACGTCTTCCAAAACCACGTTAGGACTGTAATGGTTTTGGTTGGGGCTATTGGACCCTGCCATGCACAAAAACAGTGGAAGGGGGAAAGGAGAAAAAGTAGAAATGGTAGGAATTAGAGCATGTCTTTCTTAGAAAAACACTTCTTCCTGACTGCCTTGTCATTGTGGCATCCAGGAACAGCTACAATGCTCTGAGATGAATATTTGCATCATCCCCAGAAAGAAAAGCGAAAGGATAGAGTCCATGGGGAAGGAATTCTGACAGAGCTCAGTCACTCGGTGAGGGATGTTCATTCCATCATCCTCCTTAGGAGCTACAACAAAGACTTTTGGAATTCCTTGCACTGTTTCACATAACTCTTATATATCCTGAATAAAGGCATGATCACATTTGATCAGGTCGCAACTCCACCACCGTGGTCACTCAAGACATTTGCCATGTCCTCTTCAAGGGAGTAGGGGTATGTGAACTCATGTATTTCCTTCTCATGTTACCATGGGAAAATGGATAAATTCTATTATATCATTCTTTCAATGTGAAATATGGCTCACCATTACGTATTCCAATTTTATTTTTACTGGGGTTCACACCCCATATAAAAAAAAGTCTTTCAAAATTCAGCTAAAAAAAGTCTGTCTTCAAGATTCAACATTTTGTAATGTGAAATGTTGAGAAATTTAATAAATTTCCCCTAATTCAAAGTTTCAGAATTCCTTGAGTGATCATGGATATACCATTTCCAAGATAATTACTCTGTGATAGGTATGTGGATGAAGGAATAAAGGGGCCAAGACTTTAAGATCATTTTGCCTGCAATTCTTGCACTTCCCATGGGCTGGGCAGATTTCCTGCAAGGGAGCCCATCGTGAATAATGCTTTTTACAGATTTTCTAACCATTGTCGCTGGTAAGAATTCACTGAAAAGGTGGGGTGGGCGGTTACCCAGAAGTAGTTGACCCACCGCTAGGGGTTCCAGCCATGAGGGTGAAAGTCCTGAGAAATTTGCCCATGGGAGGTTGGTAGGGTGGTGAGAGAAATTCATGGTTCCCATGTTACCTATTGATTATCTGGTGGGACTAGGAGATATCCAAATGTGGCCCATAGTGGTGGATGGCCCTTGTGAAGGGATGATTCCCAAGATAAAAGCTGTAGGGGCTGACCCTGAGTAGGTCAGATAATAGGGTGCTATTTGCTAGATTTCCGGGATGGGTTAGTGGTAAACTTTTAAATGTCGGGTTAGGGTAGGTGACCACCCAAGAACAATTAAGAATTATATCATAGGACTGTTTTAACTGTACCTGGGGGGACAGCTCTGGCAATACCCAGCTGGATGTCTGAGAGGGGTGGCCCTGTGGCTGAATGATGTGCAGTAGACTCTGCCTTAAATGGGCTTCTGCCTGGTACCAGATATGGAGTATGGCCCAGAGACCCCCTCGAAGTACTGGCTTGCCAAGCATTGTTTTGCCTGGTGGGTGCAGTCCCTAGCTTGGTGTAATGGTGCACAAGGTGAGTGCACCCACAGTGGCTAATCAGCTGACCAAGTGGGGTCCGTCTTAAGTGAAGGGAGCCGGGGCTCAGACTGGGATCACATGAGCCATGCCTGTTGAGGAGGTTGCTCTGAGCAGTTGACCAGGACTGTACCCAATAGACTTCTTTTGGGTACACTTCAGGGGTCCAGAAGGGCAGATGCACATGGTGAGGGTGTGCGGAAGGGGGAAGTACCTGCAATGGTAGCACTAGGTGCCCAGATGAACCCTATCTAAAGGCAAGGGACCCTGTGCTTTAGTCTGGGATCATGTAACCACTTCTGTCAGGAGGCATATTCTGAGCTGTTACATGAGCAGTTGATAATGACTGGACCCAGTAGACTCTAGGGTGGTGCACTTAGGGTTTAACAATCTTAGGGTGCAGCCTTAAGAACACTTAGCAGATGGGTGGAGCCCCCCCAGAGTGAGATGAAAGGCAGCAGTGTGGGCTACAAAATGGCTTATTGAACCTTTCACTAGGAGATCTCTATGGTCCTTGATTTGTCCTTGTGTTGACAACACAGAGCTTGGTAAGTGGCTTTAAGTGGTACCTGGGTGAGGTATGTCTGACTCAGTCGGCAGATGACTTTCCTGTTGACCCAGTGTGACTGTTAGGGATTACTTGGGTGAGGACTTCCTTTGATGAGAACTACCTGGAGTAACTCTCATCTGGGAGCAATCTGTGATTGGGCTGAAGTCCCCCTAGGAACCACAGTCACCCTGAGAGAGTGTGGTGGCATCATAGACTCCAGAGTAAATACTGTGGAAGAGGATCAGAGGTCCTAAAAGGATACTGTGTCTGCACCTTTAGGATATAGAGACCAGGTGGGTGAGAGTACTGAGTTGTGTTTTCTCCAGAGAGGGAACAGTCAGTGACCCATGAGACAGGTTTCAGACATGTCTGTTATGTTGGCATCAGTGCTGAGGCACTGAACCCTTGACAGGAATGGTGTTGAGGATGCAGAGTTGCATGACCTGGGGCAAGATTGGCCCTAGACCTGCTCAGACCATGTAGGTGTCCTAGAAGTGAGCGAACTAGAACTAAAGGGGTTCTTAGTACCATCTCTATTCCCTATAGGGAGAGATGGCTACTCGGGTTAGGTAGGTGGGCAGTCTTAGCATAGAAAGGCCAGTGGAAGGTCTCATTGGTAGTGGACTACTGGTGAATCGTGCATCTGATCAGAACCCATTGCCACTGTTCACCACTGACTAGGGAAGAGTATACATGAGTGATGGCTATCCCTTCCCTTCTTTCAGCTGGTGGTGGCGTGTGTTGCAGTGGGGCTCCACTCATTCAGTACTCCCATAGTTTTTGCTTTATTTGATCATCCGGTTATGGACTTTTTACTGTGGGTGAGTCTCGCTACATGTGTTTGACCCACAGCAATCACATGGCAAATGGACTGGATGTTTCTCACCAGTGTTTGACTTTTAGGATAAGGCAGCTGCTGTGCAGCTAGAGTAAGAGACACTTGGCTCATTACACTGAAACACATGTGTACACATGTAGAAAATTGGGTTACTGGTTGAGGGTGGTGTAACACTTCTCAAGCAACAACCATAATTCTTCTTAGGGTGAAACCACATGCAAACCCAAAATTAACCGGTGCTCAACCCTCAGTTAGTTTGGCACAGAGCAGTCAGACTTAATTCAGACGCAATGTCTAAAGTATTTGTGCAACACATTAAAGAGCAACCCAATGAAAACACATCACAAAAGGACCCCACACTAGCAAGTTTTTAGTCAAAATAGTGCCAAAAAAGCACAAAGGACCAAATGTGGATACATGGTCACACAGGACTGGGACATAGTCACAAATTCAGGCTAACCATGACTTAGTGCAGACGACTATACGGACCCAGTTAGGCCTGCTGAACTAAGGAGCATATTTAAAATGCTCTAGCACCACCTTGTGCCACATTAAAACCATTATTTTTGACATTAACCCCTTCGCTGCCAGGCCTTTTCCCCCTCCTGTGCCGGGCCTTTTTTTGCCTATTTGGGGCAGTTCGCGCTTAGGCCCTCATAACTTTTTGTCCACATAAGCTAACCAAGCCAAATTTGCGTCCTTTTTTTCCAACATCCTATGGATTCTAGAGGTACCCAGACTTTGTGGGTTCCCTTGAAGGAGGCCAAGAAATTGGCCAAAATACAGTGAAAATTTCGTTTTTTTCAAAAAAATTGGAAAAAGTGGCTGCAGAAGAAGGCTTGTGGTTTTTCCCCTGAAAATGGCATCAACAAAGGGTTTGCGGTGCTAAACTCAGCAGCTTCCCAGCTTTCAGGAACAGGCAGACTTGAATCAGAAAACCCAATTTTTCAACACAATTTTGGCATTTTACTGGGGCATACCCCATTTGTGCAATTTTTTGTGCTTTCAGCCTCCTTCCAGTCAGTGACAGGAATGGTCATGAAACCAATGCTGGATCCCAGAAACCTAAACATTTCTGAAAAGTAGACAAAATTCTGAATTCAGCAAGGGGTCAGTTGTGTAGATCCTACAAGGGTTTCCTACAGAAAATAACAGCTGAAAAAGAAAAATATTGAAATTGAGGTGAAAAAACCATCAATTTTTATCTACGTTTTACTCTGTAACTTTTCCCTGCAATGTCAGATTATCGAAAGCAATATACCGTTACGTCTGCTGGACTCCTCTGGTTGCGGGGATATATAGGGCTTGTAGGTTCATCAAGAACCCGAGGAACCCAGAGCCAATAAATGAGCTGCACCCTGCAGTGCGTTTTCATTCTATACCGGGTATACAGCAATTCATTTGCTGAAATATAAGGAGTAAAAAATTGCTATCAAGAAAACCTTTGCATTTCCAAAAAGGGCACAAGATAAGGTGTTGAGGAGCAGTGGTTATTTGCACATCTCTGAATTCCGGGGTGACCATAGTAGCACGTGAATTACAGGGAATTTCTCAAATAGATGTCTTTTTTACACACACTCCTATATTTGGAAGGAAAAAATGTAGAGAAAGACAAGGGGCAATAGTACTTGTTTTGCTAATCTATGTTCCCCCAAGTCTCCCGATAAAAATGGTACCTCACTTGTGTGGGTAGGCCTAGCACCCGCGACAGGATATGCCCCAAAACACAACATGGACACATCACAGAAAACAGAGCTGTTTTTAGCAAAGTGACTACCTGTAGATTTTGGCCTCTAGCTCAGCCGCCACCTAGGGAAACCTACCAAACCTGTGCATTTCTGAAAACTAGAGACCTAGGGGAATCCAAGGAGGGGTGACTTGTGTGGCTCGGACCAGGTTCTGTTACCCAGAATCCTTTGCAAACCTCAAAATTTGGCTAAAAAAACACATGTTCCTCACATTTCTGTGGCAGAAAGTTATGGAATCTGAGAGGAGCCACAAATTTCCTTCCACCCAGCGTTCCCCCACGTCTCCCGATAAAAATGATACCTCACTTGTGTGGGTAGGCCTAGCACCCGCGACAGGATATGCCCCAAAACACAACGTGGACACATCACAGAAAACAGAGCTGTTTTTAGCAAAGTGACTACCTGTAGATTTTGGCCTCTAGCTCAGCCGCCACCTAGGGAAACCTACCAAACCTGTGCATTTCTGAAAACTAGAGACCTAGGGGAATGCAAGGAGGGGTGACTTGTGTGGCTCGGACCAGGTTCTGTTACCCAGAATCCTTTGCAAACCTCAAAATTTGGCTAAAAAAACACATGTTCCTCACATTTCTGTGGCAGAAAGTTCTGGAATCTGAGAGGAGCCACAAATTTCCTTCCACCCAGCGTTCCCCCACGTCTCCCGATAAAAATGATACCTCACTTGTGTGGGTAGGCCTAGCGCCCGCGACAGGATATACCCCAAAACACAACGTGGACATATCACAGAAAACAGAGCTGTTTTTAGCAAAGTGACTACCTGTAGATTTTGGCCTCTAGCTCAGCCGCCACCTAGGGAAACCTACCAAACCTGTGCATTTCTGAAAACTAGAGACCTAGGGGAATCCAAGGAGGGGTGACTTGCAGGGCTCGGACCAGGTTCTGTTACCCAGAATCCTTTGCAAACCTCAAAATTTCGCTAAAAAAACACATGTTCCTCACATTTCTGTGGCAGAAAGTTCTGGAATCTGAGAGGAGCCACAAATTTCCTTCCACCCAGCGTTCCCCCACGTCTCCCGATAAAAATGATACCTCACTTGTGTGGGTAGGCCTAGCGCCCGCGACAGGATATGCCCCAAAACACAACGTGGACATATCACAGAAAACAGAGCTGTTTTTAGCAAAGTGACTACCTGTAGATTTTGGCCTCTAGCTCAGCCGCCACCTAGGGAAACCTACCAAACCTGTACATTTCTGAAAACTAGAGACCTAGGGGAATCCAAGGAGGGGTGACTTGTGTGGCTCGGACCAGGTTCTGTTATCCAGAATCCTTTGCAAACCTCAAAATTTGGCTAAAAAAACACATGTTCCTCACATTTCTGTGGCAGAAAGTTCTGGAATCTGAGAGGAGCCACAAATTTCCTTCCACCCAGCGTTCCCCCACGTCTCCCGATAAAAATGATACCTCACTTGTGTGGGTAGGCCTAGCGCCCGCGACAGGATATACCCCAAAACACAACGTGGACATATCACAGAAAACAGAGCTGTTTTTAGCAAAGTGACTACCTGTAGATTTTGGCCTCTAGCTCAGCCGCCACCTAGGGAAACCTACCAAACCTGTGCATTTCTGAAAACTAGAGACCTAGGGGAATCCAAGGAGGGGTGACTTGCGGGGCTCGGACCAGGTTCTGTTACCCAGAATCCTTTGCAAACCTCAAAATTTCGCTAAAAAAACACATGTTCCTCACATTTCTGTGGCAGAAAGTTCTGGAATCTGAGAGGAGCCACAAATTTCCTTCCACCCAGCGTTTCCCCACGTCTCCCGATAAAAATGATACCTCACTTGTGTGGGTAGGCCTAGCGCCCGCGACAGGATATGCCCCAAAACACAACGTGGACATATCACAGAAAACAGAGCTGTTTTTAGCAAAGTGACTACCTGTAGATTTTGGCCTCTAGCTCAGCCGGCACCTAGGGAAACCTACCAAACCTGTACATTTCTGAAAACTAGAGACCTAGGGGAATCCAAGGAGGGGTGACTTGTGTGGCTCGGACCAGGTTCTGTTATCCAGAATCCTTTGCAAACCTCAAAATTTGGCTAAAAAAACACATGTTCCTCACATTTCTGTGGCAGAAAGTTCTGGAATCTGAGAGGAGCCACAAATTTCCTTCCACCCAGCGTTCCCCCATGTCTCCCGATAAAAATGATACCTCACTTGTGTGGGTAGGCCTAGCGCCCGCGACAGGATATGCCCCAAAACACAACGTGGACATATCACAGAAAACAGAGCTGTTTTTAGCAAAGTGACTACCTGTAGATTTTGGCCTCTAGCTCAGCCGGCACCTAGGGAAACCTACCAAACCTGTACATTTCTGAAAACTAGAGACCTAGGGGAATCCAAGGAGGGGTGACTTGTGTGGCTCGGACCAGGTTCTGTTACCCAGAATCCTTTGCAAACCTCAAAATTTGGCTAAAAAAACACATGTTCCTCACATTTCTGTGGCAGAAAGTTCTGGAATCTGAGAGGAGCCACAAATTTCCTTCCACCCAGCGTTCCCCCACGTCTCCCGATAAAAATGATACCTCACTTGTGTGGGTAGGCCTAGCGCCCGCGACAGGATATGCCCCAAAACACAACGTGGACACATCACAGAAAACAGAGCTGTTTTTAGCAAAGTGACTACCTGGAGATTTTGGCCTCTAGCTCAGCCGCCACCTAGGGAACCCTACCAAACCTGTACATTTCTGAAAACTAGAGACCTAGGGGAATCCAAGGAGGGGTGACTTGTGTGGCTCGGACCAGGTTCTGTTACCCAGAATCCTTTGCAAACCTCAAAATTTGGCTAAAAAAACACATGTCCCTCACATTTCTGTGGCAGAAAGTTCTGGAATCTGAGAGGAGCTACAAATTTCCTTCCACCCAGCGTTTCCCCAAGTCTCCCGATAAAAATGATACCTCACTTGCGTGGGTAGGCCTAGCGCCCGCGACAGGAAACACCCCAAAGCGCAACGTGGACACATCCTAAATTTTGGAAAAAAACAGAGGTGTTTTTTGCAAAGTGCCTACCTGTAGATTTTGGCCTCTAGCTCAGCCGGCACCTATGGAAACCTACCAAACCTGTGCATTTCTGAAAACTAGAGACCTAGGGGAATCCAAGGAGGGGTGACTTGCGGGGCTCGGACCAGGTTCTGTTACCCAGAATCCTTTGCAAACCTCAAAATTTGGCTAAAAATACACATGTTACTCACATTTCTGTGGCAGAAAGTTCTGGAATCTGAGAGGAGCCACAAATTTCCTTCTACCCAGCGTTCCCCCAAGTCTCCCGATAAAAATGATACCTCACTTGCGTGGGTAGGCCTAGCGCCGGCGACAGGAAACACCCCAAAGCGCAACGTGGACACATCCTAAATTTTGGAAAAAAACAGAGGTGTTTTTTGCGAAGTGCCTACCTGTAGATTTTGGCCTCTAGCTCAGCCGGCACCTAGGGAAACCTACCAAACCTGTGCATTTCTGAAAACTAGAGACCTAGGGGAATCCAAGGAGGGGTGACTTGCGGGGCTCGGACCAGGTTCTGTTACCCAGAATCCTTTGCAAACCTCAAAATTTGGCTAAAAAAACACATGTCCCTCACATTTCTGTGGCAGAAAGTTCTGGAATCTGAGA
Source organism: Pleurodeles waltl (assembly GCF_031143425.1). Lineage (NCBI taxonomy): Eukaryota > Metazoa > Chordata > Amphibia > Caudata > Salamandridae > Pleurodeles > Pleurodeles waltl. The sequence goes on along the minus strand of NC_090444.1, from coordinate 1,087,277,718 downwards.
GGAGCTACAAATTTCCTTCCACCCAGCGTTCCCCCAAGTCTCCCGATAAAAATGATACCTCACTTGCGTGGGTAGGCCTAGCGCCGGCGACAGGAAACACCCCAAAGCGCAACGTGGACACATCCTAAATTTTGGAAAAAAACAGAGGTGTTTTTTGCGAAGTGCCTACCTGTAGATTTTGGCCTCTAGCTCAGCCGGCACCTAGGGAAACCTACCAATCCTGTGCATTTCTGAAAACTAGAGACCTAGGGGAATCCAAGGAGGGGTGACTTGCGGGGCTCGGACCAGGTTCTGTTACCCAGAATCCTTTGCAAACCTAAAAATTTGGCTAAAAATACACATGTTACTCACATTTCTGTGGCATAAAGTTCTGGAATCTGAGAGGAGCCACAAATTTCCTTCTACCCAGCGTTCCCCCAAGTCTCCCGATAAAAATGATACCTCACTTGTGTGGGTAGGACTAGCGCCCACGAAAGGAAAGGGCCCAAAACACAACGTGGACACATCACATTTTTTTATAAAAAGCAGTGCCTACCTGTGGATTTTGGCCTGTAGCTCAGCCGACACCTGAGGAAACCTAGCAAACCAGTGCATTTTTGAAAACTAGAAACCCAGGGGAATCCAAGATGGGGTGACTTGCGGGGCTCTGACCAGGTTATGTTACCCAGAATCCTTTGCAAACATCAAAATTTGGCCAAAAAAACACTTTTTCCTCTCATTTCGGTGACAGAAAGTTCTGGAATCTGAGAGGAGCCACAAATTTCCTTCCACCCAGCGTTCCCCTAAGTCTCTCGATAAAAATGGTACATCACTTCTGTGGGTAGGCCTAGCGCCCACAAAAGGAAATGGCCCAAAACACAACGTGGACACAACATATTTTTTCACAGAAAACAGAGGTGTTTTTTGCAAGGTGCCTACCTGTGGTGTTTGGCCTGTAGCTCAGCCGGCCCCAGGGGGGGGGGGCAGAAATGCCCTAAAATAAATTTGCCCCCCCAACCCCCACCCTCCCCCGCCGGGAGCGACCCTTGCCTACGGGGTCGCTCCCCCTGCGTGACATTGGCACCAAAAAACAAATCCCCGGTGCCTAGTGGTTTCTGCCCCCTTGGGGGCAGGTTGACCTAAACTCAGCCAATCTGCCCCCAAGGGGGGCAGAAATGGCCTAAATACAATTTGTCCCCCAGGGGAGCGACTTTTGCCTGATGGGTCGCTCCCCATCTCTAAAAAAAAAAAAACAAAGAAAAAACAAAAGAAAAAAAAGAAAAATTCCCCTGGCGCCTAGAGGTTTCTGCCCCCCCCCCCCGGGGGCAGTTCGGCCTAATAATAGGCCGATCTGTCCCCCGGGGGGGCAGAAATGGCCTAAAATAAATTTGCCCCCCCAACCCCCATCCCCCCCCCGGGAGCGACCCTTGCCTACGGGGTCGCTCCCCCTGCGTGACATTGGCGCTAAAAAACAAATCCCCGGTGCCTAGTGGTTTCTGCCCCCTTGGGGGCAGATTGACCTAAAATTGGCCAATCTGCCCCCAGGGGGCAGAAATGGTCTAAATACAATTTGCCCCCCCAGGGGAGCGACCCTTGCCTGATGGGTCGCTCCCCATCTCTAAAAAAAGAAACAACAAAAAAAAAAAACACAAAAAAAAAATTGCCCTGGCGCCTAGAGTGTTCTGCCCCCCCCCGGGGGCAGTTCGGCCTAATAATAGGCCGATCTGTCCCCCGGGGGGGCAGAAATGGCCTAAAATAAATTTGCCCCCCCAACCCCAACCCCCCCCCCCGGGAGCGACCCTTGCCTACGGGGTCGCTCCCCCTGCGTGACATTGGCGCCAAAAAACAAATCCCCGGTGCCTAGTGGTTTCTGCCCCCTTGGGGGCAGATTGACTTAAAATTGGCCAATCTGCCCCCAGGGGGGCAGAAATGGTCTAAATACAATAATACAATTTGCCCCCCCCAGGGGAGCGACCCTTGCCTGATGGGTCGCTCCCCATCGCTAAAAAAAGAAACAACAAAAAAAAAAAACACAAAAAAAAAATTGCCCTGGCGCCTAGAGTGTTCTGCCCCCCCCCCGGGGGCAGTTCGGCCTAATAATAGGCCGATCTGTCCCCCGGGGGGGCAGAAATGGCCTAAAATAAATTTGCCCCCCCAACCTCCACCCCCCCCCGGGAGCGACCCTTGCCTACGGGGTCGCTCCCCCTGCGTGACATTGGCACCAAAAAACAAATCCCCGGTGCCTAGTGGTTTCTGCCCCCTAGGGGGCAGATTGACCTAAAATTGGCCAATCTGCCCCCAGGGGGGCAGAAATGGTCTAAATACAATTTGCCCCCCCAGGGGAGCGACCCTTGCCTGATGGGTCGCTCCCCATCTCTAAAAAAAGAAACAACAAAAAAAAAAAACACAAAAAAAAAATTGCCCTGGCGCCTAGAGTGTTCTGCCCCCCCCCCCCCCCGGGGGCAGTTCGGCCTAAAAATAGGCCGATCTGTCCCCCGGGGGGGGCAGAAATGGCCTAAAATAAATTTGCCCCCCCAACCGGCACACCACCCCCCGGGAGCGACCCTTGCCTACGGGGTCGCTCCCCCTGCGTGACATTGGCGCCAAAAAACAAATCCCCGGTGCCTTGTGGTTTCTGCCCCCTTGGGGGCAGATTGACCTAAAATTGGCCAATCTGCCCCCAGGGGGGCAGAAATGGTCTAAATACAATTTGCCCCCCCAGGGGAGCGACCCTTGCCTGATGGGTCGCTCCCCATCTCTAAAAAAAGAAACAACAAAAAAAAAAAACACCAAAAAAAAATTGCCCTGGCGCCTAGAGTGTTCTGCCCCCCCCCGGGGGCAGTTCGGCCTAATAATAGGCCGATCTGTCCCCCGGGGGGGCAGAAATGGCCTAAAATAAATTTGCCCCCCCACCCCCCCCCGGGAGCGACCCTTGCCTACGGGGTCGCTCCCCCTGCGTGACATTGGCGCCAAAAAACAAATCCCCGGTGCCTAGTGGTTTCTGCCCCCTTGGGGGCAGATTGACCTAAAATCGGCCAATCTGCCCCCAGGGGGGCAGAAATGGTCTAAATACAATTTGCCCCCCAGGGGAGCGACCCTTGCCTGATGGGTCGCTCCCCATCTCTAAAAAAAAAAAAGAAAAAAAAAAAAAAACACAAAAAAAAAAATTGCCCTGGCGCCTAGAGGTTTCTTCCCCCCCTGGGGGCAGATCGGCCTAATAATAGGCCGATCTGCCCCCAGGGGGGGCAGAAAAGGCCTTCCCAAAAAATTGCCCCCCCTGGGAGCGACCCTTGCCAAAGGGGTCGCTTTGTTGCGTGACATTCGCGCGCAAAAACAAACTCCCTGGTGTCTAATGGTTTCTGCCCCCCTTGGGGGCAGATTGGCCTTATCAAAATAGGCCAATCTGCCCCCAAGGGGGGCAGAACTGGCCTAAATATATATTGCCCCGTAGGGGAGCGACCCTTGCCTAAGGGATCGCTCCCCACCTAAAAAAAAAGAATTCATCACAAAAAAAAAAAAAAAAAAAATGGTCCCTGGTGCCTAGAGGTTTCTGCCCCCCCTGGGGGCAGATCGGCCTAATAATAGGCCAATCTGCCCCCAGGGGGGGCAGAAAAGGCCTTCCTAAAAAAATGCCCCCCTGGGAGCGACCCTTGCCCAAGGGGTCGCTCCCTTTTGCCAATTTCAAGAAAAAAAAAAAAATCCCTGGTGTCTAGTGGGGTTTCAAAAGCCGGATTGCAAGCAATCCAGCTTTTGAAACCTGTGAGAGACTTCAAAGGGAAGGAAATACATTTCCTTCCCTTTGAAGCCTCTCGGGGCCTCCCCCATGGGATTGAAAAAGAAATGCAAAAGCATTTCTTTTTCAATCGCGCTGGAAGCTCTGCTTCCAGCGCGATGGGGGAGACCCTGTGACTAATCAGCGCGCGCTCGCGCGCTGACGTCACAGGGGGGGTTGGGGGGGGTCGGGGTGGGAGGGGAACGGCTTCCCCTTCCATCCCTGACTTGGGGGGGTGGGGGGGAACCCCACAGAGGGAGCGAGAGTGCTCCCTCTGGGCTGTGTGCCGAGGACGTAGTGGTTACGTCCTCGGCACAGCAGCACTGTGCCGCAGGACGTAACCACTACGTCCGCGGCACAGAAGGGGTTAATGTGGCCAAACAAGGCCGAAATCTCTGCACCGTATTTACAGAGTGGCGCAATGCATGCATTGGACCACTCTGTAGTCCTTTGCGCTTCATTATACCTGCACCTGGACTAATGCATGCAAAGGGGGCATTCCCCCGTTAGACAATGGTGTGAAGAGGAAGGAGAGGAACACCACTATAGCAGGATTTGAAAATAGTGGCGATAGAAGGAATATTGTCAAGACGCACTGGGGGACTATACTACAAAAAGAAGCAGTGTGGATTTAGAGTCATGCAGAGTTAATAACTAAAATATATTCTAAGAAGAGGGGAGTTACCAGAAGCAAAGAAAATAGGATCTTTATTGACATTAGTAAGAAGCAATGAAGATGACATAAAATAACTGAGAGATAGTTGAAACACAAAATATCTCATTATGACATTGCCGGCGATGGCGGTAGTTCCGTCACCAGGCTGGCAGCGAAGACTGTCAAATTGTGACCATGGTGGTGATCCATCCCATAGACAGGCAAAGTATCACCTGAACCACCAGTGCAGTCCACCCACCGACCACAGTGGTTGACATCTTCAGGCTGGTGGAAACCAATTCCCCGCCTACCATATAATGACATAGCAGAGGGCCCGGATTTCTGGGGCGGGACCACAGCCACAAAAAGCCTGGCGGAAATAAATCATTAAAAAAGAGACACTCACCTTCAGGGACACAGAGGAGTCCGCGGCTGCCATGGAACCTGAACTAGAAGCCCTGCCAATGCTGTACCACACAATAGCAGTCCAGGAGCAGCAATGCCGACGATGACGGTGAGTACAGCTGCCTATCACACAAGAGAGAGAGGGGACAGTGACACACCCACAGACACAACACACACCATACACACATTCCACGCACAGAGAAAAATCTGCTGAGAAATCCAATAATAACATAAGCCAGAAGTAAAGAAAGCCAGGACACATACATTTGGTCCAACCACTCTATTCCAGTGGACTTGCGCCCAGAACAAATGAGGCAACCATATAAAAAGGGCCATTGGCCAGTCCAATGTAACGAACAACCCACAGGGCAACGTACAAGGCCCAACTTGACTCTTGACAGCCCAAGTCACTCCACTTGGCAGGCAAATCATGATGGAAAGCAGGCACCTCAGGGGATGGGGGAGTGTAGGGGGTGGGGGTGTTTCTTGGGAGGGGGGTCCTTGGATTGGGTTTGGGAGGTGGTGGGCCTTTGCTCTTTTGTTTAGGGGTAGAGGAGTGGGCTTGGAGCGGGGAGTCAGAGTGGCAGTTTTGTGCCCCTTAGTGGGAGGTTTTGTTGCAGGGGGAGGGACATGAGAGGACTGGGAGGTGGAGGTACTGGGCTGCTGGAGCAAGACCTACCTTTTCCAGACAGGATGGGGTGGGGGTGGAGGACGGAAGAGGTCAAGGCGGGCAATGAACAGTTTTTTGGGGTACAATGGAGCAGGTTTGGGAGTGGAGGTAGAGGGAGTGGTTGTAGGAGTAGATCTGGTGGATGGCTGTTGAATGTCTGAGTGGCAGTGTTTATGAGTTTTGGGAGGGGATTGGGCAGACAGGGTGGGAGAGGTCAAACAGGTTGTGTTCATTTATGTTGTGGTGGTGTCTGCAAGTGAGATGGGTGTGCTGAATGTGGTTGTGATGGTGGTAGTTGTGACTGTGCATATGGTGAACGGGGTGCTAGTCTGCATGTCTGCTGTTTTGGTGACTGTGGGCAAGGCTGTACAGGTGGCAGGATCTGAGACTGATGATGCAGTGATTGCAGGTCTGAGTGCTGATGTGACTGTGAGGGAGGAGGAGTGGGAGACAGTGGAGGCAGTGGCTTTTGTTGTGTGTGCTTCTGTGTGTTGGCTGTGTGTATACTTGTGCTGTGATCTGTGGTACCTGTGCTTGTCTGTGTGAGTCCTATCTGTTGACTTGGGTGCATGCTGGTCTGATTGTGTGCTTGGGATTGGTGGGGGGAGAGGGCTTTGGGACTGGGAACAGGTAGTTGGAGGGGGGACGGAAGAACCAGGGACACTAGCTGCCGTCAAAGAGGAGGCCAGAGCCTGTGACGATCTCTGTAGGGCAGACAAGCCACTGTGAATGCCCTCCAGGTAGGCATTGCATTGCTGCATCTGGGATGCCAGTCCCTGGATGGCATTCACTATGGTTGACTGCCCTACAGAGATAGATCTCAGGAGGTCAATAGTCTCCTCAGTGAGGGCAGCAGGGCTGACTGTGGCAGGCCCGAGGTGCCTGGGGCGAAGGAGACGCCCACCCTCCTGGTTGAGCAAGCAGGGGCAACTGGGTATGGGGCTACTTGGAGGGCGGTGCTGGTATGGGGGTGGCAGCAGATGATGTAGCTGGGGTGGTCCCAGAGGGGTCGGCCACCACCAGGGACCTTCCATCAGAGGAGGAATCAGAGTCAGTAGTATCAGCTCCTGTTCCCCCCTGTGGTGATCCCCTCGTCCTCCAACCCACTGGTCCCTTCAGGGTCTGTGCTCACCGCCTCCTGATTCCCCTGGGCTGCAGCTCCCACACTCCCCCTGCTCCTTCACCAGATGATGCTGATGCACACAAGGACAGGATGACAAAAGTAGAGAGGGTAAGGGAGAAAGAAAGGGTGCCCAGGGTCAATTTCAGCAACAACAGCACATATGGCATACACATCACAAGGACTCACTGGGACTGACGCTGTGCAGTATGAACCACAATACCAAACAAATGCCTGGCAAATACAGCAGAAACAAACACAAACAGTACCATATGCATGCCTACTGGGACTCACTAAGCCATGTTTGCCTTGGTATGTCAGCTACTTGTCAATACCAAATGTACATACCACTCTTCATTGCTAAGCAGGACTGTACACGATTAGCTAAACAGGCATATTTGACCATCCACTGACTGGGACCTTGTACCCATGCAACATGGCAGGTATGAAGAAAGAATTCCACACAGTGTGTACTCATCCCCTCGTGGCTGCTGTGCTGCCCTCAAGTGCCCCTTCAACTTCGGATTGGCCACGGCCAGTATGCAGGCCATTAGAGGGGTCAGGGTCCAACGAGCATCCCTCCCTCATTGGGAGGACGTCCCCAGCTGGGCCCCTGTGGTCTTCTGGGCCCAGCGTCGCAGGTCCTCCCACCTCTTTCTACAATGGGTGCTCCACTGGATATGGACCCCCAGGGTCCGCACGTCCTTGGCGATAGCACGTCATAACCCTTTTTTCTGATGGGTGCTGACCTGCATAGGGAACACAAACAAAAGGACACCATGAACTCAACACTACATTCTGTTACAGCAATGGCTTACATACTGCATAGATCCCACATTGACCGCACATGTTACTCGTACCTCTGTGTATACATTGTATGCAGAAAAAATACACTCCCCAAATGACACACTGCCAGCACACATATACTTCTACATAGAGACATGTTGCATGAGCTGGAGGCCCATACAACTATCCATGCAAGGGTAGGACCCCATCCACAAGCTTCTCCAGTGTCGCCAATGTGAAGGCTGGGGCCCTATCCCATGTAACACGGGACATCGCGAGTTCCACACACAGGTGACAGCAGCATCCGCAGTGGAGGTGTTGATGTGTTGAAGGTCAGGAATCAAGTGAATTGGGATAGAGAAAATGGCGGTCACATCCGCGCCGGTGAACACTGCCACCACTGGAGTGATCATCATTGGTTCCTGTGCTCCATAGATTTCCATGTTAACCAATGACGAGTTGCACGGTGGTGCAGACCGCCTTCCACCATGACGCCATGTGTGAAGCCACTTCCACCTGTCCCTGCATACAGGACAGGCGGTTGCCAATTCCTAATGCAGGTAGTCATGGCGGTCAATTTAATGTGCATCATAGGTACCAATGGTAGACACTAATTGAATTCCAGTCCACTACATACTTTGGTTTGCTTGTAGACTATGGCAGTCAAATTAGATCTCATACCAGTGCACTGCTTGAAGATGAGTAGTTGACAGTACATTTCAAATTGGGTGCTACTAATCACAACACACGACTCCGACTACATCTGTGTGACCCAATGGCTAATGTACAGTATTGGTATTTTTGAGGAAGTCCTTTTGCATATAGAGGACACCAGTGCAAATTACAATCATTGTTGGAGTAAATTGGATGTGACTGCTCTCTGTACTATGATATTGTGTTTCCAACCTTCCTGTAGTCATACACTTCTGATGTTTGGTTTACTTAGATACCAACCACTGCGGAGGAGGAGGCAAGCACCCGTGTACGGACCCCTAGTTGACTTCACTACACTGGAGGAGCGGCATATTATAAAGACCTATCATCTGGACAGGGCCACAATTACTGAACTGTGTCAACAATTGGAGCCATATCTGATCCCTGCTATTTGTAGCATAGCACTCCAGCAATACCCCCTGCAGTACAGACCCTGACTGTGCTCCACTTCCTGGCAAGTGGTTGTTTCCAGGTGACTGTGGGTTTGGCTGCAGTAATCTCACAGCCAATGTTTTCAGTTTTTCTTAAAAGAGTTTTGGCTGACTTGATGAAATGCATGAGCACCTATATTGCATTCCCCCGGAGTGAAGATTTTCCCACTGTGAAAGCTACATGTATTCTACACCATGGAGCACATACCACATGTGCTTGGGGCCATTGATGGGACCCATATTTCCTTGGTCCCTTCGAGGACAAATGAGCAGGTCTACTAGGAATAGGAAGAGTTACCACTCAATGAATGTCCATATGGCGTGCCGTGCAGATCAATTCATCTACAACGTTACTGCCAAGTTTCCAGGATTGGTACATGATGCCTATGTATTGAGGAATGCCAGTGTCCCACAGGTGATGGCACGATTACAGAGGGAGAGAATGTGGCTCATAGGTGAGCTTGAGTTTTCACACAATGTATGTCACTGTATGCCACCTGAAGTTGTCCTCTGTGCCATTGTACATGAGTAATGTGTGTCTCTCACTACTTCCAGGTGACTCAGGCTATCCAAACCTATCCTGGCTGTTGACACGAGTGAGAAATCTGAGAACAGGGACAGATAATCGGTACAATGAAGCACATAGTTGTACCTGAAGGATAAATGAACAAACTTTTTGGCTACTGAAAGCCAGGTTCTGATGCCTCCATGTAACTGGTAGACCCCTCCTCTATACCCCTGGGAAGGTCTGCTAGATAGTTGTGGCTTGCTGCATGCTGCACAATCTGGCCCTCAGATGCCATGTGCCATTCCTGCAGGAGGAGGGGGAAGACAATGCACCTGTGGCAGCAGAGGACACTGGAGACAGGGATGAGGATGAGGAGGATGTGGACAACAGGACACATCTGCTAAAGCAGTACTTCCAATGACACTCAGGTAAGACTGAAATCCTGTTCATACCTCAATAACAGTTAAGTGCTGTGTGGCTGCTGTGTTGTGCCAGGCAGAAATGTGTGCATTATGTTAACTGACACTGTTCCATCTGTGGTCAGTCGTGCCAGTGTTATGGTGATGTTGTATAAACTTATTCTGCCCTTGCAATGTGTCAGTAGTTTAAATTTCTCAAATACATGGCCACCACACACTGTGTCCTCATCCCATACTGTATTTAGCATATGTTGCTAGGAATGTCATGTGAGTTACAATGTGCTTACACAACGGATCTGTGACTTCTATTTCCCTGACTGTGTTGCCCAGACTAAGTGGTCCAGAGGAGGGATTGACATGCTGACAACATGGCATAGCAAATACTGCAGTATCTTGTGTGAGGGCCTGAAATGCATTGTTTCTCCTCACTGATGGTGTTTGGAGTCAATTGTTGTGCAAATCACTCTGTAGAAGTGACCAGCTGAATGTAGGCTGGTATGCTACAGGGGCTCATGTTGCTCTAATACTTTTACTTCTCAATTGACTGTCAATAATGCTTTTCCTTTTTGCAGATGTTGGTGTGGTCACAACTGAGAACTAATGTGATGACTACAGACTGCTTTCACACATGTGGTGGATGGATGGATGCTTTCCATGATATTTGCACATGATTTTAGAGGTCAAGACATTGCATGTTGTTGTAAATAAAGCTCAGAAACTTCAGTTGTGTTCAAGGGTGTTTATTGAAGTGACAAAAAGGAGGGATAGTACAATACAGTGGGGAGATGGTGGACAAGATCTTCAGTGTAGTTGCATAGTTTGTTTGTTACACAGGTCCAGTATTCATGGAGCCATAGGAAAAGGAGCAATGGCAGTCCAAAGTGAACAAGGTGTCTCAGTTGCAAACAAAGGAGACATTCAGGAGGGTCTAATTTCCTGGTGGTGGTTTGGGTCTTGGCTATAGTCTCTGGTTTTTGTCTGGGTCCCAGGGAGCGTTTGCAGGGTGGTTCTTCTGATGCAGAGGGAGGGGTGTTGGTGGCCTGTGAGTCTTGTGGCAGGGCCTCCTGTCCACTAAATGCAGCAAATGTGGTAGACTGGTGAGTACACTGGCTAGTGGAAGGGGCCTGCTGGTGTGTTGTGTACTCATGCATGATGTTCGCCATGTCACCCAGCACTCCTGCAGTTGAGGCCATGTTGGCATTTAAGCCCTGTAACTGTTGCATGACCTCCTGGTGGTGTTCCCCCTGCAGCCGCTGGTTCTCCTGCAAGATGGTAAGTACCTGGCCCATCCTGTCCTGGGATTTCTTGTAGGCTCCCAGGACATGTGTGAGTGCCTCCTGGACAGTCAGTTCCCTGGATTGGGCTCCCCTTGGTGCACAGCTAACCTCCCACTGGCCCTGGCCCCTTGTGCCTGTGTCCCCTGAACTGTGTGCCCACTCACACTAACACCAGGACCTTTGTCGTCTTGCCTGTGTGCTGTTGATTCGGGTCCCTGTACAGGTGGGCACACTGTTGATTGACGTGTCCTTGGGACAGAGGTTTGGTGACTTTAGGCAGCTGATGTGGTACTGGAGTCAGTTGGGGGGGCACAGTGGTGGACTGGGTGTAGGCTGTGGTACCCAACTGATCAGTGGGCCAGGGAGATCATCCAGATCGAGACTTCCAGAGTTGCTGTCATCACTGAGGGCTTCTTCTGGTGGAGGACTGGGTTGCCATGATACGTGGTCGCTGCTGAATTTTGGCTAGGGTACCTGTGGACATGTAAATGATTTGTTGCAGTCATTGTCAGTTACATTATCAGCATTTCTTGCTTTCTCTATGGGATAGGTGTTGTCAGTCCACCTTTGGTTAGTGCATGTTGAAGGATTGTGGGATTGGTAGTGCTACACGCTGCCTATGCTTTACTGTTGTGTGTGCATACTGAGCTGGGAGGGGGTGTGCTTGCAGTGGGTAGGACATGCAGGGGTACACAGTTGAGGGTTGTAATGGGGGTGGTTCTCTGTATGGGATGGAGTGGGGTGAAGGGAGTCAAGGTGAGGGGTGACATGCCATGAAGCTATCCGTGGTGGTGGGGTAGTAATGGTGACTTACCAGTGTCCAGCCCTCCAATGGTTCCAGTGAGGCCCTCTGGATGCAGGATAGGCAAGACTTTCTCCTCCCATGCTGTCAACAGTGGGGGAGGAAGTGGGGTTCCACCGCCAGTCTTCATGATGGCAATGTGGTGCCTGGAGGCCACTGCATGCACCTCCCCCCGTAGTTCATTCCACCTCTTGCAAATGTTATTCCTTGTGCGTGGATAGGTTCCCAACGAGGTTCACCTTGTCCATGATCCACTGCCATAGCTCCATCTTCCTGGCAATGGATATCTGCTGGACCTGTGCATCGAACAGCTGTGGCTCTACCCTGATGATTTCTTTCACCATCACCGTCAATTCCTCATCAGTGAAACAGGGGTTCTTTTGTGGGGACATGCCTATTGTGTAGCGTGTGTGTTCTGCAGAGGGTGTTACGTGTTGAGTCATGGTGAGTTGTGTGTGATGCGTGATGGCTGTGTAGGTTGCTGTGGTTTGTGTGTGCAGATCTAGGAATATATGGGCTGGCAACGTGTAGCAGTGTTTTTGAGTTACAAAGAATTGTGGTTTGTGTGGAGGGTGTTTTATAGTGCTGTTGGTGGGTGTGTACAGTTTTGTATATGTGTCAGGTGTGTGTTTTTCAATCTGGCCAATGTTGCCTTCTGTTGGTGTGGAGTGGCCAATTCGACCGCAGCGGTCCACACCGCCAATGGCTGACTGCCATTTTGTGTCTGCTGTGGTGATTTGTGGTTCATAATTTGGAGGGCGGTGTGTTGCAGGCGTAGCAGGGAGGGTGGTGGGTCCGACAGTTTTTTGCCTCCATTGGGTCTGGCGGCATTGTTGTTGTGGCTGCTTTCTGTCGGTTTTGTGCTTGTGTGTCATAATGTGGGGGGTGGATTGCCGCCTCAGCGTCAGCCTGTTGACGGCCGTCACCACAGCAGTCTACGGAAAAGACCGCCAATGTCATAATGAGGGCCAAAGTCATCGTATAATAACATAAATTGTTTATTTTGAAAAAACAGACTGTGATCTTTAGAATTTGTCCTGAAGAAGGTGGGGTGAACCATTTGAAAGACCACCGAAGTGCTCTGTCAACACTTTTGAAATAAAGTATCATTGACAGTTTGAGAGATTATATGACATTTTAGATATTGTATGAAATGCCAAGTTTTATTGTCTTAAAAAAAGTATATAAAAAATATTTTGGTTTTTAATGGATATGTAATGAAATGTTAATACTTGGGGATTATATGGTACACATATGTATATAGTTATTAAAAACATATAAAAATAAAGGAAGGAAATATTACCAGAAAGAGATTGAGTAGGTTGTTTATTATGAGGGGTTCAAATATGGCTATATGATAACTACTATATTATCATTTCAATTATTTGTTGTATCAGCAACACTAGAAAGGATTCATATTGATGAAACCTATAAAGGGATTTTTTCTGGGGATTTGATATCAACCCCATTCCTTTATTGGTATAGGGGTACCTCTCTTAATTGTGGGAACTTATAAATCACTCCACACTCCACACTCATCCCATAAGGACTTCATGTAATCTGTCAGACACTACTTCTTTGGGGAACCCCCACATGGGTAAAAAAAAACATCAGGCCCCTGGCCACAGAAGCTGCAGTCACTGGCCGCAGTCACTGGCCGCAGACGAATGGCCTCTGGGTAGCAAGTAGCAGGGTTCATCAAGACCAGAATGAACCTAATGCCTAAAATTGTCTTGGGGTCCAAAGGAGTAACAATGTCTATATCCACCCTCTCAAAGGGAGTGCCAGTGACAAGTCATGAGGTCAGAGGAGCCTTGAGCTTTTTCCCTGATTTCCAACTGGCCTGGCAGGTGGGATAGACCTACAGAATGCTACTGAGGCAGTCTTCATCTGGAGCCAATAAAAGTGGGCAACATGCTTGGAGAAGGTCTTGTGTTGCCCCAGTTGTCCTGCCAGGGGGATATTGTGAGCCAACCCCAGTAGCAACATGCTGTAACACTGGGGGACCACCAGCACATGGGGTACCCCAGGCCCAAGAACCTGCTGCCTGGGCCTCAGCTTCCTGCCAGAAGCCCTCTAGACAGGGGGCGTTCTCTGAGCCTTGCAGAATTACTCTATGGTGGCCCCACCCTCAACATGCCATCCAGCAAACGTAGACAGATAATCTAAGGTGGCAATGTCCTCCCCATTAGGCTCTAGGGCATCCTCTGCAGGTGTCCTGTCAACTTGGACCACACCCTTGTCCTTACTCCTTTTGGCAGTTGCCTAGACCATTGCTCCTGATTCAGGCACCCTTGCCTTCCTTCAAGGGCAGCCATGGACCTTGTGGTCATAAAGACCCATTCAGTCAATCCTAACATCTCTAATTGTGACCTGAGCTTCACCCCCTTCTAGGTAGTGTGCTCCAGGCCATTGTATAACAGACAATATACAGGCATCTCAGGGCTCCAGCTACCTTTAGAGAACCTTAGACCCCTCCCATTCAAAGGTAACCTGAGCTACCAGTAGATGTCTCTCACTGTTATCTATGTCTATGACTTGGTAAAATGGGTTAGGAAGAACCTGATTTGAAGGCACCAGCTGACCTCTTATATTAGTGACGCTGGATGCTGCGTCCTTCAGAGCTTCCACCAGTTGCCCATTGATGGTGACTCACTGCCTGTACCTTAGAGGTATTGGCAGGCATATGGAATTTTGGCACCATCAGCTTACACCTGAGGGACACTAGTGTCACCTCTGTCTGCTACCCAAAGCTTACTGGTACCATCTCTTCCCCAAGCACTACACTTACTAACCCAGGTGTCTGCCCACTATTCAGGGGCTGTGCCCTCTCGTGACACCTGGGCCCAATAATTATGGAAGCTTAGCATCGCTTTAGCACCATTTATTTTGGCACTAACTTAACTCCATATTTATATTTTGACACTAGACCCATCTAGCATCAAAATATGGGAGTTAGCGCCATTTTCAGGATGCGCGGACCCACCTTCCATCAATGAGATGCAAGGTTGGCGTTCCCATCCTAAAATTGACACCAGCCCCCCCAGTGGCATATTTAACTCCTGGGGCAGAAACAAGGCATGGGTCAGGGGCGGACCTAAATAATGGCATTAAGTCTGCTTAGCGCCAATATTTAATGCCTGGTCAGACCAGGCGTTGAAGTGCAGGTAGGCCCATTTTAATGGGGAAACACCGTAGAATGGACACAAAGATGCCCACCCCAAGCCACAGCAATACCACCACCCACACCACAGGGACACTACAGGAGGGGGGACCCCATCCAAGGTAAGTTTAGGTGAGTATATATATGTTTTTTAAAGTGCCATTGGGGGCCCCTTACATGAGGCCCCCTGCCTGGCACTGGGTATGTACGGCTTGCACAGGGGACTGTGGTGAGCATTGGGGTGGTGGTCATTACTTCTGTCTATAGTTAGGAGTCATTTTGTGGCTGCTTGTGCATCAGAAAATTACTCTAGGTTGATTGGCATCAGGAATTTTTGCCTCTAACCAGCCTAGCATAATTTCTGACCCACTAGTGCCATTTTCCCTAATGTCATCCCCCACCGGCTAGCATCTTTTTTTGTGACGCTAGCCATTCCTTAGCCCCATAGTGCGCCATTTCATAAATATGGTGCACCGATGGCGTCAGCCGGCATAAAAAAAATGGCACACAAATGTGACAGTGCAGTTGTGCACTATTTTTCATAAATATTGTTTTTTTCCCTTGGACTGCCCATACTTGTAGCACACTATGGCCCTCATTCTGACCCTGGCGGTCGGTGATAAAGCGGCGGCCAAGCCGCCAACAGGTCGGCGGTCTAAAATATGCAATTCTGACCCTGGCGGGAACCGCCAACACAGCCCGCCAACTTAACACTCCGACCGCCACAGCGGTACAAACAAACAGCGCGGCGGTTCCCGCCAACAGCCCGGCGGCAGACAAAGTACCGCCCACCCTATTACGACCCACCAATCTGCCACCTTTTCCGGGGCGGGAGCACCGCCGATAAGAACACGGCGGAAACAGACTACGAACGGGAAAACGCTCACCTCTACGCACTCCACGCGAGATTCCGGCAGTATGGAGCCAGAGTTACAGGTCATCCCCGCACTCCTATTCCTCCTCATATACCAGGAGCACGCCCGGCGGCGCGGAAGACATCGGTGAGTACTGCACCTACGACACAGGGGAGGGAAAAGATTACCGGCACACACCCACCCACCCACACCCACTACAACACACACATCAATGCATTCCCACAGATCACTGTCACAACCCACAAACCACCCCCCTCCGAAATAATGCAAAGACCAAAAGAAGAGATCATAAACGGGCAGATATATTGAAATATGTACGCCATTAATCCCAATAAATAAATAAACTATGTACAAAATATATACAGCTACTAAATGTAGTCCAACCACTGTCCGTGGATCACAGGGGTCCTGTGCAAAGGGGCAAGGCCCAGTCCCACGACAAGAACTCCACGGAGAGAACACTGCAGGGGCATCAGAAAGAAAATAGGACAGGCACCTCAGGGGGAAGGGAAGGGGGGGCACCTCAGCCACTTGAGTACACGACGCCAGATCCACGAGGGGACTCCATGACCACTGGGCCATCCTGGGGAGAGCAAAGCCACAGTCCATACAGTCCATACAGTGGGTGGCCTGCCCACTGGGCCATCCTGGGGAGAGCAAAGCCACAGTCCATACAGTCCATACAGTGGGTGGCCTGCCCACTGGGCCATCCTGGGGAGAGCAAAGCCACAGTCCATACAGTCCATACAGTGGGTGGCCTGCCCACTGGGCCATCCTGGGGAGAGCAAAGCCACAGTCCAAACAGTCCATACAGTGGGTGGCCTGCCCACTGGGCCATCCTGGGGAGAGCAAAGCCACAGTCCATACAGTCCATACAGTGGGTGGCCTGCCCACTGGGCCATCCTGGGGAGAGCAAAGCCACAGTCCATACAGTCCATACAGTGGGTGGCCTGCCCACTGGGCCATCCTGGGGAGAGCAAAGCCACAGTCCAAACAGTCCATACAGTGGGTGGCCTGCCCACTGGGCCATCCTGGGGAGAGCAAAGCCACAGTCCATACAGTCCATACAGTGGGTGGCCTGCCCACTGGGCCATCCTGGGGAGAGCAAAGCCACAGTCCAAACAGTCCATACAGTGGGTGGCCTGCCCACTGGGCCATCCTGGGGAGAGCAAAGCCACAGTCCAAACAGTCCATACAGTGGGTGGCCTGCCCACTGGGCCATCCTGGGGAGAGCAAAGCCACAGTCCATACAGTCCATAACAGACCCCACTGCCACTGGAGGAGGCAAGTTGGCCAGAGGACATCCTGCAGCCCTGCCCGAGATAGATCCTGCCCTGCCACGTCTGCCAAAGGGCCAGCGGTTCTTGCCCTGAAGGGCCCAGTTCAGCGGTTCATGAGACGGCGGGGCCCAGTTCAGCGGTTCTTGAGACGGCGGGGCCCAGTTCAGCGGTTCTTGAGACGGCGGGGCCCAGTTCAGCGGTTCTTGCCTTGAAGGGCCCAGTTCAGCGGTTCTTGAGACGGCGGGGCCCAGTTCAGCGGTTCTTGAGACGGCGGGGCCCAGTTCAGCGGTTCTTGCCTTGAAGGGCCCAGTTCAGCGGTTCTTGCCTTGAAGGGCCCAGTTCAGCGGTTCTTGCCTTGAAGGGCCCAGTTCAGCGGTTCTTGAGACGGCGGGGCCCAGTTCAGCGGTTCTTGAGACGGCGGGGCCCAGTTCAGCGGTTCTTGAGACGGCGGGGCCCAGTTCAGCGGTTCTTGCCTTGAAGGGCCCAGTTCAGCGGTTCTTGAGACGGCGGGGCCCAGTTCAGCGGTTCTTGAGACGGCGGGGCCCAGTTCAGCGGTTCTTGCCTTGAAGGGCCCAGTTCAGCGGTTCTTGCCTTGAAGGGCCCAGTTCAGCGGTTCTTGAGACGGCGGGGCCCAGTTCAGCGGTTCTTGCCTTGAAGGGCCCAGTTCAGCGGTTCTTGCCTTGAAGGGCCCAGTTCAGCGGTTCTTGCCTTGAAGGGCCCAGTTCAGCGGTTCTTGAGACAGCGGGGCCCAGTTCAGCGGTTCTTGCCTTGAAGGGCCCAGTTCAGCGGTTCTTGCCTTGAAGGGCCCAGTTCAGCGGTTCTTGAGACGGCGGGGCCCAGTTCAGCGGTTCTTGCCTTGAAGGGCCCAGTTCAGCGGTTCTTGAGACGGCGGACGGTCTATGGCCAACTGCTAAATGCCTGGTGGTGCCCTCCTGGGCAGCGGGGATGGTGCTCCTTCACTGCCCACCTGGGCTGTGGGTGGTGGGGCCCTCCTGGCCAGCTGGGCTGGGTCCTCCCTGGGCAGCGGCTATGGGGCTGGTGGGCTCTCCCGGGGCAGCTGTGCCGGTTTCTCCCGGGGCAGCGGCTATGGGGGTTGTGGGCTCCTCCTGGGCTGCAGGCCTGCTGCCTGACCTCTCCAACTTGCTGCCCTTGCCCTCCTTAGTCGTCGGCCTGTGGCCCTTTCCTCCCTTTGGAGCTGTGGCTGGTGACTGTCTCTGGGTGGTGTCCGGGGGGGATGTAGAAGGCGGGCTCCTGCGGCGCCCCTTCCGCCTTCTGCTCCTCTTCCCAGGGGGTGGGCTGGCTGTCCCCTTGCTGCTGGGCGAAGATCCAGACATGCGGGCTGGCGGGCTCCAATACCCCTGCACCCTTGTCAAGGGGGCTGCAGGGCTGGTGGTGGCTGAGGTGCTCTTCTTACCCCGACGAGAAGGAGGGGGGGGCTCAGGGTCAGGAAAGAAGTTAGTAGTGGCGAGGAAGAGCTTCTTGGGACAATGGAGAGTGGTAGGTACAGTGGGAATGGGAGTGGAGGGAGAGGATGTGGTTGTAGGTGAGTCACGTTTGCTGTCTTTGGGTGCAGGTGCAGGAGGGATAGGCTGTCGTGAGGTGGATGGCTGTTGGGTGGGTGGGTGGCTGCGTTTGTGTGGTGTGGAAGAGGGGGTGACAGACACAGTGGGAGAGGACACAGGGGACGTGTAAATGGCAGTGGGGGTGGTGACTGCACGTGTGCGGACTGGAGTGGAGGGTGTGCTGGTGATGGAAACACTGGCTGATGGTGAGGTGAATGGAGGTGTGAGTGTAGACGTCACAGGGAGGGAGGAGGGAGACGAGGAGGTGGGGGTCACAGAGGTGGTAGTGACTGTTGGCATGTCTGCATCGGAATGTTGCGTGTGTGAATGTCTGCGTGATCTGTGGTGCTTATGTTTGGATGAGCTTCTCTTGGGTGTTGAGGTGTGTGCAGGCTGGTCTGATGGTGTGGGTGGGACAGGCAGAGGAACAGGAGACTGGGAGGAGGGAGTTAGTAGAGGCAGGCAGGAGACAGGGACAATGGCTGCCGTCAGTGCTGAGGCCAGAGCCTGGAACGATCGCTGATGGGCAGCCTGACCCGAATGAATGCCCTCCAGGTACGCATTGCTGCGATGAACCTCCCTCTCCACCCCCTGGATGGCATTCAAAAGGGTAGTCTGCCCAACAATGAGCGTTCGGAGGAGGTCAATGACCTCCTCACTGAGGGCAGCGGGGGTAACAGGGGCAGGGCCTGAGGTGCCTGGGGCGAAGGAGATGCCCGGCTTCCTGGCAGAGCGGGCACGGGGCGAACGCGGAGGGGCTGCTGGGAGGGCAGAGATGGTGCGCTGGGTGGCGGCTGTACCTGTAATGGCGGGGGGCACGGATGGTGCCACCCCCGCAAGGGAGCCCCCTTCCGAGGACGTGTCCGTGTCGCTGCAGGCTCCAGTCGTCCCCGTCGTGGAGCTCCCCTCGCCCTCCGTCTCACTGGTCCAGTCTGACTCTGTGGCATGGCCCTCCTGGGCCATGTGAGAGGCAGCTCCCTCCTGCCCCAATGCCACTTCTCCTCCGCCTGATGATGCTGATGCACACAAGCACAGAAAGACAAACAAAAAGGGGGGGGGAGAGAGAAATAAAGGGATATTGAGTACATGGATCTCCGGTACAGTTAGCGGACATGACAGACACAGATGCCCCCTGCACTAAGTTGCGCACTTGGGGTACGCTACGCATTCCGTGGAACATGCCCTACACGCCTAGAGTTGACAACTGCACCCATGGATGACACGGCCCAGGGATGGCTGTACTGACAAACTACTGAGGGTGGTGGCTGGGGACACAGGGGCTTACGGGGGTGCCCAGCCTACAGATATCGCCCTGGCCTAGGGGGACCCCCAGCCCTCCTCCCCCACCCAGACACCTCCACTGCGCGACAACAGAGTAGATAATGCTTGTACTCACCCCCTTGTGTCTGCTGTGCTGCCCTCACGCGCCCATCCAAATCAGGGTAGGCCACCGCCAGGATCCGGAACATCAGGGGGCTCAGTTGACGGCAGGCACCCCGCCTACGTTGGGAGGCCATCCCCAGCAGAGACTCGGCGGTCTTCTTGGTCCCGCAGCGGATGTCCTCCCACCTCTTGCGGCAGTGGGTGCCCCGTCGATGGTGGACCCCCAGGGCCCGGACTTCCTTGGCGATGGCACGCCAAATCCCGATCTTCTCATGGGCGCGGACCTATGTGACACGTACAGGGAGGGAGAAATACCACGTTCAAGTTACTCAGCATTTTCCTTTCCAGTGGCCCAACGCCCCCCATCCCCGCCAGGCCCCCCGCCAGGCCCCCCGCCATGCCCAACATGCCCCCCATCCCCGCCAGGCCCCCCGCCATGCCCAACATGCCCCCCGCCAGGCCCCCCGCCATGCCCAACATGCCCCCCATCCCCGCCAGGCCCCCCGCCATGCCCAACATGCCCCCCATCCCCGCCAGGCCCCCCGCCAGGCCCCCCGCCATGCCCAACATGCCCCCCATCCCCGCCAGGCCCCCCGCCAGCCCCAACATGCCCCCCATCCCTGCCAGGCCCCCCGCCAGCCCCAACATGCCCCCCATCCCCGCCAGGCCCCCCGCCAGCCCCAACATGCCCCCCATCCCCGCCAGGCCCCCCGCCAGGCCCCCCGCCATGCCCAACATGCCCCCCATCCCCGCCAGGCCCCCCGCCAGGCCCAACATGCCCCCCATCCCCGCCAGGCCCCCCGCCAGGCCCCCCGCCAGCCCCAACATGCCCCCCATCCCCGCCAGGCCCCCAAGCCAGCCAGTGGCCCCAAATCCATATTGAATTAAACTCACTTGTTGGTCTGGAGGACCGTAGAGTAGCGCATACTGGGGGAGGACCCCATCCACAAGTTTCTCCAACTCCTCTCCAGTGAAGGCAGGGGCCCTTTCCCCAGTCGCAGCAGCCATTGTCCCTTCCAGACCGAGGTCACAGCAACACTTGCAGTATAGGTCCTCTCCTGTGAAAGTTCAAGTCGCAAGTGGATAAGTAGATAGAAAATGGCGGTCACGTCCGCGGCGGTGCGTACCGCGGCGGTGCGTCCCGCCACCGCCGGCGCCCTTCGCCATTGGCTCCTGAAACCCATAGGCTTCAATGTTAACCAATGCGGCTTCGCGCCGCGGTCTTCGCCCGCCGCCCGCCGCGGTGTGCCACGCCAGCGCATTGACCTCACATCCCATTGTCACACTTCACACGTCAGGCAGCCGCCATTTCCAGGGCCCACATGGCTCAATTTCAACTGCGTCACACAGGCCTAGGCCTTGCATAGCCACTCAGACACGCCATTCACTGCATAGAGAATCGTATACTGTGCTAGCTGTGAGTACGTACCTGTGGGTTGCCTGACTGTGTGCTCCATGTTGTCCTTCCTAGGCACCGTCCGCTGGGTTGGGCGAGGAGACGGATGAATCCTCCCGTGTACCGACCGCTGGTGGACCTGTCGACAATGGAAGAACGCCACATTATCCTGACCTACCGTCTTAACCGTGCCACTATCCATGAACTGTGTGCCCAGCTGGAGCCCGACCTGATGTCCCCCATCCGCCAACCCACAGGGATTCCCCCTCTGGTGCAGGTCATGTCAGTACTACATTTCTTGGCAAGTGGGTCATTTCAGACAACCGTGGGAATTGCTTCCGGGATGTCTCAGCCCATGTTTTCGAAGGTGTTATCCAGAGTGTTGTCTGCCCTGATGAAATCCGTGAGGAACTACATCATTTTCCCTGAGGTGGGCGAATTGGCTACAGTGAAGGGTGATTTCTACGCCCTTGGACATATTCCCAACGTAATTGGTGCCATTGATGGGACCCATGTGGCTTTGGTTCCCCCAAGAGACAGGGAGCAGGTGTACAGGAACAGAAAAAGTTACCATTCAATGAACATCCAGGTGGTGTGTTTGGCTGACCAGTACATCTCGCATGTAAATGCCAAATTCCCAGGGTCAGTGCATGACGCCTACATCCTCAGGAATAGCAGCATCCCTTACGTGATGGAACAGCTACAGAGACACCGTGTATGGCTAGTGGGGGACTCTGGGTACCCCAACCTGTCGTGGCTACTGACCCCAGTAAGGAATCCCCGGACCAGGGCAGAGGAACGGTACAATGAGGCCCATGGGCGTACTAGGAGGGTGATCGAACGCACCTTTGGCCTCCTAAAGGCCAGGTTTCGCTGCCTGCATATGACCGGTGGATCCCTAATGTACTCACCTAAGAAGGTGTGTCACATCATCGTGGCCTGCTGCATGCTTCACAACCTGGCTTTGCGCCGCCAGGTGCCTTTCCTGCAGGAGGATGGTCGAGACGGTGGTGTTGTGGCAGCGGTGGAACCTGAGGAGAGTGACGAGGAGGAAGACGACGGGGCTGAAACAGACAACAGGGACAGAATCATTGAACAGTACTTCCAATAGGACACAGGTAACATTTCAAAGATAATTTAGTAAATGTTAACTACTCTGCAGCATCTCTGCTGCCTGTCTATTTGCCCCAGTGTATGATGACTGAGTTTTGGCTTTTCCCTCCCTATTTCAGATCTGGGGTCCCCACTACGAGTCCTGTGCTTCGTTTCCCCATGGACTACAGCTTTGTGGCAGCTGTTTGTTGACTTCACCATGTACAAGGACATATTTGCACTGTCATGTCAATTACAATCTATTGAAATCACAGCCAGACTCCTGATATTTTGGTGCAAAATAGGTGTTTATTGAAGTGCTCAAAATGGGATGGGTGGTTTCAAGTGGGTGGGGGCTATGGTGAAGGAATGTCCATGGCAGAGTCCAGAGTAACAGTCACACAGGTGCATTGTCCAGAGGCCTGTGGAGAGATGGAGCATGGGCAGTTCGAGGATGGACAGGGTGACAATGTGGGACAGTGGGATGACATCAGGTGGTATCCATTGCTGGCGGGGGTCTTGACATCCTACTCTGTCTTGCGAGATCTCAGGGCCCTCTTGCGGGGTGGTTCTTCTCCTGCAGGAGGTGGGGGTCTGGTGGGCTGCTGCTGTGCGGGGGCCTCCTGTCCACTAGCGCCGGCGGAGGTGGATGGCTGTTCTTGGTCCAGGCTAGTGGCAGGGGCCCTTGGGTGTTGTTCAGTGTCCGCCCTGCTGTTTACGAGGTCCTGCAGCAGCCCTACCATGGTAACCAGGGTGGTGTTGATGGCTCTGATGTCCTCCCTGTACCCCCGATAGTGTTCCTCCTGCAGCACCTGGATCTCCTGGAACCGGGCCAGTACCGTCGCCATCGTCTCCTGGGAGCGGTTGTATGCTCCCATGATGGTGGTGAGGACCTCGTGGAGAGTGGGTTCCCTGGGCCTCTCCTCCCCCCCCTGTCGCACAGCTGCCCGCCGAGTTGCCCTGTTTCCCTGGGCCTCTGCCCCCTGGCCGGTGTGCCCACTACCACTGCCCCCAGGTCCCTGTTGTTGTTGGGGTGGTGGGTTATCCTGGGTGCCCTGTAGTGGTAGACACACCGCAGATTGACGCGCCCTGGAGACAGAGGCATGGGCCCGCTGGGTGGGAGCTGTGCTGGTGTTCCCAGAGGGGTTAGGGTCTATAGTGGCCTGTGCCTGTGTGAGGGGAACCGACTGTCCAGAGGTCCCCGATGGTCCGGGCTGGTCATCGGTGTCCAGATCGACAGAGCTGCTGTCATCGCTGACGGCCTCTTGGGTGGGGGGTGTGGATAATTCTGGCCCCTCCGCCGCGGTGTGTTGACGGTCGGGTCCTGCAGGGGTATAGAGGTATGGTTATAGTTTCAATGTGTGGCATATGGGTGTATCTGTGGGTTCCCGTGTCCCCAAGTGCTGGCATTCGTGTGTGGGGGCTTTGGTGAGGGTGGCTTGTGGGGGGGATGTGTATATGCATTGGGCATGCTTTGGTGATGGGTGTCCATGCTTAGTGGATGCATGCAGGCCTAGGTTTTGGGATGTGTGGGTTGTGATGGTGAGACATTGGCGGGGAATAGGTGTGCTGGGGTGGGGGTGAGGATGGTGGTGGGGGTGAGGATGGTGGTGGGGGTGAGGATGGTGGTGGGGGTGAGGGTGGGGGTGAGGATGGGGGTGGGGGTGAGGGTGGGGTTCGAGGATGGGGGTGAGGGTTGGGGTCTGATTTGGCATGCAGGTGGGGGGGAAGCAGTATTGAAGCTTCAACTTACCAGTATCCATTCCTCCGCCGACTCCTGCGAGGCCGTCAGGATGCAGGATGTTCAAGACTTCCTCCTCCCATGATGTGAATTGTGGGGGTTGAGGTGGGGGTCCTCCGCCAGTCTTCTGCACGGCGATGTTGTGCCTGGATACCATGGAACGCACCTTCCCCCGTAGGTCGTTCCATCGCTTCCTGATGTCTTCCCGATTTCTGGGGTGCTGTCCCACTGCGTTCACCCTGTCGACAATCCTCTGCCATAGCTCCATCCTCCGGGCAATGCTGGTGTATTGTATCTGTGTGCCGAACAGCTGGGGCTCTACCCGAACGATTTCCTCCACCATAAACCTGAGTTCTTCGTCTGTGAAGCGGGGTTGTCTTTGGGGTGCCATGGGGTGGTGTGTATGATGTGTGGGGTGGAGTATGTGTATTTAAGTGAGTTGAGTGTGGTGGTGTGTGTTGTTTTGTGTGTGGATAGTGTGTGGGTGATGGTGTTGAGTGGCTGTGGCTGTAATGTTTTGGATGCTGGTGTCTCGCTCTTGTCTTCTTTACGAATTTTTAAGCGTAGGGGTTTGTGGGTGATGTGGGTGGGTGTTTTATATTGTATTGTGTGTGTGGGAGTGGTGTGTGTATGTGTATCAGGTGTGTGGGATTCAAATCGTCCAATGTGGGTGAGTTTTGTTCGTTTGTGTGTATTCTGACCGCGCCGGTGTGTCCCGCCAATGGAATACCGCGTTTGAATGACCGCCGCGTGGATTCGTGGGTCGTAATGGCATGGGCGTATTTCTGTTGGCGTGGCGGTGGAGGTTTGGTCACCTCCACCTTTCCGCCGACCGCTGGTCTGGCGGTCTGTTGTGGCGGTCGGATTTTCGGAGGTTTGCCTTCTGCGGGTCAGAATGACCGTGGCGGGTTTCCGCGACCGCGGCGGGATTATGGAGGATTTCTGACCGGCGGTAGGCGCGTTTTACCACCGAGGTCAGAATGACCACCTATACCTTTGGAGACAAACCTCTTTGTCTGCTTGACAAAGAATCAATTTTTCTTTGGTTCAGATTGGGATTGGTCACCACTATCCTCTTGGGAATTATTTTACGGGTCTTTTTAGAACTCCTTACGCTAAAGTCTTTCACCCCCCTCGTCCTTCGGGTGGAATCCCTGACCACCCTTTTGGAAATCCTCCCCAGATGTCTTTTTGGACACTCTAGTGTTGACCCAGAATTTTGCCTCCTCAGCAAGCTTCCTGGAATCAGTCAGCATGGTGTACACTAGGTGCTGGTACAGTTCTGTCAAACAAATTATGATCATGTTCTCCTTCGAAATCAAGTTGTACAGCCAAACATAATCACTGGCCTTCCAGTCCTTCAGTGCTTTGCTAGAGTAGTCCAAGAAATCTACTCAAGACTGATTGGGGAGTCAGTGGCTGTCCCTAAACCTCAGGCGATACTTTGCAGGGGTCAACCTAAATTTAACTAGAACCTTTTTGGTCTTCTACTTCTAGGGTCAGAAGAGTGTCTCTCCGCACTGGTGGCCTATGCTTCCATAGGCCACCCCCCATTGATTCTCAGGGAACTTGTTTACTCTCATGGTCACCTCATAAACTGAAAACCACTTATCAGTGTTATCTCCCACCATATAACTGTGCACCAGGTCTTTGGGTATGCAGACCTTCTTGTCGCCTTCAGACACTGTGGCCCATATTTATCATGTTGTCACACAACGCAAAACAGCAAGCCACTTTGCTGCACTGCCTGAAAGGGCAGAAATGTGCTATTTTTTAAAAACTTTATTTGTAACTTTTCAATACAAAGAAAGAGCAAGAGACAGAAAAATACAATAGAGAAAAGAAATATATATACAGGAAGTCATGTATTGCTGGAGCACAGTGTTCTACATTCAGTGAGTACGGATAGGCAAAGGACAGAATGAGAAAACATGGGAAATGGGCATTGAGGGAACGGGTGGAGCAAAGAGTCTAGAACTAACAAGTGGGGAGTCAAGAATCCCAGGTATGGCAGTGGCAACAATTGTGGTGTCATACATCACAGTAGGGCACTGCACTGTTGGGACAGGGTAATACACGTGTGGATCTGGCCAGGGCCCAGAAGATATCACTGCTTGTCAGTAATATCCGTAGTATTTTCTAGAGTCAACGAATAGTTTATTAAAGCATGCCAGATATCCTTGATTCATGAAGTTATGGGTTGCAGAGAGGTCACCAGTGGTACCGCAATAAGTCATGTCCAGAAACCAGGTGGAGACTGATGGGAACACACTATTTACACAGTGGAGTGCAGTTTTATCACTCAACCACTAGTAAGATAATGGCTGTGAAGCGTCTTTGCCCAGCAGGTAATAGTTTGATGTAACCTAATAAAGCCACCTGTGGTTCAGGTTTGAGTCTTTGGTCAAGCATGTGAGATAATGTAGTAGACACTTCTTTCCAGTATGTTGCTATTGGCTTGCAACTCAAAGACCAATGTGCAAAGTCAGCATGTGCAGCTTTGCATTTGGGGTAGTGATGAGGTCTAGCGGGATGTAATTTGCGTGTGGCCTTGGGGGTGACATAGGCACAATAAAAAAAATTGCAATGCAGGAGTTTGTGGTAGCGGTTCTTAGATATAAGTTTGGTCTGTATGCAGCAGTAATACCAGGTTTTATCAGGGATGGAGTGCCCCAGGTCATGTTCGAGGGTGACCCTCAGCTTTTCAACTCCGACAGAGTGGAGCCGCAAAGAGGTGTGATAGTGTGTGGAGATAATGTGGCAGTTATCTGGGGTTGTGCTCACTAATGTGAGTGTGTGAAATCTTTGGGTTCCTCAGCATATGTGGTTATTATATCTTGAAGTGTATTATGTAGGCCATGAAAAATTAACCCATCCATCAGGATTGGGCATCTTGTTTCGGTCAGGATAGTACTGGGCTTAAGGATTCCATTGCTGAACAGATCACCAACAAGTTGCAACGCATAAGTGGTAAGAACACGCTGTACCTGTCATTCTTGAGTGAGAGGGAGCAAAACGTTGTTGATAAGAGGAATATGGGGGGCGTAAAGGCATCTCTTCACCCACGTATCTTAAGGGCTTGAGCCAAGCCCAACTGGTTGTGGATAGGGTATGTATTTCTAAGGGATTTCTGGGCGGTTCCTGCAGTAATATGATGGAGAGAGAGAGATTCGGTAACTGGGCTCTTTCAGGCTTAAGATATTGTTTTCTAGCAACAAAGTGATAACAATGGCACGCAAAGTGTGATTGGGCCACTAGGGAATATAACTGTAGGTCAGGCACCCCAATGCTGCCATGGGTATCGGTGAGAATTAATGTATCCCATCGTACTCTGGGGCAATGACCTGGCCAGAATAGATGTGTGAGTAAGCCTCTGAGTGTGTGGAAGAAAGTATTGCTTAGCGCAATGTGGATATTGAGGAGCGAGTATAAAGAACATGGAAGGATAACCACCTTAATTATGGCTATGCACCAAGCTATAGGCAAGTGTAGTTTGATCCAGCTTTCTATCTGGGTTGTAAGTTTGTCTACAGCAGGGCCATAGTTCTGTAACATTACCTCAGACCACTCTATATATATATACATATATGTGTGTTCAGGTACTTACGGGAGTCTGTACACCATTGCAGGGGGAATTCTAAATTGCAGGGTTTTGGAACCTCCATAAGATGAAATATCTCAGATGTGTTCAAGTTGCTAGATAGCCCAGAGAAAGTTGCAAAGCATATCACTTCACAGATGAGAGGAGGGAGATTGGTAGGTGGATCTCTAACAAATAATAATATGTCATCTGCATACAGGGACTCTAATACCATACCATGTGGGAATCCTAGGCCTCTTTCCAAATGATGTTCCTGCAAGTGTTGAACTAAAGGTTCCAACACAATAATAAAGAGAAGGGAATAAAGCAGACAACCCTGCTGAGTGCCTCATGTTAGGGGAAAAGGGTCAGTGAGTACACCGTTTTTCTAGAGGCGGGCCGGGGAATTCTTGTAAAGCAACATTATGGCCCTCATTCGGACCTTGGCGGGCGGCGGATGCCGCCCGCCAAAGTCCCGCCGTCAGGTTACCGTTCCGCGGTCGAAAGACCGCGGCGGTAATTCTGACTTTCCCGCTGGGCTGGCGGGCGGCCGCCTTCAGGCCGCCCGCCAGCCCAGCGGGAAAGAGGCTTCCACGATGAAGCCGGCTCGGAATCGAGCCGGCGGAGTGGAAGCTGTGCGACGGGTGCAGTTGCACCCGTCGCGTATTTCACTGTCTGCGCAGCAGACAGTGAAATACATTTAGGGGCCCTCTTACGGGGGCCCCTGCAGTGCCCATGCCAGTGGCATGGGCACTGCAGGGGCCCCCAGGGGCCCCGCGACCCCCCCTACCGCCATCCGGTTCCCGGCGGGAGAACCGCCGGGAACTGGATGGCGGTAGGGGGGTCGGAATCCCCTCGGCGGCGCAGCTAGCTGCGCCGTCTTGGAGGATTCCAATGGGCGGCGGTACACTGGCGGGAGACCGCCAGTGTTGCCGGTCCGACCGCGGCTTTACCGCCGCGGTCGGAATGCCCATTGGAGCACCGCCGGCCTGTCGGCGGTGCTCCCGCGGTCCTCCAACCCGGCGGTCATGGACCGCCAGGGTTGGAATGACCACCTATAAGTCTCCAGAATCCATTGGGAGTACCTAGCTTGGTTAGAGTGGCATAGAGGAACGGCCATTCAAGAGAGTCAAATGCTTCTCCAGCATTGAGCAAGATGACAACCGCAGAGATAGTAGGGGAGACCTGATTGAGGACTGCAACAATGTACGGAGGTTAATTGATGTGGAGAAGTGTGGAATGCAGTCAGACTGCATAGGGGAGATTATGTGTTCCATTAGCACAGAGAGGTGTGTGGCTATCACTATGGCTAGGTTTTTGTTGTCATGATTCACTAGTGACAATGCCCTATACAACGTGCAGAAGTGTGCAGGCGTATTAGGGTTAAGTAAGAGGGTGATAACATTTGTGTAAGAAGTAATGGATCTAGTTGGTTGAAAGCACCAGTAACTGTAATATAACTTTTGAAAATGGCTTCTACTGAATTGAAAATGCCCCTATATATTGGGTACTCTGTGTATTTTGTTGAGACAAGACTTACACCTGGCTCCCAGAAAGTTGGAGTGGCCATTGTCATTTAGGGTTTATTATTCCTGCCATTTCAATAAAGACTACCCGGGAAGTGTGTGAGAGATCCCAAAACATTGAAAGACCCCAAAAGAGGAGCGTGGAACAAGGGGCTATGGCCCTAGAAATAGTAAAGGGATTTTTTCCTTGGTTTTGGGTTGCCATTAAATTCACAAGATATGCATAGGTTGACTCGCTTGCTGGAAGCCACCATTAATGAAACTATTGGAGTCAATGAAAACATCATGGTAGAACTCCAAGCCCTAAGATTGGTTTCTTTGCAAAATAGAATGATCCATGACATGATGTTGGCAGAAAGGGGAGGAGTCTGTCAATTAGTGAATGCTGCCGGTTGTAACTATGTCCCAGACACGTCTACTACGGTTAGAGAGGCTATCAAAAGAATGCATGACATTGGGATGCAGGCTCATAGTGAAATAGGTACTTGGGATCTTGCTGGATCAATTTGGAATGTTTTGGCTGTTTGGGGTTGGAAAATAGGAATGTTCTTCCTGACAATATTTTGGTTTTGGTAAGGTGTTGAGTTTTCGTTCAGTGTCTTCCACTATGTTGCCAAACAATGAGCCGAGCAATGAAGTATTATGTTACCCCACCACAACTGTCACAAATGCTTTCCTTGCTCAGGACAGGGTAAAACAAAAATGTATGCGTGTTGATGTGTCCTCCGACACTCCAACCGCTCAGGAGGGTCTAGATTATGTAAATGATCACCAGTATATTTGTATTGTAGATGATGATAGGGGAATTAATAGGAGTAACACATAAAGGATAACAAGCTAAATGTTTGGAATAATGTTCAAAGGACCGATTGTGATAATTTGTGATCATTCTTATCAATGAGTAAACATTAGTGCTTTTATCTTGCACTCTCTGCCTTCATTTCATATGAATCACTGAAGGCACTGAGCAGGTAATTTTCTGTTGCCTTGACTGAGAGCATGTTTTCTGAGTTTATGTGAGTGTAACTTCCTGAAAAGCAATGCGACTTGATTCATGGCCATCTGCTTGGAACAAAGATATTGTGTGATTAATCATTAATCGCCACAGTGGTGCCCTAACGTACTTTGGAAACTATTTGTGTGAAACTATAATCTTGGGTACGTATAGTAATGGACTGCAACCACTTAATAGTCATGCCATCTGTTTTCCATTTGCACAAAAACTTGTTTGTTCATGGGTATAAAAGGGAGGTGACTCTTGTGCCAGGTGTGCTTGCTTCCACAGCCACCATATCACAGTGTATTGCATGTAACTGCTCTGAGCTCAAATAAACTCCGATCCTTTGTTTCTCTGCGTTTCCTGGTCCTTGTGTTTATCGTTGATTGTTGGCCAAAGAAGATTCCCATTTTCACACCTGTATGATTTCTTTGCAGGCAATGGGGGTGGTTAGGAATTGCTGTTGGTGAGGCTCGAGCCAGACCATCGCTATTTCAGCTAGAGCATAGATTTCATCTTTCTTGCAGGATGAATAAAACTGCTTGTAATAAGCCACAAAATCTTCCATGATAATCGGACCTTTGGTAGTGATTGTGCCATCTAGCCTCTGCAAACTGGGTATACATGTGGCATGGTAGGGGGCCAAAGGAGACGGGCCAGTGTGCTACCAGGTCACTCGTCCTCACCATATCCGCGCACTTTAGCATACTTGCCTAAGTAATTAACCTCTCGCTCAGCAGGATCTCAAACTCCTGCAATAGCGTAGATCTGATATGCAGGGGTGGCGCATCTGCAGTGGCCCTGTTGAGTGTGTCAATATCATGCAGTTTGCCTCCAATTATGTTTAAACCAATTCTGATGCTGCAGAGTATTCTGGCCTGCTTTGCAATACAGATGCATCTGATATAGGCTTTGAAAGCTTAACATAAGGTGGAGAACGTTTGCTCCGTACCCGCCGCGTAAGTGGAAAATTATTTGGTTACAGCATCACAGACTTCCGTTCGGAGGACCTCGTAAAGGAAGGTTTTAGCAGGAAAGCAACAGGGCTGGAAGGTTGGGGCATGGCATGGGATTTGCAATGTGGCAGCGACTGAGGAATGATCAGAGAATGTTCAAGGGAAGTGTGTGATGTCAATTAGCCAGAGTAGCACTCCATGTGAGAGGTACCTGTGGGCAATACCGGTCCAGACATTGTGTGGGTTGAATAAAAGTGTATTCTTTGTCATTTGGGTGGCGGAAGCGCCACACATCTGTAAGTTGAAATGTGTCTAAGAACTCAGTGAGAGCCTGATGTGAGTGTGATTTAAAAACTGCAGCAGATCCAGTAGAGTCAATGATTGGTTGATAAACAATGTTAAAGTCTTCACCCATGAGGTCATATCGGCCTGACAATGCCAATCTGGGTAGAGAGGTCACAATTAAACTCAGGGACATCAGTGTTTGGTGCATAGACATTTACTAGTAGTAGAACATTTCCTGCCAGTTTCCCGAGCACCAGGAGGAAGCGCACCTCTGATTCAGAAATGGAGCCCAGTGACACGAAGGTCAGGCTCTTGTGTAGTAGGATACAAACTCTGCTTGAATATGAGTCATAATGAGCAAAGTATCAGTGGGGGCCCCATTGAGCTACATAAGCACACTCAGGGTGTGGTGATAGGTGGGTGTCCTAAACAAAATGCCATTTTAACATCATGTCTGTGAAGATAGGTAAGGACTTGTTCCCTCTTCCTTTGGTTGTTAAGGCTCCTGAAGTTCCATGTCATGCAAGTGAGTGTGAGAGTTGGTACCTCATCACTGTGCGATGTCAGGAACCCAAAGGTAGCTATTATGCATAGAACCTAGAACATAACAACATGATATCAGGCTATGAAGAGAGACTGTAGCTCCTGTAAAGACAATAAAAAAAACAACTGACACCCCTCTCCCCACACCAACCCAACAACAACTGTTGAATCCCCAAACTACCCCAACTAAGGAGCTCAATACGAGTTTGGCAGTCTCAACTTGGGACCGCAAAAATGCGCAGGGAGGATGACACTGCCATGGTGGTGGTGCCCCCAGCCCTATTACAAGATTTCCGCCAGCTTGACCTGGCTGACTGGCAGAAGCCTTGAAATAGAGTGTTCCCACAAGTCAGTGTGGCGGGAACAATATTCCGAGATAGCACTCGGCTCCCTATCACATAGCACATAGGGGGTCGTCCAGCACCTCTGGAATGTGCACTGTCTGCATAGGGTGGATGCATGGGAATACCCACGCTCTACCCATGGAATGCCTCCCTGGGACAGAGTAACTCAAGGCAGCAATTTGTGTTGCCTTGCTTTATGCCAGATTTATCAAGCTGTGCAGGGCCACACAAGGTGGCCTTGCGTGGCTTGGTAAATCTCACTAAGGTTTTGTGTTGCCCTTGCGCTCGTTTACATGGCTCAAGGGTGACACAAAACCTTGAGAAATCTGGCCCTGAGTATGTGCTGCTGCCAGTGCTGCTGGACTCTGTTTTTATATTCAGTTCCAGGTCTTTACAGATCCTTTAATGCTCCAAAGCTAGTTCTTTCGCCATTTTTAATTTGGTCATCTTCAGTTAAAACTCCCACTTTGCCTTCTTGTCCGACAGCTCCTCTGGTGACAGGCCATGTAAGGATTCACTGCTTCCTGCTCTGGGAGTGAGTTCCAATTCACGAGAGCGGTCAGCCTCCCCCGCTGTATTTTAGGAGTGATGTCTAGGTCATGAACCTGCTCAGCCAGGCAAAATTTATCATCCTGCTCCTCTGTGGCTATTATTGACTGGTGAACCCCACCATGCCTTCAGAACTTTCTGCAGCCCCAACTTCTTAGTGTTTCTGATGGGGAGACCCTTTTCCTTGCAAAGGTGCTTGAGCTCAGCCAGAGTGCAATTTTCTGTTTTGTCCAGCTCGAATTCCATCACTACAGGTATGGTCAAAGACACTCAGGTAGCAACAAGAGAAGACTTGGAAAAATAAAAAGTAGCCAATCAAGGAGAATTTAAAGAAACTCAAATTGGTCTTGTCGTAGTTGGACTCTTGCTTCTAGGTGAGAATGCTGGTTTATGGATGACAGCACTTTTGTTTGTAGGTGACTAAGTCACTCCTACAACAAACTACAACTGTTGGCCCAACCCTCCTGGCTCAGAAGCAGTACCTCACCAAAAACCCAAACAGTAAAAGGTGATTTCTGACAGCCTTACCCATGGACTCTAGATTGCAACATCTCAGGGAAGTCATGCTGGAACTGAAGTTATCCTTTTCTCACGTTAGCAACAAGTCTCAGTCACATACAGGCAATGAAGGAGAAGTAAGAGAGTTTTCAATATACTTATTGAAAAGCCTACAATATACAATAAAATGCATGAGCTGCAATGATTAGGATAATGAACAGTAAAAGAAGCATAACTGTGAAGATAAGAGTTGTGAATACAATGACCCCCACCATCGTACAATAAACATGAAATATAACATCTCTAGGCTGGAGAACCTAATCTCTAACCTAATGAGAGCTATTTATGATAAACCTAATCTGTCAGTACCTTGTCCATGAGAAGTGCCACAACCCCTTGTTACCCTGGAGTGAAGTCTCTAGGTCAC
The DNA here is from genome assembly GCF_031143425.1 of Pleurodeles waltl. Classification (NCBI taxonomy): domain Eukaryota; kingdom Metazoa; phylum Chordata; class Amphibia; order Caudata; family Salamandridae; genus Pleurodeles; species Pleurodeles waltl. Next base: position 1,087,243,983 of record NC_090444.1, on the reverse strand, counting down.
ACTCTGTGGTGACACAAAGGCTGATTTCTGCATTAAGGTGACATGCAGTGAAGATGACATCTGGAAGGAATCTCTCTAATGACCTTGTCCATCTCAGATGGTAGACTCAAAGAGGCACCAGGTGCAATGAAAGACAGGTTGCACACACCATAGGACTGATCTGAATGGCAATGATCAATCATTTTCCAATTCTCTAAACAATGGAGCACCAAACAACTGCACCATGTGATCACGACACAGCTAGGCTGGTGGTAGCAGCTCCAATACTTCGCTTAGCTGAGACAGCACAACCAATGCATATTAGAAATAGCAGCAGCAGTATCCCCCAATCAGTGCCAAAATCACAGGAAAGCCACCAAACACACTTGAAAAGAGTGAATGGATGGCCAATGGAATGACTCAGAGGGAAGTCTAGAAGATGGAAACAAATCCAGACACACCAACCTTAAACAAGTGAACAATTCCCTCAGTGCTTGAGGCATTGAAAATTCTGAAGACTAGCTCTCCTAAGTGCTTGGATAAGTTGGTTTATAATAGGGATTGTATCTTGGCTGATGATCTCGCTATCTGGAGAGCATGCATCCCTCTGGCGGATGTCAAAGCTACTTGTTTTTAGAACAGCAGCACCTTTAGTCTGCTCAGCTTGTTATAATTTACATTAGTAGTATCAATGTGAGGCCACATTTCCGCTACTCTTATCTTGTGTGGGGTGAATAAAACATCCACAACAAGTTACAATTTGAAAGACGGCATTGCGTAGACAATTCATGGTCTCATTCCACAGTAGCTCTGATCACTGAGGACCACATAACTTAAATTCGAAAGTATATGAAGTGCTGGAGGAATCAAAGGGACGGGAGTACCCTTCAGAAAGCATGCCAAGTTCGCAACCCCCATATTACAGAAACCATGAAGTGACACCTGTTTGCGGATCATTTAATGATTAACAGTAGTCTCACATTTGCTTGCGCTCAGAAAGACCTCTGATTTGCCATTCAGACATTTGAACTAACTCGAAAGGCAACTCCCACTCTTCTTTTATATAGCTATCCCCTAGCTGCTCATATCTGCCCACAGAAAAAGGTTTCAAACATTTTGTGAAACGAAAGGTGGAAATTGGCAGATTAATAATGTATGAGCCATACTGTTGATGGACTTTCCATTTTGGTGAAAGGCAGCTTTTCTAACTTTTCAGTGTTGAGCATGGTATAACTTGCTTCCTTTTTAGCCATTATCTGTTGCTCCCTGGACAAATTAAAAGCAGCAAAAAAGTCACTACTGTTGATATATTTGCAAGGAACAAGGCCATTTTTCTGAATCTGTAATTTCCAACCCCACTGCATGATGGAGCGCAGGTGCCTTTGCCCATGTGGTAAGAGGGACATTTCATTCTGAATGATGTCTGTTGCAGAAGACACTATGGCCCTCATTATGAACCTGATGGTGAGTGAAAAAGTGGTGGTAATACTGCCAACAGGCTGGTGGTAAGTACCGCAAAATTATTGGCCATGGCGGTGATAACTCCCATTGACAGCCAATGTACTACACCAACCGCCAGGGCGGAAACAACACTCACCATGGCGGTAGCCGGCAACAGCCAGACGGAAGAAAAAGTACCACCCACCATATTAAGACACATCAATCCACCACCTTTTCCAGGGTGGTACCAACGCCATCAAAACCCTGGCTAAAACGCATCACAGAAGAGAAAGGACTCACCATCGCAGACACAGGGAAGAACAACGCCGCCATGGAACCCGAAGTACAAGTTTTTCCGATGATCTTCTACGTAATGCTCCACCTGGAACACCAACGCCAACAAAGACAACGACAGTGAGTACAGCCACCTTGCACACAAGGGAGGGTGGGAGTAAAACGAGAGTGACATACACACGCACGACTCACATCAGACACAAACACACCACACACACGTCCAGCTGCACACGAAAAACAATTTGTCCCTGAAAAATGGCAGAATAATGATTGTAATCAGATCAACCTAAAAATAACAAATTCAATTTGTCAATGAAAGAGATATGTACACATGTACACAAAGGGACACTACCCAGTCCAATGTTCAAAGGGGCCACATGGCCACAGGGCACAGTCTAAGGCCCAACTCGAATCCTGACCACATCTGCATATAACAGTGCAGGGGCATCAGTTTGCAAATAAGCAGGCAACTCACGGGGAAGGGGGACAAGCCCACTGGTTATAAATGGGGCTCCATGCCCATTGCTCTTTCCTGGGGAGTGCAAGGCCACAGTCTCTCAGGTGGGTGACTTTCTGACTGATTCTGGATGGGCCAACTTGCCCATTGGTCTGTCCTGGGGAGTGCAAGGCTTTTTAGTGACATTGGGACGGGAGGAGAGAGGATTAATGGCAGAGGAGGTTGAGGGAGTGGTTGTTGGAGAATTTGAGTGCAGGTGCATGGGCTGTATGCTGATGTGAGGTGGATGGCCTTTGGGTGTGTGAGTGCTTGCATTTGTGTCCGTTAGGAGGGAGGGGACAGAAAAGGTGGGAGAGGACAGAGGGGATGCGTGCATGGCTGTTGTGGAGGTGTCTCCCAGTGAGGTGTGTGTTCTGCTTGGTGTGGTGATGCTGGTAGTGGATTTTAATGTACTGCATGCAGGTGTGAGTGTGGACATGAATGGGAGGGAGGTGAAGAAGGAGGAGGAGGGGGAGACAGATGAAGCAGCAGATGTTGTCGTGTCTGGAACTGTATGGTGTTTGCGTTAGTGCTTGCGGGATGAAGTGTGGTGCTTGTGTTTGCCTGTGACACTGTTGGGTGTTGTCTTGTGTGCATGCTCCTCTGTGTGCATGCTTGGGATGGGTTGGGGATGAGGACTGGGAAGTGGAAGCTGGAGGGGAGACAGTAGAAACAGGGACAATGGCTGCCATCAGAGAGGAGGCCAGAGCCTGTGAATGTCCTCCAGGAATTCATTACATTGCTGTATTTGGGATGCCACCCCCTGGATGGCATTCACAATGGTTTATTGTCCTACAGAGATGGATCTCAGGAGGTCAATAGCCTCCTCACTCAGGGCAGCAGGACTCACTGTGGCAGGGCCTGAGGTGCCTGGGGCGAAGGAGATGCTCACCCTCCTGGGTAAGCGGGCACAGAAAACTCGCTGAGGGGCTGCTGGGAGGGCAGTGCTCGTATTGGGGTGGCGGCTGTACCTGCAGCTGGTGTGGTCACAGAGGTGTCCGCCACCACCAGGGAGCTCCCATCGGAGGAGGTATCTGAGTCTGTATTGTCTCCTCCAGTCTCTGCCGTGGTGCTCCCCTCGCCCTGCATCCCACTGGTTCCCTCAGCGTCAGTAGAGTCTGACTCCTGGGTCATGTGGGATGCAGCTCCCTCTGTCACCAGTCCCTCTGCTCCTCCACCAGATGATGATAATGCACACAAGGACAGAATGACAAAATAAGAAAGGGGGAGAGAGACAAAGGATACACTGGGTTGATGACTGCATCAACACCACAGTTGGCATACACATCACCGTCACACACAGGGAACAGGCTAAAGCACTATGCATTGCACTACCAGTGATATGGCTAGTCACTAAGGCAAGATGAGGATCACACACCACCAACTGCAGCACTCCTGGGACCCACAATGCCCTGGCTGTAATGGACTGCTAAGAAGCTAGGTCATCTGTATTTGCCATACACCCATTACCCTTCAGATGATCCATGCTGCAATGTCTGGCCTGGCCTTAGGGGCACCCACTAACACATAATCACCACCCAGATACCACCCCACCAGCCAAAATATGTATTGATACTCACTGTACTCACCCCCTTGTGGCTGCTGTGATGCCCTCAAACGCCCATCCAGCTCAGGGTAGGCCACCACCAGTATGTGGGCCATCAGGGAGGTCAGGGTCCAACGGGCACCCCTTCCTCATTGGGAGGCCAACCCCAGCTGGGCCTCCGCTGTCTTCCGTGCCCAGCGTCTCAGGTTCTCCCACCGTTTCCAACAGTAGGTGCTGTGCCTGCCATAGACCCCCAGGGTCTGCACGTCCTGGGCGATGGCATGCGATATTCCCTTCCTTTGATGGGCGCTGACCTACAGAGGCAATACAGACAGGAGAACACCATTAAACAAACAGTCCAGCCTGTCACACAAATGGCCCACTATACCCCTTTCCATCACAATTGGCACACAAATAGCCCAGCGTACAACATGTACACTGCCAACAGACAATACCCCACCCCCTTCCACAATGCTTGCACACACATCTCCATGCATACTTGTCACATGCATCATGGCCAAAGTGCACTCACTTGTTGGTCTGGAGGCCCGTAAAGCTGTCCGCACAGGGGTAGGACCCCATTCACCAGTCGCTCCAACTCCTCCGAAGTGAAGGCAGGGGCCCCTTCCCCAGTCACAGGTCACAGCAGCACACGCAGTGTAGGTGCTCTCCTGTTGAAGGTCAGGAAACAAGTGAGGATTGAGATAGAAAATGGTGGGCACATCCGCAGCGCTGTACACCGCCACCACTGGCGTACCTTCCCATTGGCCACTGTACTCCATAGAGCCCCATATTATCCAATGAGGAATTGGACGGCAGTGCAAGACTGCCTTCTGCCACGTCACCCAACATCAGCAGAGTTACCTCACTGTCCGTACATACAGGCAGGCGGTCACAATTTCAGAAGGGGGAACAGGCATATCGACAATTACTGTGTTACAGATTATATTGGCACATACTCCGCCATTAACGCTGTCCCAATACATAAGTGTACCATGTGGACTGCTGCTGTGGTTTTGTTGTTCAAATTATGACAGCCTACTCCCTCTTGTGTCCCTTAGATACCTACCACTGCGGATGAATAGGGGGTGGAGACATAACCCTGTGTACAGACCCCGGATGGACTTAGCTATACTGGAGGACAGGAATATTATACTCACCTATACAGAGCTGTGTGCCCAGTTGGAGCCAGACCTGATCTCATTTATCCGTCATCCAACTGGGATCCCCCCTCTTGTGCAAGTGCTATTGGTGCTCCATTTCCTGGTGACAGGTTCTTTCCAAGAGACAGTGAGCTTGGCAGCAGGAATGTCACAGCCAATGGTCTCAATCGTGCTGGTAAGAGTGTTGTGTTCCCTGATAAAACACATCTGCTGCTAAATTATTTTCCTCCAGCTGGAAGATTCGGCCACTGTGAAGTCAGGATTCTATGCAATGGGACATATCCCCAATATTATTGGGGCGATTGATGGGACACATATAGCGTTTGTCCCCCCCGCAAGAATGAACTAGTGTACAGGAATCGTAAGAGTTTCCACTCACTGAATGTGCAGATGGTGTGCCTGGCGGACCAGTACAGCTCCCACGTCAATGCTAAGTAGCCTTGGTCGGTGCATGTTGCCTTTGTCCTGAGGAATAGCAGCATCCCAAATGTAATGGCCCAACTAGAGAGGCACAGGGTGTGGCTAATAAGTGAGCCGTGGTCCCTACCCACTGTATGTTAGTTTATGCCTCTCCTGTTGACCCCATAGGATTGTGTGTGGCTAAATGTTGTCCCTCAGTACCTGCAGGTGACTCTGGCTACCCAAACAGATCGTGGCTGCTGACCCCCATGAGGAATGCCAGGGCAATGGCTGAAGAACGTTATAATGAGGCACATGGGTGAACCAGATGGATCATCGAAAGGACATTGGCCTCCTGAAGGCCAGGTTCAGATGCCTCCATCTTACAGGTGGATCCCTGTGCTACTCACCCGAGAAGGTCTGCCAGATAGTAGTGGCATGCTGTATGTTGCACAACCTGGCCCTCAGAAGCCATGTAACTTTCCTGCAGGAGGAAGAGACAGGAGATTCCCCAGTGGCAGCAGTAGACCCTGATGACAGTGAGGATGAAGAGGCTGAGGATGAGGATGAGGATGAGGAAGAGGACAACAGAACATCAGTTATCTGTCAGTACTTCCAATGACACACAGGTGAGACAGTGCAACTTCAGATTTCCATGACAATTGGTGTATTCTGTGTGGCTGTAGTATGATGGCATTAACTTCCTTTTACCTCTACTTACTGTCACCCATGGTGTATCATTTTACAGATGTTGGTGCTATGACAACTGTGTTCTGATGTGCTGATACAGCCAGCTACAGGTCATTATTTCTATGCTCTAACAATGTACAGTTCATTTGCAATGGAAGTAATTGTTTCCATAAATGCACATTTTCAACACATGACACACAAGTAGTCAAGTTGCGTTCAAGGGTGTTTATTTTAGTGCTAACAAATTTAGTGAAAAGTGCAATGGAATGGGTTGATGATGGAGGAAAGTCCAGGGTATTGTTCCAGTCTGTTTGTAGCACAGGTGCCCTGTCCAAGTGGCCATAGGAAGGGGAGCATCTGCAGTTCAAGATGGACAAGGTGACTGAGTGGGGACCATGGGAGACTATCAGGAGAGTCTTATTTCCTGGTGGTGGTCTTAGCAAGTGTCTGTGGCTTCTGTCTGGGTCGCAGGGAACGTTTGTGGGGTGGTTCACCTTCTTCAGGTGGAGGGATGCTGGTGGCCTGTGGGTCCTGTGGCGGGGCCGCCTGCCCACTAGCAGCAATGGAAGTGGAGGGCTGGTCAATGGACTGGCTAGTGAAAGGGGCCAGCTGCTGTGCTGTTTCCTCCCTTATGATGTTGGCCATGTCTGCCAGCACTCCTGCTATGGAGATCAGGGTGGTGTTAATTGCTTGCAAGTCCTCCCTGATCCCTGGATACTGTCCCTCCTGCAGCCACCTGCTCTCCTGCACGTTGTTAAGGATCTGGCCCATCGTGTCCTGGGAATGTTGATAGGCTCCCAGTATATCGGAGAGTGCCTCCTGGAGATTCGGTTGCCTGGTCCTGTCCTCCCCCTGGCACACAGCAGTCCTACCAGTGTCCCTGTTGGCCTGTGCCTCTGTCCCCTGAGCGGTGTGCCCACTGCCACTGACCCCAGGTCCCTGTTTGTATTGTGGGCGAGGTGTGGCCTGGGGTCCCTGTACAGGTGGGCACACTGCTGATTGACGTGTCCTGGGGACAGAGGTGTGGTATGCTGGGTGGGTGCTGTGGTGTTGGAAACTGATGTGGGAGGCTTTGTGGTTGACTGGGAGTGGGCTGGGGTGACCGTCTGTCCAGTGGTCCCCGATGGGCCAGGTAGGTCATCCAGATCCTGAAGTCTAGAGTTACTGTCATCACTGGGGGCATCTTCTGTTGGGGGACTGGATAGTCGTGGCACCTTCTTTCCGCTGACATTGGCTGGGGTACCTGTGGAGATGTAAGTGATGTATTATGCTTCATGTGTGTGACATATTGTACATCCCTGGCTTCCCCTCCATCGTGTTGCCCTGCCACCTTTTGCTTGTGTATGGTGATGTATTGTGGGATTGTTAGTTTCCTCCCTTTGCTGTGCATGCTATAGTGATGGGTTTCCATGCAGGGCTGGGAGGGCTGTCCATGCATTGGTATCGCATGCAGGGCCTAGCATTGGGGTTAGTCATATGTGTAGGTGCAGTATGTGGGATGAAGTGGAGTGAAGTGGAGTGATGGGAGTGAGGGTGAGGGTGTGAGATGGCATGCAGTTATGGGGGGTATTGACTTGCCAGTGTCCAGTCCTCTGGCTACTCCAGCGAGTCCCTCAGAATGCAGAATTGCCAGTACTTGCTCCTCCCAAGCTGTGGGGGAGGAGGTGGTGGTGCAGCGCCAGTACTCTATATGGCAAGCTGGTGCCTTGCTGCTATGGAACATACCTTCCCCGTAGGTCGTTCCACCTCTTCCTGATGTCGTCTCTTGTTCTTGGATGCTGTCCCGCGGCATTCACCCTGTCCACGATCCTGCGCCATAGCTCCATCTTCCTGCCAATGGATATCTGCTGTACCTGTGATCCAAACAGCTGTGGCTCTACCCTGACAATTTCCTCCACCATGACCCTTAACTCCTCCTCAGTGAAACGGGGGTCCCTTTCTGGTGCCATGGGTGTTGTGTGACGTGCGTCTATGCCAAAAGGTATGACTGCTGCCACCATACCAGGGCCATCTAGATCTGGGACATACATAGGTATCCCAAAGAGGACTTTGTAAGGAGATCATCCTCTCAAGGACCATCTTGGCAGATTATTCAGAGCTCTCTGGACCCAATGTAGGTGATGAAGCCAACTGCAGCCTGAACCTAATACTCTGGCTGTTAAGGACTGCTTTACGTCACAAATATTCCTCTCCAAAACAAAAATGTCCTCGGGATGGTATGGGAAGAGTAATGAAGTTTAACGCCTATCATCCTCATGGTGTCCCGGAATGCCCTAGAGGCAAAAGCAGTGCCCTGGTATGAGTGGAATACTGCAACTGCATATGTACCAATAAAGACCAGTAAGTCTGGTTCAAGCATCAGCCGACTGCTGTGACCATACCCACAGGAATCTATAACAAGAATCAACAGCGACTAAGATGTATTTGTATGCACCATCAGGTTGTACGGGATCACAATGGTCCAGGTACAAACATTGTAGTGGCCTATTCGACACTAAAAGGGATGTCTGCGATGGACGTTTGATTATGGAGCCCTTTATTTGCTGTCAAAGGTCTCAGCAAAGGGCATATTGCTTGGTCTGTTTGTAAAGCCCCGGCCACCAGAAGTGACTCTGTAAGTGTATTATTGTTGCTGTGACGCCAGCATGAGCAGATGCAACACCCTCATGTGCTGCTTTGATGAGACCTAATCTCTGGTTTTGACTGGGGTCAATTTATCTCCCACCACAGGTATTGTTGCAAAGGTAACATTCTGTGCACTGGTATGAAAGGAATTTTTTTGTAGGGTATGCTTTAGGCAGCCTGAGTTTCATTATCCAAGCTTGTGTGAGAACGAGCCATTGCAGCAACAGAAGCCATTCTGCTTTGGATTTGGCCGCCTCATATGCCAAGGTGTTTCCAATAACGTGTACTCCTACACATTGAAGGGCCAGTGTATGTTCTACATGAGAATCTGGTAGCTTATCCTTAAGTTCAGGCACTCTCCCCCACAGAGTTCTGTGTATTTTAAAGTTCACCTTAGAGTCGCTGAACGCATTCAACTGCCAATGATTGGGGTAATCATTGTAGGACTGGACACAGTAGTACGAATCACACACAATAAATGTGAACTGTTCTGGATCTGGATCTGTGTGTCCAGTCCCAAAATAAGAGCTTTAAGCACAGCCTACTGTGCTCTGCAGCCCCACAGGGTCTGCGTGTAGGAATGCTCATGACTGCGCCAGCAGCTGAGTATTGATGTTTTGTACCTTCAGCTAGTTGTGCTGAACAATAAGTGTAAATGAGTTTGGTATCTGTCACGTGGCACGATGTTAAGAGGTACAGGGTACTCTTGTTTGTATTGGAGAAATTCTTGTGTTTGAAGTTTTGGGTCAAAAATGTAATCAACGTCAGTGGCAGTCAGGGAGGTTACCCATTGAATCCTAAGTGAATGTATTGCTTTAGCATTAGGAACACTTGCTTTAGTGACAGCCTCTAAGGCTGGCACCGGGGTAATGACAATAATGCATTTCTCTTGGGCAAGTGGCCTCTCCTTAATGACAGCCATCTGTACTGCAGTCAGAATTTTTTTCTGTGGGTGCAAAGTGTTTTTTAGAAATGGGGTCTCTGGTTGGCAGACAATTTGCACACTGTCCAAGCAGGGAGCCTCACTCTAGTCAGGGTAAGGGAGATACACAGCTCAGCTAACCCCTGCTAACCCCTTGGTAGCTTGGCACAGTCAGGCTTATCTCAGAGGCAATGTGTAAAGTGTTTGAATTAACACAAACACACAGTGAAAACACCACAAAAGGACTCCGCATCAGTTTAGAAAAATAGCCAATATTTATCAAAATCAAACATGAACAAAGCAACACAAATCAAACATGCACAAGCAAATATGTGAATTTTTCAATTTAAAAAGAGTCATAATCCATTGAAATCAATGGATGCGGTGTTTTTACACAAAGTACCTGGTATGCGTCAAAAGTAAAGCTACAAGGGTGGGTGTACGTCGCAAAAGTAGGTGATGCGATGATTCCTGGATCGCAAGTGAGGCCGTGCATGGATTCTTCTCTTGCCGGGTAGGCAATGCTTCATTTCTCTCTCTCCCAGAAGAGTGATACATCAATTTCCGGATGGGCAACCTCAGATCCATGCAGGTTCTCTGTGGTTTTGACTCCCAGCAATAATGTGTGTGAAATCCTGGCGCACGATGGTGAAGAGCCGCATTGTATGGGTGAAATGTCAATTTTTGCAGCCGCAAGCAGGTGCTACGTCGATTTCCCATCAGCGATGCAGGTAGTGCGTCGATTTTTTCAGCCACAAAGCAAGTGCTGCATCAATTTTTTTCCCACTCGCCTACGGTGCGTGGATTTCAGTCTTAGTTCCGAACGCTTCTTCTTTCAAGGGCCCAGAGACTGGATAGGGCACCACTAGATAGGGTATAAGTCTCAGCAAGAGAGTCGGATGCTGGCAGAGGAAGGCTTAGATCACCCTGTGACTTCAAAACAGGGGGCAAGCCCTTGGAGACACTTCACAAGCAGGAAAACACAGCAAAGTCCAGTCTGTGTCCTCTCCAATGCAGAAGCAGCAAACGTAGGCCAGCCCAGCAAAGCACATTCAAAGGCAAAGGTGCAGTACTCCTCCTCGAAGCAATTCAGCTCTTCTCCTTGGCAGAGGCTCCTCTTGATCCAGAAATAATGTAAAAATCTGGGCTGTTAGGCCCACTACTTAAACTCATTTCTGCTTCTGAAGTAGGCAAACTTCAAAGAAAGGTCTCTGTTGTTCACAAGATCCAGCCTTGCCCAGACCTGGCCCCAGGCACACACCAGGGGGTTGGAGACTGCATTGTGTGAGGACAGGCACAGCCCTTTCAGGTGGAAGTGTCAGCTCCTCCCTCACCACTCTAGCCAGGAGACTCATCGAAATATGTAGGATACTCCTCAGCTTCCTTTGTGTCACTGTCTAGAGGGAATTCACAAACAGCCCAATTGTCAGTCTGACCCAGACGTGGATTCCATAGGCAAGCAGAAGCACAGAATGGTTAAGCAAGAAAATGCCCAGTTTCTAAAAGTGGCATTTTCAAATTGACAGTCTAAAAAACGGCTTTCACAAATGATGTATTTTTTTAATTGTGAGTTCAGAGACCCCAAACTCCAAATCTCTATCTGCTCCGAATGGGAAACTGCACTCAAAAGATATTAAAAGGCAGTCCCCATGTTAACCTATGGGAGGGATAGGCCTTGCAATAACCAAATGTGGCAATATTTCACTATCAGGACATGTAAAACACACAAGTACATGTCCTACCTTTAAAATACACTGCACCCTGCCCATGGGGCTTCCTAGGGCCAACCTTAGGGGTGCCTTACGTGTAGTAAAAGGGAAGGTTTGGGCCTGGTAAGTGGGTGCACTTGCCAGGTCGAATTGGCAGTTTACAACTTCACCCACAGACACTGCAGTGACAGGTATGAGCCATGTTTACGGCGCTACTCATGTGGATGGCACACTAGAAGAATTTGATTTACACTTTAGCACTGGTCAGTAGTGGTAAAGTGTCCAGAGTACCAAAACCAGCCAAAATGAAGTCTATCACATAGTGAAAAATACAGGAAGCAGAGGCAAAAAGACAGGGGAAACCATGCTATGGATGCCAGCTCTAACAGCGTTGTTCTGCATTAGAGTATAAATGTGACTTATATGCTATGGGCACCGTGTCACCCTCAACAAAAGTGGCATAAGGGAACCCAATGGAACCAACAATTATTTTGTTGACCAAATTTGTTCTGTTTTCACATGCCTGTAAGTGTTTTGCTTCTAGCAATTCTTGCTGCAATCCTCAAAGGATGCACATGTGTTCAACCGTCCAGTGTCTGCTTGAAAAATCTTGGAGAATTAAATCATAGAGTGGTTTGATGCATTGTGTATAATCTGGAATGTAAGTTCTACCAAAGTTAAAGAAGCCCAGTACAAACTTCGGTTTCTTGATAGTGTGTGGTGGTTGAAGTTGAGCAAATTTTTCTAGAAAGTGCAGGGCCAGGCTCTTGCCCTCATTTGATAGCTCGTATCCCAGGAACGATGCGCTGAGAAAGGCTATTTTAATCTTCCTAAAATTGAATTTGTAGCCAAGGGCTGCGAACCCTAAGATGATCCGATTGACCCTGGCAAGGTGAATGCTGAGGACATCATCTGTGCGATAGATGTCATCCACATAGGACAACGCCTCAGGATCAATATTATGCAATATTGATGTTACATGGGGAGAGAACAACCCTGGGTTGTTCTTATAGCCCTGGGGCAAACAGCACAAATGTTTTTGTGAGCCAAATGAGAATGTACTCAGGGCCCAACTTTCATGCAATACATTTTGAAAGAACAAAAACCATTGGAAATATCCAAGGTTGTTTTGTATTTTTTACGTACTACATTGATAATTTGTGCAGTGCTGTGTGAGTTTTGTATTGCGTATGTGTGCTTAAGTGTCTGTAATCTAAGATTATTCTATATGAATGGTCTGGTTTTGTAACGGGGAATAAAGGGTTATTCATTGAGGAGACACAGGGCTCTATTACTCCCTGGTACTCAAGCTGAGTAAGTATCTCTCTGACTAGAGCTTTAGTCTTGTGTTTAAAAGGGTATTGGGGCTGAGACTGGGGTGTAGACCTGATGGGTGTTACATGGTGGGAGGAATCCCTATCCCAACCTATGTGGTTGCGGTATAGCGCAGGTGCCTGCGCCAAAGCCCAGTTAACAGCGTAGGCATCTTTTACTACTTCCAGAACAGGATCTGAGAAAGAAGGCAAAATTACATCATCCCAATGTGGGAGCTCACAGACGTGTTTGGATGGCCAGTCTCATTCTACAAATAGGATATCACAATTATGTTCATCCCCCAAAAAAATTATACTAATGGCCGTTCTATGCCTCCCTGATTCTTGTTATTTAACCCCTTCGCTGCCAGGCCTTTTCCCCCTCCTGTGACAGGCCTTTTTTTGCCTTTTTGGGGCAGTTCGCGCTTAGGCCCTCATAACTTTTTGTCCACATAAGCTAACCAAGCAAAAAGTTTTCCAGCATCCTAGGGATTCTAGGGATTGGCTAAAAAAACACATGTTCCTCACATTTCTGTGGCAGAAAGTTCTGGAATCTGAGAGGAGCCACAAATTTCCTTTCACCCAGCGTTCGCCCAAGTCTCCAGATAAAAATGATACCTCACTTGTGTGGGTAGGCCTAGCGCCCGCAACAGGAAACGCCCCAAAGCGCAACGTGGACACATCCAAATTTTTGGAAGAAAACAGAGGTGTTTTTTGCAAAGTGCCTACCTGTAGATTTTGGCCTCTAGCTCAGCCGGCACCTAGGGAAACCTACCAAACCTGTGCATTTCTGAAAACTAGAGACCTAGGAGAATCCAAGGAGGGGTGATTTGCGGGGCTCGGACCAGGTTCTGTTACCCAGAATCCTTTGCAAACCTCAAAATTTGGCTAAAAAAACACATGTTCCTCACATTTCTGTGGCAGAAAGTTCTGGAATCTGAGAGGAGCCACAAATTTCCTTTCACCCAGCGTTCCCCCAAGTCTCCCGATAAAAATGATACCTCACTTGTGTGGGTAGGCCTAGCGCCCGCAACAGGAAACGCCCCAAAGCGCAACGTGGACACATCCACATTTTTGGAAGAAAACAGAGGTGTTTTTTGCAAAGTGCCTACCTGTAGATTTTGGCCTCTAGCTCAGCCGGCACCTAGGGAAACCTACCAAACCTGTGCATTTCTGAAAACTAGAGACCTAGGAGAATCCAAGGAGGGGTGACTTGCGGGGCTCGGACCAGGTTCTGTTACCCAGAATCCTTTGCAAACCTCAAAATTTGGCTAAAAAAACACATGTTCCTCACATTTCTGTGGCAGAAAGTTCTGGAATCTGAGAGTAGCCACAAATTTCCTTCCAACCAGCGTTCCCCCAAGTCTCCCGATAAAAATGATACCTCACTTGTGTGGGTAGGCCTAGCGCCCGCGACAGGAAACGCCCCAAAGCGCAACGTGGACACATCCACATTTTTGGAAGAAAACGGAGGTGTTTTTTGCGAAGTGCCTACCTGTAGATTTTGGCCTCTAGCTCAGCCGGAACCTAGGGAAACCTACCAAACCTGTGCATTTCTGAAAACTAGAGACCTAGGGGAATCCAAGATGGGGTGACTTGCGGGGCTCGGACCAGGTTCTGTTACCCAGAATCCTTTGCAAACCTCAAAATGTGGCTAAAAAAACACATGTTCCTCACATTTCTGTGGCAGAAAGTTCTAGAATCTGAGAGGAGCCACAAATTTCCTTCCAGCCAGCGTTCCCCCAAGTCTCCCGATAAAAATGATACCTCACTTGTGTGGGTAGGCATAGCGCCCTTGACAGGAAACGCCCCAAAGCGCAACGTGGAAACATCCAAATTTTTGGAAGAAAACAGAGGTGTTTTTTGCGCAGTGCCTACCTGTAGATTTTGGCCTCTAGCTCAGCCGGCACCTAGGGAAACCTACCAAACCTGTGCATTTCTGAAAACTAGAGAATTAGGGGAATCCAAGATGGGGTGACTTGCGGGGCTCGGACCAGGTTCTGTTACCCAGAATCCTTTGCAAACCTCAAAATTTGGCTAAAATAACACATGTTCCTCACATTTCTGTGGCAGAAAGTTCTGGAATCTGAGAGGAGCCATAAATTTCCTTCCACCCAGCGATCCCCCAAGTCTCCCGATAAAAATGATACCTCACTTGTGTGGGTAGGCCTAGCGCCCGCGACAGGAAACGCCCCAAAGCGCAACGTGGACACATCCAAATTTTTGGAAGAAAACAGAGGTGTTTTTTGCGAAGTGCCTACCAGTAGATTTTGGCCTCTAGCTCAGCCGGCACCTAGGGAAACCTACCAAAACTGTGCATTTCTGAAAACTAGAGACCTAGGGGAATCCAAGTTGGGGTGACTTGCGGGGCACGCACCAGGTTCTGTTACCCAGAATCCTTTGCAAACCTCAAAATTTGGCTAAAAAAACACATGTTCCTCACATTTCTGTGGCAGAAAGTTCTGGAATCTGAGAGGAGCCACAAGTTTCCTTCCACCCAGCGTTCCCCCAAGTCTCCCGATAAAAATGATACCTCACTTGTGTGGGAAGGCCCAGCGCCCGCGTCAGGAAACGCCCCAAAGCGCAACGTGGACACATCCAAATTTTTGGAAGAAAACAGAGGTGTTTTTTGCGAAGTGCCTACCTGTAGATTTTGGCCTCTAGCTCAGCCGGCACCTAGGAAAACCTACCAAACCTGTGCATTTTGAAAAACTAGAGACCTAGGGGAATCCAAGATGGGGTGCCTTGCGGGGCTCGGACCAGGTTCTGTTACCCAGAATCCTTTGCAAACCTCAAAATTTGGCTAAAAAAACATATGTTCCTCACATTTCTGTGGCAGAAAGTTCTGGAATCTGAGAGGAGCCACAAATTTCCTTCTACCCAGCGTTCCCCCAAGTCTCCCGATAAAAATGACACCTCACTTGTGTGGGTAGGCCTAGCGCCCGCGACAGGAAACGCCCCAAAGCGCAACGTGGACACATCCAAATTTTTGAAAGAAAACAGTGCCTACCTGTGTATTTTGGCCTGTAGCTCAGCCGGCACCTAGGGAAACCTACCAACCCTGTGCATTTTTGAAAACTAGAGACCTAGGGGAATCCAATATGGGGTGACTTGTGGGGCTCGGACCAGGTTCTGTTACCCAGAATCCTTTGCAAACCTCAAAATTTGGCTAAAAAAACACGTGTTCCTCACATTTCTGTGGCAGAAAGTTCTGGAATCTGAGAGGAGCCACAAATTTCCTTCCACCCAGCATTCCCCTAAGTCTCTCGATAAAAATGGTACCTCACTTCTGTGGGTAGGCCTAGCGCCCACGAAAGGAAATGGCCCAAAACACAACGTGGACACAACATATTTTTTCACAGAAAACAGAGGTGTTTTTTGCAAAGTGCCTACCTGTGGAGTTTGGCCTCTGGCTCAGCCGGCCCCGGGAGGGGGGGGGCAGAAATGCCCTAAAATAAATTTGACCCCCTCCCACCCCCCCTAACCTAACCCTAACCCTGACCTAAAATCGGCCAATCTGCCCCCAGGGGGGCAGAAATGGCCTAAATACAATTTGCCCCCCAGGGGAGCGACCCTTGCCTGATGGGTCGCTCCCCATCTCTAAAAAAACAAACAAACAAAAAAAAAACACAAAAAAACATTTGCCCTGGCGCCTAGAGGTTTCTGCCCCCCCTGGAGGCAGATCGGCCTAATAATAGGCCGATCTGCCTCCAGGGGGGGCAGAAATGGCCTAAAATAAATTGCCCCCCCCCAGGGAGCGACCCTTGCCTGAGGGGTCGCTCCCCTTGCGTGAAATTCACACAAAGAAAAAACTCCCTGGTGTCTAGTGGTTTCTACCCCCCTTGGGGGCAGATTGGCCTCATCAAAATAGGCCAATCTGCCCCCAAGGGGGGCAGAAATGGCCTAAATATAATTTTCCCCCAAGGATAGCGACCCTTGCCTAAGGGGTCGCTCCCCACCAAAAAAAAAAAAAAGAAAACGTAAAAAAAACATTTTTTTTATTTTTTATCCCTGGTGCCCCAGGGGGGGCAGAAAAGGCCTTCCCGAAAACATGCCCCCCCTGGGAGAGACCCTTGCCCAAGGGGTCGCTCCCTTTTGTCAGTATCAGTAAAAAAAAAAAACCCTGGTGTCTAGTGGGGTTTCAAAAGCAATCCGGCTTTTGAAACCCTCGGAGAGACTTCAAAGGGAAGGAAATACATTTCCTTCCCTTTGAAGCCCCTCCGGGCCTCCCCCACGTGATTGAAAGAGAAATGCTTAGTTAGCTCTGCTTCCAGCGCGATGGGGGAGGCCCCTGTGACTAATCAGCGTGCGCTCGCGCGCTGACGTCACAGGGGAGGGGTGGGGGGGGTCGGGGGTGGAAGGGGAAGGTCTTCCCCTTCCATCCCCGGCTTGGGGGGGAGGGGGGTACACGGGGGGTGCGCTAGCGCTCCCCCAAGTTCCCCTGTGCCATGGACGAGATGATCTCGTCCAAGGCACAGGGGAACTGTAGCCTTGGACGAGATCATCTCGTCCAAGGCACAGAACAGGTTAAATCATAATCCATTTCGGGTGGGAGAATGCGCCTGTCCGCAGTCTTGACTGCAAGAAATGTGTTAGATCCAGATGATCTTTCAGACTCTGGCGACATATTGTGACTTTCGCCGTGCTGTCCAGCAGGGTTACTGTCCATGTCTAGTTCCTTAGCAATGTTCTCAAGTTTGCTGGCATCTTTAATCGAAATTGCTGCCACTTTTTTCTTTTCTAATTGTGTCTTTTGTTGTGGAGGATGTGTCTTCTTTCGTGTCTGAAGACTGCTGTAAGTCTTTCTTCTGTTTCACGTAGTCAGGACGTTCCTCTGACTGGCACACTCTCTCACTACGTCAATCCGGTGTGCCCTGAAAGGAATGAGAGGGCAACGAATCAGTATATCTCTCAGGAGCCTTTAAAGTTTCTATATTTCTGAGATTTTATCTCCTTTCAGAGTTCGCTGGATGCGACGAGTCTACTCTCTGACTTTGCCTGTCTGTACTTTGTTTTTGTCTCTCACAGCGTTTTTTAGAGCTCTCTTTTGCCCTTAGGGTTAGTACTCGGAGTTTCAGGCTTCTTCGACCTGACTCCCAAACTATCCCATCCTGTACTAGTATAGGTGTTGAAAATTATTTTCGGTAGTTGGCGCTCCTGATCCAACTGTGGAATCTCCCGGATCCACTGGGGTATGGCTCACTCTACCGCTTCCCCTTTAATGTTACTGAGTATTACTGAGGAGACTGTGTCTAAATTACGCATTAGTTTCACCCCATAATCTAGGGCTGGAGCAGCCCGTGCTCATTTTGAATTTGTTTGTACTTAATATAAAAATTAAACAATTAAACAATATTCATGAATAATTAGTAATGTAATATTTAATTGACAATAAAAATTAACTAACATTAAGATTAATTAATTATAATTTAATTAGCTCCCCATTCATTTCTCCCATAAACCCAACAACCTACATCTCATTTTAAATTACTAAATGATTTGAAAATGTTTTAAATTACACATTTGAAATGCAAACTATTTTTAGAATCATTCAAATAATTGCAATAATAATAGTAACCCCTAAAACTGGTGACATAAGAAATATATATTAAATTCATTTAAAAACTTATATTGAGTACAACTACATTGGGGTAAACAATAATAAAAACAACAATATTGAAAACAATGATGTATACCAAAAAATCAATATTGTTACCTTTGATATTCTATTCCATACATTTTTTCATTCACAATAGTTTTTTGACATGTGAAGGTCGCTCAATGTTTTTACTCAGTTAACTGTCATTCAACCAATCAGTTCCAGGACGGGAAAGAGCTGGATCTGAGTTTGAGAATGTAAACAAACATAAATGTTTTGTATAGTTTGTAAACTTCCAAAGCAAACCATACCTTGAAATACCCCCTTCAAACTTTTAAGTGGGAATTATTACTGATTATTTCTCTGCAGTGAAGGCAAAACATTGTTGCAATAAATGAATTTACACATCTCCAAAAATCTTTTGTGCATTCCTGGCAGGTGTAAATGGGGTTACGGTCAGCTATAAATATACCTTCAGAGAAAAATTTACCTTCGTGACTAGGGGCCATTTTTAGCAGTGTAAAACTATTAGCAATTATATATTTATGCTCAAAATTGTGTTTGCTATGTTTATGTATAGCAAATCCAGTTATTTATGAATACCAGTCAGATGTGTGTCTATGTCAAAGAGGAAGTCCTGCCTATGTGTGTAGAGGACGTGTCAGTGGTTGTAAATAAAAATGGAGGCTCATACTCCAATGTATGGGTGGTGCTGACAATCTCTGAATACCTACAAATGTATATGAAAAAAACTATGTAACCATCACCTGCACTTACCAGAGGCCTAGCCTCTGAGGTTAAGAAAAATCACATGTAAATTAAGGGCCAGATTTATCAAGGTTTTGAGTCACTCTTGTGTTATACAAGGGGAGTTGCAAGGGCTACGCAAAGCCTAAGCAAAATTTATCAAGCCATGCAAAGCCACCTTGCGTGGTCCTGTATGGCTTGATTAATCTAGAGCTCCGCAAGGCACCACAAATTGCTGCATTTCATTACTCTGTGGCAGGGAGTTGTTCCACAAGTGGAGTGTTAATGTTCCCCTGGATCTGCCCATTAATTTTGTCACATTCCCAGATTTACTATGAGTGAGAGACCTGGGAATCCATCAGAATGCAACAGCTCCCCAGGTGAGATGTAACGAGGAGAAATATCTTTATTTCTATTCTTTTTTCCTCTTTCTATCTGTGCTACATTCTGCAGCACACATAAAAAGATGACAATGCCTCTCAGAATTGTTTAGTGCAGGAAGGTATGGCTCCTTGCACAAAAACAGTCTTACCTACAATGCAGGCACCCATGCAACATGACACAAGGGAGCCTGCATTGATGTTATGTAGCCAAAAGTGTGCCAGCACTATGATAGGACAGGAATGCATCATATACGGTAATAAGGAAAATTCCTGCCCTTTCTTTTTCATGTAGTGCATAGTAGGAAAGTGACTTACTGCATTACATTGCAAGTAAGAATGAGAAATCTGTCCCTATGTATACAGTTATCCTCCATGGGCAGTCAACCATGTGCAGCTTTGGCGCTTCAAAAATAAGGAAGCATTTGCAAACAAACTTGGCAACATATTTTTGTGAGAAGTGGTAAAATGGGGAAAAAAATGGGACATTACCAGCCAACAACTGGTCAGGATGAAGTAAAAGAGAATGCTTGATAGAAAACATTTGACTCACAAAATACAGAGAATGATTCATGCTTGCAAATTATAGGTCTTCATTGCATGTATTGCAAAAATCAAACTTAGGGCCTAATTACGAGTGTGGACCGCCATGGCAGTGGCAGTGGTCCGACCACGATCGCAACACCTACCTGTGTCCCCTAACACCACAACAAATCAACATGCCACCATCATCCTGGTATAGGTCCTCTGCACCATGAACCTAGTATGATTTTGGGTGTCCTGGGTCAGAGTTAAACACAACTTATGACCCAATCACAGCAACATGACCCCACCTTTGGGCAGGTCACTGACACTGCACCGCCACACTTCACAAAACCAGACATCCATGCAGGTTCTGGTTTCAGGGACAGTGAAGAGTATATTACATTGTGTCACACAAAAGCAAAACATTTAATATCCTATTATTTGAAATGATGCCCTCACATTTCACACATGTCATGGATTTTCGACATTTTGAAGACAAATATGTATGGATGTGTCAATTAACCCAAATACCCATTCGATGAAAAATCCCTGTAATGGACCCACACATATCACCTACATTGCAAGAGAATTGAAGGTAAATGGAATGCACAATATTGTGGGAGAAAATTATTCAAAGCTCACAATGTAAATAATAGCTTTAGGATAGGGATGGCAGCATCAGGGGGGCCCCAGGAAAGATTAAATCCTGGGACACATTTCACTTTGCACAAACCCATAAAACACTATTTGCACAGGAACTGGGCATTTGTGTATCACAAGGACAACCACTTGTGTCAATTGTGTAAGAGGGAGTCAATAAAGCAAACACAAGAGCAACAGCATAGGTCACACATGTAGATGACATAGCTGGAAGCTGCCCACATGAAAAGGTGTTGAGGTGGGTGTGTGCGGATTTGGCTGTGCACTTGGGACAGGTAGGGGAATAGGAAAATTTGATAGGGAAGAGGTTGGTGGTGGAGGGAATATGAGGGGTGGGATTTTGCCATCAGTGAGGAGGCCAGAGCCTGAAAAGATATCCGTAGGCCAGACATGGCACAATGACTGCCTTCCAGGTGTGCAACCATCTGCTAGAGCTGGCTGCCCTGCACCTGGATGGCACTCAGAATGGCAGTTGGACCCAGAGACATACTCCTCAGGCAATCAATATACTCCTCACTCAGGACAGCAAGGGTAACAGGGGCAGGGGGTGAGGTGTCTGGGGTGACGGAGACCCCCCCCACCCTCTTGAGTGAGCGGGCACAGCCAACTGAGTGGGGACCAACAGGGAGGGTGTAGATGGAACTGGGGGTGGCAGACAAGGCTAGAATAGGAGCAGGTCCTGATGGGTCTGCCACTACTAGAGAGGAAGAATCAGATGATTAAGAGGACAATTCTGTGTCCTTTGTGGCACTCCCCTCAACCTCTGGGCTACTAGGTCCTATGGTGTCAGATGTCTCATGATTGGAAGTACCATGGCTGGGTGCTTTTCCATCTGGTTGGGCCCTGTCTCCTCCATTTGCCTGTGCTGATGCTGTAATTACAAAGACAAATAGGGTCACTACATGTGCCTGGTCATGCTTGAATAACAGCTGTGATTACCAAACATTACCATAATATACGGTAGCCCCCAACCCCAAGCTCTAGCAAAGTAGCTCAGACATTTGCAACACCATATGCATGCATGCTACATAAACTGTGAACACAGGACAACCATAATCTCAGACAACTCCACTTGCATGGGTGGAGTAGTGCAATCACAATACCTATGGAGCAAGTAGGAGATTGTATCACCTTGAATGATGTAGCTTATGACCACAGTAACCTGTTGTCACAAAATATGATGGCAATGCCAAGTTAAGACTCACAGATCCCACACACTGTCATGCATCCAGCTAATCTTCATATACCCAATATCACATCATGATAAAATGATGGCCAAATAATCCAGCCATTTTGCTAACAAAGTACACTAGTCAGAAGAAGGTGACATGGAAACACCTACGTCACATTGGAAAAAATCCCCAATGATCACTTCACTATATACACATTGTCTAAACAGACTCATGGAGGTTGTACTAGTGTTGCTGAGATAGATTGCATATCTTGCACAGAAATGTACACTGGAGACAAATTGGACAAAATGTGTGGGAGATTTGTCCACAAATATCCACACCACAATTATTCAGCTATCTCCAGGGAAATCACCTCTGTTGATTGGTTCTCCTGAGAATACCCTTCTCAGATTGCATTAGTAAAAGCCAATAGTCCTTTGAATGTTGAAGAGTCCCAGGGATACTCAAGTACCAGTGGAAGGCCCTTAACATGCATGTTGCTCAATGGGAAGGCACATCATTGTCCCTTTTTGTCATGCAAACACAGATTCCCTTGGATGAATATATGAACACAACCACATATGACCCCCACATCAATAAGTCACTCCCTGATGCATGTCAAAAGTTAGGCAATTAACCTCCACCATTTAATATGTGCTAAGCACTTTGCTAAATGATTCTATGTCAATGGCATGGAACTGCTTATTGAGAGTAAAAACTGTAGTCCTACCTGTCATATCCTTCATTGCTTCTCCAATTCTACTGACAAATTACATGGAATGACAGGTGAGGGTATGTGTGAGCCACCTAGAAATGGTGACACACTCTTGTCTGTGGAACCACATGAACTGTAGCCCCATCACATATGTCCAATTCAAAACACATGTTGGCATGCACACATATGTGAGGGAATCAGACATCATCCCATGAAGACAGGTAGAACTTGCATGAAACAGAAGTGAAAATGATATGGCAAAAGTGAAAGGTACACATGCTAACATGGAGGCACAGGGCATGATGGCAACAGTGATGTTACCAAAATCATAGCACTGGCCAATCACTACTTACCAAGGGAAAGTATTGATCTGAGAGTGCACCCAAAGGGCAATGTACTCTCTGTCATATGTATGAGGGCCACCCTCATACGACAGACAGAAGTGATGCACTAGCACTCATCACACACTGAAGACAAGTGGCCTGTTGGGGACAGATACCAATATACTCACTTGAGCAGACACATGGCTGAGTACAGTGATATATTACTTCATGTTGTTTGGGCTGACACACTGGTGACAAGAGGACTGTTGGGTACAAATAACACCCACAGCAACAAACAGCATGACCTGATTGATCACTATACTCAGCTATGTTTTGGCCCTGGAAAGTTAATTGGCTGTGGACTGTACTCTGTTCTGTCCTAGGTCAGTAGGCAAATAGGCAAGGCACATCATCATGCACCAACTACCATACCTACACAAACAATTAATTAATCTTGAGTGTCACACATAGCCTATCTACAATCTTCAGGAGGAGATGGCACACTCTAACACATCAACTTGAGAATGTAACAGGCAGGAATATGCACAGGACTCACCCTCTTGGTGCTGGTGTGCTCCCACTGTAGTGAATCCTAGTTTGGTTCATGGGATACAGTTAGCTTAGCCTTTGGCTTGCAGACTCGTGCCCCCGTCACCTAGTGACTTTTACCCTACTTAACTTGCTCCGTTTTAGTGCATTTATTTAATGTAATCTTTTAAGATGGCTGCCTTGTTTTTAGTTAGGCCCATGTTTTAGTTTTGCGTTTTCAGTGTCACCCCGCTAAGGTGTCAATATCAAGCGACATAAATAAACAAACTATAGGTGTTCACATTAGGTACATTCCCTCTTCACGCCTTTGAGGGAATTGTTTATATAAATTATCATCCCAAGCATGTCTTGTGATCTATTGTTTGGGAACAGACCTATGTCGAGGTCCAAGCAGATCTGTATAAATACTCCTTACTTAAACATATAGTCAGAGGGATTCCGACCAGATGCCATCACTGCTATCAATGCTGCATGTCACCTTGATGCTGACCCAGTCTTCGTGTCCCTATGGAGTCTGAGCTAGAGACCTCATTCCAAGGTAATGAGGGTTGGGGGCTCTTCTCATGGACATGGCATTGGCAGATTAGGTTTAACAGACCTAGCTTTCTTTTAGGTTAGAGGTTAGGCTCATTATGCTAGGGTATTAGGACATATCTCTTCCTTTATGTCATGACATGTTATTGCAAGATGGTGGGGGTCTTTGTATTAATTACTCTTGTATTTACCAGTCTGTTTCTTGCACTGTTCATTATCCTAATCATTGCAGCCCATGCAACTTATCGCATATTGCAGTTTTGTTAAATAAAACCTATTGAAACTTGAACTTCATCTTCTTCATTGCCTATGTTTGATTGAGACATGCTGTTTATGTGAGAAAAGGGTAATTTCCGTTTAACCACGACACTCCCTGAGATGTCACACTCTTGAGTCCATGCGTAAAGGCTGCCACAAATCACCTTTTACTATTTGGGTTTTTGGTGAGGTG